>NC_140533.1:29728175-30140675 GCF_057382185.1 Mchenga conophoros | reverse complement strand
CCCAGGAAGAATAAAATATTCAGCTACACTTCATCTCTCCATTGACTCCCATGCATTCATACATTTAACATTTAGCCGGCCGCAGCCCTCTGGGGGCCCAAACATTATTCTGCTGTCAGTCACCCTGAAACACGGCCAGTAATGAGATTCCATCCAAAACCAACCTGCAGCATGAGAGGGAAATCACACCTACGCCCGCTAAATGATTGACAGCCCATCGTCCTCCCATAATCCCACGCTGCAGACACCAGAGACCCTCACAGACAGGAGATTGTACCCCCCCAAAAAATTTCTCACATCAGGTATTCAGAGCGAGAGCGTGTAAAGATGAGAGCTAGTTCCATCACCACCATCATCAGCAGCTACAAACAGGCAGACAGATCGACGGCGAGCTTTTTAAAGATGTGAACGTGACTGAAGATCATCGCATTAAAATGTTCTCACAGTCAGCGCTCAGAGGGGGATCGTCCCATCATCGATGACCCTCCAAAGCTCTTCACTCAGAACAAAGAGCCAGACGAGGTTCAGCCTGTGGGCTGGGCCCCTTTGGAGGCCGTGAGGGGAAATAACCTGCACAGAGTAATGGTTTACCGACGGGAACGCCACAGGATGCTCGACGGAGGAACAGTAGGCAGAAATCAGGTCACTGGTCTGAAACTACGCCTTCAGAGGATGAAGCAAAAACATCTGGGAGGGGAAATGTCTGTGCAGGTTCTCCGTCATCCAGGTCTGGATTATTGGACTTGACTCAGAGGTCCAAAACTAAGTGATGATCGCAGAAGTAAAAATGTGAATCGCTGCATGCAGAAAGCAGAAGGAAGCTGCAGCTCTGCATCCTGTCAGACAGTCGTCATGTTTGCAGATGATGCTGCGCTGTTCGCACCTCTGAGAGCTAATGGCTAAACGTGACACTGACAGGTATCCTGCACCGATGGCTGCGTTCACCGGCAGCAATAAAAAACTGACTCACGTCATTGTCTCGTTTACTGAAAATGAGACACATTTAATAACAAGTTCTCATTTATTGACACGTCACAGTGAAGAGTGTTTTTCTGTTTTATCCGGTCGTTCAGTCTGACGTCACTAGCCGTGTCTGGACCTAAACTCCGCTGCAGGTCCATATATCAAACGATCACTGTGGCATTACTGAGAGTTGAAAAACTGTCTAAAGTCTTTCATCTTTAATAAAATGATCAGCGTTCTGCTCTACCAGGTGTAACAATTGAGTTTAACATCCAGGCATCCATGAAAACGGAATTTATGACATTTAACGGAGTTAGAAGTTAGCAGGGAGTTAGCTCGCTAGCTTCTATCTAAATACAATATAGCATGTCCTGACTGCGGGGTTTTGGAAACAAATTAAAACGTACAGCTCTGCTATCACTTCCAGCATAAATGAAGACAGAAAACTAAACAGCAGTGACGTTTGTAGGGTTACTGAAGTTGGGCTAGCTGCTATATAATGATGTGCTACGTGACCGCTAGCGACACAGCTATATTAGCATAATATAAACAAGCTAACTTTTTTTCCACTGGATAAAAGTTAACGTGAGTGTTCTCGGTGGTCAGGAACAAATGTAATCGCATGGCAGGATGCTGTAAAAGGACCAAACTTCAGCCAGGAGAACAACTGAGATAATCCATCCACAATACGAGGTTAGTCATTCATATACTGCTGCATGGGCTGGGCTGTAGTTACATCCTAAGGTTTTAAAAACTGAGCTTAAATAAATGATTAGCGGTAATAAAAGCCGAGGGAGGTCAACAGTGATCACTGACTGTTTTAGGAGCTTTTTGAGATTAAATAGAAGAAAATACAAAACATAAAACATGTTAACAACACAAAAGCCATATTAAACGCAGACTACTTTAGGCCCGGAAGTAGGATTCGTCACGTCATCAATTAACAACCGGATAGTTGTTTTAAATCATCTTTATTTTATACAGCATTTCTGTGCGCACACGTACGAGTGAAGAAGGAGTTACAGTTGGCGGAAAGAACATGTTAAACGAAGCAGCTGTAAAATTCCTGCATATGTTTTATTGTTATTATTGTTGTTTTCCAGCTTCTGTCCTGTATGCAGAGTCCTAATAAACTAAAAGCAGTATGATCCACATTTAAGATATTTTTTATATATATTTTAAACGTTTGCTTAAAAATGGAAGCTGGAAATGAAAGGAAGAGATTAATTTATTCAAGTACATTGTCTAACCTTTAATGAGCCAAAAATCTGTGCGTGTTCAAAGACTTTAAACCCGTGGCTGCATCCTGCATCTTCCGACTGCGTGTCTGCTGGCTTTACTTCCTGTCTTTGTCTTCCTTTCCTTTGTGACGGCCCACCCTGCGCTCACTCTGTTCACCTGTCGGTTTTTTGGTGCATTTCTCTTTTCTGCCTCCTCACAGTTCATTTTTGATGCTCCTTTCTTGCACTTTTGTGCACTGTTTATGCGCCTTGTAAATTAACGCTTATCTTTAAAGCTGCGTTCAGCTTTTAATTCAGTTCAGGTCGACATGCTGACAGAAACCAGCGGTGGGTTCTGGAGTGAAGGAGAAGAAATGAAATGCTGTTGTGTTAGTTTTCTTGAAGTGAGAGCGAACGAATCGCAGTGTTTGTGCTCTCTCTGCAGTCTGACCCTGACATGTTTCCTGTTCACTGGACGCCGCCAAAAACACAGGAGACCTTCCCATCATGCATTTCAGCTGGCAGAGGGAGAAAAAAGAGCTGCTGTAAAAATCTCCACTTCTCTTTTCAAAGAGCTGCTGCAGTCACATCCATCCCTCCATCCATCCATACTCCCCCCTCCTCCGTCCACAGGGGAGAGGGGGAGGGAGGATTGAGATTAATACTCAGGAGGAGGACAAGAGCTGAGGAGAAGGAGGAAGAGGAGGGGGAGGTGAAAAGAGAAGAGCATAGCGTATGATTCCTCATGGGAGGCCAGGAAGGAGGGGAGGGGGAGGAATCTGAGAGGAGGATGAAGAGGAGGCGCAGGCTCAACCACATCAGCCCAGTAGCTCTACACGTCATCCTGTTTGAATGATTTAAAGCCGAGCTGCATTTAATGTTCACCTTTCATTAGCCCTTAAATTCACAGAGCTACTCAGCGTGAATCACGCTCCCACCGCACATAATCAGCACGTTCGTGTCACAGCTCACTTCACTTTTATTGATGTGGCACCAACAGTCACTTTACACTGTAAGGTAAAGCCCCAACAACAATGAGCAAGCACTTTGGCGACAGTGGGAAGGAAAAACTCCCTTTTAACAAGAAGGAACCTCCAGCAGAACCAGGCTCAGGGAGGGGCGGGGCCATCTGCCACATGGAAACATGATTGGACGAAACCCTGAGGAACGCCAGCATGAACCTTACTGTGTGACACAACAAGCTTCATTCATACTGTGCTGCTGTGATGTCACTACAGGTATGCTAACCTGAGCCTGGCAAAGGTAACTGACCAATAAACAAACCCAACCAGTCTGCTGTTTCTCACTGTGTGTGGCACCAAACTGCCTCTTCATCCAGATACGAAACCAGCAGGTGGATCAACAGAGTCACCTGAACGCAGCAGATCAGCTGACGTCTTTCATCACATCCTGCTAAAAACCTTCACGCAGGGGGCGCTACTCAACCTGCAGCTCCTCCTGTGTCTGTGACTCGGCTGGTGCTCTCTGGCGACTGATCGAGAATCTGCCGCTCGGGCAGAAGACAACCTTTAAACGTACGCGACAAGGCTGACAGGAATGCGCCGCGTGTCATCGGTGTCTGTTTGTCTTTGTTGCATCTGCTGCATGTTTGTTTGCGAGCGCACAAACAGTCTGACAGGTGTATGTGAGTGCGTGATGCTTCGTATCTGTTACCTGTCGATGATGACGGGGTCTGACGGCGTCTCGTTCCTGTTTCCACAGCTCTTCTTATCGCAGCAGCGGCTGACACGCACACAGAGAGACAAAAATGAAAGCAGACCCGTCAGTCACTGCAGAGCCTCGTATTTCTTTCAGACAGCTCAGGTGAGACACCTGCACACGCCCACTCTGTATGCAGGGAACAGGCTCCATCAGGGCACGAGTCACCGTGGACGTGAGGATACTGCTCTCAAACATCGAGACTTTTATTTGAAGCAGAGAAGAAGAACTACTCAGATCTGGTCGGTGTTTTGCGGCCTTACCTGCACATGATCTCGTGCGTCAGCAGAACTCGGCACATCTCGGGGTTTTTGTCCTGGCCTTCATAGATGATTGCCTGCACACACACAAACAGGTAAAGTGAAGATCACCTGTTGCGCTTCATCATGGCCCCGCCCACTGGCCTGCAGCAGAAACAGCTCCATTAAAGCCGGTTTCATTCGTCTCAATTAGAGCTCATTATTAGCGATTAGCCTGAGTGAGAGTGAGCGGGACACAAACATTTGATCCTCTGAATGTTTCATTACAGCTGCAGCCTGCAGATATTCACATGAAACAGCTGGAACCAAACGCATGAAACGCCTCTCTGTCACGGCGAGCGCCGGCTGACGGCGAGCTCGTTAAAGCGCGCTAATTGAATGAGTCGTAGGGTTCAAACGCTGCTGCTGCTTTTCATTAGAGACAAAACTGAGTGACCCGGCTGCTGATGGAGCGCTTCTCTATCACACAGGGACCACGCCCATCAGCGCCTCCTACAGACCACAAACGATCCTCGGTGCTGATGGAGTACGGCCCCCCGTCTGGCCTCAGCTATGAGCCTGGCTTTACACGGTACCACAGAAACCGACAGGGGACGTAACAGTGTCCATCTTTTCCAACCAGTCAGGATGAGCCTGATCGGAAAGCAGCAGGCGAGCGGGACCACACAGAGCTGACAGACACGTGCTCGCCACATTCCCGCCATCGTTTCAGACGATGAGGAAACTGCTCAGACGTGAAGGCGGCAGATGGCAGCGGCTCCTCACTCTCTCCGATCACATGTTTATTCTGGAAGTGGCGTGCTAGCACGAGTCTTTAACAGCTGATTTATTGACACTCAGAGACAAATGCAAACAAGCTGCGACACGACGTTCAATCTCTAATAAACTCAACACAGCGGCAGACCGAGCGCCATCAGGGCGCCGATTCTCAGGCGCGAGTTTGAACTTGGAACCGTCGAACAAACGCGAGCAACAAACTCTGTGATCAAAGGGTCTGTTTGACTTCAGTGGCTCAGCTTCCTGTTTGAGAAAATCCTGAAATATATCGAGGAGGAGGAGGAGGAGGAGGGGGAAGAAGAGGAGGAGGACGAGGACGAGGAGGAGGAGGACGACGACGAGGAGGAGGAAGAGGAGGAGGACGAGAAGGAGGACGAGGAGGAGGAAGAGGAAGAGAAGGAGGAGGAGGAGGAAAAGAAAGAGGAGGAGGAGGACAAGGATGAGGAGGAGGAGGAGGAGGAAGTGGAAGAGGAAGAGAAAGAGGAGGAGGAAGCGGAAGAGAAAGAGGAGGAGGAGGAGGGGGAAAAGAAAGAGGAGGAGGAGGAGGAGGACGAGGACGAGGAATAGAAAGAAATGAGGACGAGGAGGAGTAGGAAGAGGAAGATGAGGAAAAGAAAGAGGATGGAGGAGGAGGAAGAGGAGGAGGGGGAAAAGAAAGAGGAGGAGGAGGAGGAAGAGGAGGAGGGGGAAAAGAAAGAGGAGGAGGAGGAGGAAGAGGAGGAGGGGGAAAAGAAAGAGGAGGAGGAGGAGGAGGAGGAGGAAGAGGAGGAGGGGGAAAAGAAAGAGGAGGAGGAGGAGGAGGAGATGTCTGTCTGAAAGAAGTCGGCCTGAAACTCTGTCCGACACCTCGGACTGCAGCAGGAAGAAAAAGACGCTCTTATTGTGAAACGTCTGATTTTTGAGGTTCATTGATCAGACGAAACAATCGTCGCTGCCGTTGCTGTTATTGATCCTTCCCCTCTCGGTGCACATGCTGATGATCAGTCATCTCACCTGTTTGGTCATGGAGTCGATGAGGCGGACGTACAGGTCCTGCTCCGTCCTCACCCCTGCACACAAACCAACAGTCGGGGTTAGCGTGAGCGAGCAGAGACGGGGCTGTGCTGCTCATTAAAACAAGCGCACCCACCGTTACTGTAGAGCAGCTGCAGCTTGTAGTGGATCCCGTTGTTGGTTTTCTCGCCCGTCGGCTCCTGAAACAAAGTCAGGAAACAAACTGAGGCGTGGGTGCGTTTGGTTTCACCACCTGATGTGACCAAGCAGAAGTTCTGCATGTTTTAGTGCATTAGAGCGCGCTGGTGTGTAACTATTTCAACCTTTACACAAGCGCACACGTGTGAGGTGGCTGAGCCTGCTGCATAATCAGAGGGGAATATTTAAACTGATTATTCTAACCACACGTTGTTTGCTTGATGCTGAAATGAAGCTCCTGCGTTTAGAAAACATGCAAACTTTTGGAAATCGGCCGTGAAACTAAACACACCTCTCAGCTCTGTTTGGGGCTTCATTTTCCCTGCTTGGTGAATCACATTCACACTGGTCTGTCTGCACTGAGCCGAAGCTGTTGGGCTGATAAACATGAATCAACCTTCGGCACAGACGCGACTGTCAGAGGGAAAAACTGCTGCATTAAAATGACGCAAACTGCATTTTATTGTGTTTACTGTGCACACTACTGCCAAGCACACCTGTCACAGGTGCTGTTGTCTATTATACCGCTGTGGACATGTTACGCTGCTGGAGCTGCGGTATCAGTTTGATGAACGAAGCCTGAGCTCGGGATGCGGAGCTGACGGTCTCAGCTGTCCAGATAAATCTGCATTTTTATTTAAATGTAAAAAATATGAAGTGAGGTTCAAATAAAAGCCACGTGTGCGACGCTGATAAAATCAGCACTACTGTGTCACTGTGCTTGAGTTCAGCCTGAATGGCAGTCGCAGCGTTACGGCGCCTGGCAGAGGGTCTCCTTCCTGTCGGGATGCGACTGAGTCTCTAAAGTTCAGATTCCATCTCTGTTCTCCGTCATAAGAATGAGAGCGTCTTTGATTTCTGTCTTTGCACACTGTGCGGTGTGTTTGTTTTATGTCCCAGCTCCTCCCCGCATCCCTCTGAGTCTCACCTTCTCCTTTTCCACAAAATCGACGTAGGTGGTGCGTTCGATCTCGACGGGCTGACCCTGGCGGTCGTACAGAGCCAGCACGAAGTGGAAGAAATTGGACTTCCTCAGGTTGGACGGCGGCTGCTTCTCAAAGTGAGCGCGAGCTAACCCCACCCCGCTGAAAAGCAAAGAGATGGACAGAAATATAAAAGATGCAGGAGGACGAGGTCAGGTTTATTGTTGCAGTCGTCACAGAGCTTCCTGCGCTGTTATTTCAGCAGGATGACAGTTTCTTCAGCGTTTCTCTGTCTGGCTCATGTGCTGAAAAACAACGTATTACAGTAAAATGCACAAAGTGCTTTAAATCCAGGAAAACTTCCTGAAGATGAACAAGGTCAGAGCTCAGATTAGGACTCGCTGAAAAAAAACGCAGGTCGGACGTGATTAATCGCAGCTTCACGCGGTCGTCAGGCCGAGAAACACATCACACATTCACCGTATCAAAGTCTGGACGATGAACACGCGCTCAGCCTCAGCACAGACACACTTCAGTCTGACCAATTACACATTATACTGCAGTAATAATACAGCAGCGCGTTATTAGAGCTGTAGTAAAATTTGTGTTTAATTTAAATAAACACGTTTGAGTCGACTTTAAAAAGCTTCTCACGGGTGAAAATATCCAGAAGCTTTTCCTTGTTTCACGGCGAGAAGGTGACTGAGGAAAAACAAACTCTGCACTAAAAAAGAAAAATTCACATTTCATGAGTTTAATCATAATAAATCAGCTGAAACATTTCTGTTAAAATTAAACGGAGGATTTCGCTGCAGGAAAACCTGCACGATCCAATTTATTCATAAACGTGAGGATAAAAATCTTCATCATTCACCAAACATGCTGCACAACTTTAAACGGTCACATGGACGCAGCTTCAACATGTTAAAGAGAGAAAATCAGGTTCACACAAACTGTGAATCACATGCTCGATTTATTAATATTCAAACTGCAGCTTTGACCTCGACCGCGAACATCATCGCAATATCTCCCAGTGTTAAACCCGGACGGCGGCGCAGAGACAAACATGCTTTCATAGAAACAAGTCGTGCTTTTAATGTGAAATCTTTAAGGTCACAAAATGTTAGAAATGTTTTTGATGAGAATAAACTTGAATTTGTAGTTTATGTCATCATGAACTAAAATCATCGTGTCAGGAAATCTAACAAGAGAAAAGAGTTTGTGCTGAGAATTTAAAAATATTTCTAATAGTTTTTGTTTCATTTTTAAAATTATTTAAATGAATTTCCTGCAGATGTTCAGGTGGATTTAATTCTTTTTGTTCTATTTTTGAACATTAATGTTTATTTTCTCAGAGTGATTTTTGTGGCTCATCCTGAAAAAACTTTGTGGTATTTTCCATCGTTCTAATGCAGAAACAGATCCGACGGCTGAAGCTGCTAACGATGATAAACTGTGACGCTCAGCTGCAGGGCGAGCTCAGACCGCTGCCGACCCGTGCCTCGTTTATTACACGCAGCGCTTTAACCCCAAACCTTCGACGCCATCCAGAGAAACACGAAGTCAGTCTGAGGAAAAATAAAACGAGCTGCTCCTCGGCTCAGACAAACGTTTCACTTTGGGAAACAAACACAAGGAGAAGTCTTTGAGTCAAACTCTGAAAATTTAAAGATCAAATAGAATTATTTGGATGATTTTTGATAAGTGTTTCCTCGCTGTTTTTATTCACTTTAAATAACTCACATTTACAAAAACATTCTCCCTGTTTGTCTGTGAGCTGCAGGAATTTTCCTAAACTTCAGAAACATTTTAAAATCTTATTTTCAATCTGTCTGACCTTCAGAAACATCTAAATAATCTATTTTTTCCCCTCCAGCAAAATAATAATTAGTGTTTTTTCTGCTGAAGATTTAAAATTAAAATCTTTTCTTTGAGCTGCAAATTATTTTTCTTTCGAGTGAAATAAAACTGCTGTGGGTCCGTTGGGACTACAGCTCCCGGAGTCCCTGCGGGGTGGCGGGCAGTTTACCTCTGAGCAGCCGTGTTGGCGTCCACCACACCGGCCGAGTGCATCCAGGAGCGAACGGCCAGCGGCTCCTCCTTCATGTTGGCCGTGGCCCCGCGGGGCAGGTTGTCCTGGATCCCAAACATCTCAGGGGCCCGGATGCTGCGAGCGTCGCTGCTGCAGCTCAGCCGCAAAAACAAGAAGAAGAAGAAGCAGAAAAAGTCCAGCAGACAAAATGTGATCTACAGGACGGAGCGAGGCTTCTGGACGGGCGACATTTTCTTCACCCGCACGTCGAGGTCTAAAACGAGGCGGCGAGGACGAAGAAAAACAAGGAGTTTAAAATTCTGCTGAACTTTTCGTCTGATTTGCAGATTTAATTCAACTTTTCAGGGCAGAAATTTTTTTAAGTTTTTAAGAAGGTTTTTTTTTTATTCTTGATCATCAGTGACAGAAAAAAAGGCCGGAGGAGGAAACGGGAAAAGAGAAATAAAATCCTCAGAGGACGAGAAAACGAGGGGGAGAACAGCCGGGTCCGGACGGCGAATCAAGCAAAGTGTCTTTTTTCTTTTCCCCAAAGAGAGGAGGAGAGAGGAGGTGGGCTGGGATGGAGGGGTGAGGAGCGGAGGAGAAACTCTCAGCCCTGCGGCCCCACAGGACTGGACGGCAAAACCCAAAAACCCCACGGGTCTTCCTCCTTGCTGCTGACGACATCACGGCGGGGGTGGGGCCTGGCCTTATAAGGACAGGAGAGGTGAGAGACGATGTGTGTGCGCGGGTGTGCAAGAGCAAGATGAAGAGAGGGAGGAGGGGGAGGAGGGGGAGGAGGGGGAGGAGGTGCCAACCAACCAGAGCCAGAGAGAGAGGTCTTGATCGCCCCATGCTCTCGCTCGCTCTCTCTCTCAGTCTGAACTGGTTCCTGTTCATCCCATCACTTCGTGTGGCTGTGGTGAAAATCCGCTCAGAGATCCAGTCCTTGTGGTCCTGGGTCTGTTATCAGACCCTGAGCCAGGTCAGCGGGTCCCTGATGGTCTCTGTGGTAGCAGCTCAGGCCAGACGGAGGCTGAAAGACCCGACCGAGTTCAGACTCTCATCCAGGAGGTCAAGGTGGAACTATTCCTGACCCTGATCCAGAACCTGAGCAGCAGTCACCAGGGTCTAGTTCTGGTTCCGCTTCAGGACCAGGTCCCATCCTCATGTTTCTAACACAGCAAGTGTCTCCTGTGACTCAAGTTTGTGACCACTTCCTGCTTGCTCAGAGGGACCAATCTAAGCGCCGGCGGTACCGGAGGTGTTCGCTCGCTGAAACCGGGGTAACGTGAAGCCGGCACAGGTGTTAAAACCCCTGAGCTTAAATAGTCTCGCGCTCAATCGCCAGAGAGCGCTGTGACCTGGACACGAATAGGTTTGGGCTTGTTTTTCCCGTCTCAGAGGCGACTGCTTCAGAAATCCAATTATCTCTGAATCCTAATCATCTCAATCGATCATCTCCATCAGTAAATGTCCAATCAGCCGTCACGGTGCGTTCCTGCGTCCTGTGGTTCACTGAGAACAATCTTCAGTTGTCTGATGCTTCCTTCGCTTTTGTCTCTCGGCTGATTTTCATCACCTTGGTCAGAAACTTCCTCTGAGAGGATCTGACTGTCAGACAAGAAGCGAGGCAGGTTTTTCACAGGCACTCCAGTCTTCAGGGGCGAAGGCCTCCGAGGCTCCGAGGGGTGGACCGACAAGCAGAGGAAGGAAAAGAGAAGAGGAGGAGGAGGAGACAAAACCCATCTGCACAAACGAAGAAGAAGAGGAAAAACACAAGGAGGAGAATGAAATTATTTCCAGGAAATTCAAAGTGAAAATATGATGAAGAGGAGCAGAAAGGGAAGAGGAGAGGAGGTGATCTTTCTCCAGGATGAATGTGAGTGACGAAAATTGTAAACGTAAATAAAAATTTCAGCAACTGATCGACCAATAAACGATCGGCGAGAATAAATAATTATATTTAATAATAATTGATCAGCCTGCAGGTTCAAATTTAACAAAGTGAACAATGAACAAATGAGCTGCAGAGTACGGGCTGGCTGGGTGGGGTGGGGGTGGGGGGGCCACATCCCCGACCCGCTCGCAGGGTGACGAGAAACAAAGGGGGATGGACGTAAACACCCCGCTGCTTCACGTCCACATCAGCTGATGGTTTTTAGTTTTTGATTAAAAATAACTTTGTTTTTAATTTAATTTTTGCTTCTTCATCATCCTGCGGACGAACTGTTAATATGGACGTTCAGTAATTTAGGAGCTCGTGTATTGTAATTACATTAGAGACAGAAAATGATCCTTTAAATGAAATAAACATCGAGTTTCTCTTTTCTTTAAGCTGGAGAATAAAGAGCGGGCCGACGCTGAAGAGGGAAAAGAGTTGATTTAAAGCGAGGCTGTAAATGTGGGAGCAGAGGTCAGCAGAGACGCACTCCTGTTTCCACTGTGAGCTTTTATTTAAATGTGCTTTTATGATCTGATCTACATGAAGACAAACTCGGTTAGGGTCCGAGTCCATTCATCAACCGCAGGCGACCGATCCTGGCGTGCTCGCGCTGATGAATGCGATCGCTTATTCCCCATGTTTGACTTCATTATTGGAGCGTCTGAAGCCGTGACAAAGGTCTCACCTCTCAGTGATCAGGTTTATCAACACTTTATCAGCTTAATGTTTTTTGATTTTCTCAGAAAAATCATTTAAATGTAGGATTAAAAAAGTCTTTCAGCTCAAACAGATGAATCCAGACTGAAGCCTCATCTTTGTTTTTTGTTTGTGCCAAAATTAAAATTAGCTTTTTAGATTTTCTTTGAATGAAAAATGTAACATTGCTTGTCTGTTTTATTTTATTTATTAATCTGAGTGAAATCATTGGATTTCACTCAGATTAGTTAGAATATGTGAATTTAATCTTTTCAGATAAACTCAGATATGTTACCTCGTTTCTTCCTCTTTCTGCAGTTTTCCGAGGCTCAGCGCTGCAGCGAGTGTGTGTGTTACAGCCCCTCTGTATTGTGTGTCAAGTGTTTCCTTTTGTGTGTGTGTGTGTGAGACGCTGGGAGCACTCAGCACACACACATTTGCATTTAAATAGCGACATCAACCAGCGTTCACGGCACAAACCGGCGGGTTTCCCAGATGTCACAGCAAAGTCAGATGGCCCAGCTGTCTCTCTCTCTCACACACACACACACACACACACACACACACACACACACACACACACACACACACACAGCTGACTCTGTAAAAAACACTCCTGCAGCCTGAGCCGGTCTGATCACCTGAGTGTTTCCACCAGCAGCTCTCCTTTACAGGAACTCTGGATCTGTCCGGCTTCCTGCTGATCATCTAGACGTCCAGGACTCGTCCCAGGACCAGAGCAGGTGATAACACAGACAAACCTCTGCAGCAGCGTTAGGAAGATGAATATAACGCATGTTTCAATCTGTCTGTGACGTCTAAACATTTTAACTCGCCGTCTAAATTTCAGTAAATCGTGACGGTTCCAATTTTTCACACGTGCCGATTTTTGGTTCTTTCCCGTTTTGTTTCTGCTGCTTTTATGATCGTCTAAGCAGACGACTCGCTGCACACCTGCACCTGTGCACACATCAATACCTCAGTGTTTTCCAGCTTTATTTAAATTGTTATCGCAGGCTCATCTCAAAGATTCAGTTTTCCTCAAATAAAACATCTGCAAACATCTTACATTAAGTGTTGCCTTTGGGCACCTGTCTGTGTTGGGATCTTGTACAGCCACAAAATAAAAGACCCCGTCATGTCAGGTTATGTTATCACATTTTTCCAACGTTATTCTGACCTTGTTACCTTGTAAAGTTCATTTTATCTTAAGAGACGTACGGTTTCTGATCACTCGGCTTTCAGCGTGATTTCTTCTATTTGAATGAAAAGAGACGAGCTCGGTGTGAATGAGCCAGTGGCTCGAGTCTGACATCAGCCCGCTGTGGATGACGGCATCACCGAAACAGCTCCGAGAAGTTTGCGAAGACTCGGCTGTGCCGCGGTCAGTTTGAAGATGGCAATAAAATCAAAGACAATAATGTATTGAGCCTGACACTAACCCTGAGCTCGTATTGTCTCGTGCACCTCACATCTCAGCTGATCCAGTCAACCAGAGTCTCAGCTGTCAATCAAACTGCTGACTGCATCTGATTGGATAATGGCTGACAGTTCTCCTTTAGGTTCTCAGTCACACTCTACCGGCTTCAGCTCAACTCCTCAGTGTCCTGTCATCACTGACATTACCCTTTATTTTTCATCCGCTCGTCCCCATTTCATCTTTTATGTGGGCTTTTTCCCCTCACCTTCTCCTTTCTCCTCACGTCTCCACTGTATTTTATTTCAATGCGTCTCTATTGTTTGACTCTACTGCAGGTACTGAGGGAGTCAAACAAAAAGAGGACAAAACAGGAGAGAGAGCAGAAAAATGGAAATAAAACGAGAGGAAACAAAGCGCTCGACCTTCAGCACCAAACAGAAAAACACTGTGTGTGTGTGTGTGTGTGTGTGTGTGTGTGTGTGTGTGTGTGTGTGTGTGTGTGTGTGTGTGGGTGGGTGTGTGTGCGCTGCTAAGGGATTTCCAGGCATCCCAGTTCAGGGAATTCCCTCCATCCCAGCAGAGACTTGAGTGAGCGAGGAAAGAGCGACACCAGAAGGAGAAAGCGAGGATACGTTTCAGCTGTGAGTCTGAAATGATTCAGAATAAAGTCCAAGCATCATTAAAGACACGAGTCCAACAGCAGAAACCAAATCAAACTCCACAACACGAGCCATGGAAAATAACCCCAAACTCACCTTCATCATCAGCTTGGTCCGTGATGAAGACAGATGAGAATGAAGCTGCTTTCTGCTACAGAGCAAAGACACTGATCGGTTTATTTATTCAGTTCAAAGTTACAAAAGAAAAGAAACAATAGAAACAGTAGAAACAGTAGAACGATGATGATGACACACTGAGCCTCAAAGCCTCTGACTAAAAGGAAAAACAGCAGAAATTCTAAATCATGTTAACAGGAAATAAGAGCTATTTATTATTATCATTATTATCATTATTATTATTATTATTATTATCATTATTATCATTATCATTATCATTATTATTATTATTATTATCATTATTATTATTATTATTATCATTATTATTATTATTATTATCATTATTATTATTATCATTATTATCATTATTATTATCATCGTTATTATTATTATTATCATTATTATCATTATCATCATTATCATTATCATTATTATCATTATTATTATCATTATTATTATTATTATTATCATTATTATTATTATCATTATTATCATTATTATTATTATCATTATTATTATTATTATCATTATTATTATTATTATTATCATTATTATTATTATCATTATTATCATTATTATTATTATCATTATTATTATTATTATCATTATTATTATTATTATTATCATTATTATCATTATTATCATTATTATTATCATCGTTATTATTATTATTATCATTATTATCATTATCATTATTATCATTA
Organism: Mchenga conophoros; assembly: GCF_057382185.1. NCBI lineage: Eukaryota > Metazoa > Chordata > Actinopteri > Cichliformes > Cichlidae > Mchenga > Mchenga conophoros. The sequence continues at coordinate 30,126,049 of NC_140533.1, read as the reverse complement.
TTATTATTATCATCGTTATTATTATTATTATTATCATTATTATTATTATTATTATTATTATTATTGAAGGAATTACAAAGTGAAGCAGAGTTTCATGAAAAGAACCAAACTGATAAAAGAACAGACATGAATAATAATAATATTAAACACTTTATAATAACTGGTGTTAATAAACAATTGTTCATTTTTATAAATATATGATTTATTGTGAGGACACAAAAATGAATTTAGTGTTTAAGAGTGATCCAGAGTAGGGGTGGGTTTTGATGATCGATTCATCGATTAAAATCGATTCTGGCTTGGGTAACGTGATATCGATTCATTCAAATCCTGAATCGATTTTTTTATATAAATTTATTTTGCCTGAAACGCCAGAATCTCAGGTTAAACCTCACAAAATTTCAACAATCACCAAACAGCTAAAACAGTAAATGAGAGCAGGAACACGGCTTCTGCACAAAGACGTGAACACAAAGCGCCGACGCATCAGAATCAGTGAGATGTGACTTTCTCACCGACGGCACGGACACGGTCGCTGATTCTGATGTGTCGGCGGGTCGAGCTTTGTGTTCACGCCCTTCTTGCGCTGATTCTAAAGCTGCAGGTTTGATCTCTCTCCAAACAATATTGACCGAACCAGCAGCAAAAGAAGATCCAAACTACGCTTCACACAAACATGAACTCACTCTGACTTTTGCTGCTTTGCTTCCACCAGGATAAAATCACACTTCATGCACAGCTCTCTCTCTCTCTCTCTCTCTCTCTCTCTCTCTCTGTTTTCTTCATTATTCGCTTGCTTGTTACGCACAAGTCCACTGTTGTTTACAGCCTGTCAGCCGCTGTTTTTTTCCTTTTACTTACTTCTGAAAAGAAAACCTAACTTCTGCCGTTCAATACTGAACAAATTTACACTTTTTAAAATTATACAAAATTGCAAAACGCTGTGTCTCTAATAAAACCGCTGTAACTTTGCTCTGCTTCACGTCAGCAGCATCAGGTAACGTTCATGTGTTCATTAATGGTTTTCTTTACTGCAGAATATCTTTATAAAATCCAGGCCTGGAAAACCACCTTCATGTTTTTCTGTGTTTTATCCTCAGTTACTTTGACACAAAGGCCTCTGCTGTGATGCTCACACCTGTGATAAAGTCTCGCAAGTGTCAGCTTCCTTTTTATAGATATAAAAATATGGAAATGTACTGATGCATGATCTGAATTATAATATTTCTGACTGTCTGAGGCAAAATTTCCCCGATTTAAATAGAATCAAATTGAATCGAATCGATTCTAGAAATCAGTGACGATACCCAGCCCTAATCCAGAGGAACTATGATGCGTCCAGCTGACAGAGGTGGAGACGAGACGGTGTTTCATGAAAACACAAAGAACACTTTAAAGCATGAAGAGGACGAGCAGCTGCTGTGCAGGGAAGCAGGCTGGGGACGTTTCCTGAAACTGATGTGTGAAGGACTGTGGAATCTGATGAAGACGTTTCACTGACTGACTTTTAATTTCAAACATTTAAATATAAATAAAGCAAAATAAAATTCACTGCAAACAGAAAAAAAAACAGTCTCCCTGTTCTTCGTCCCGTACTCTCTGCGAAAACTCCTCTTCAAGTTTCAAACAAGCTCAAAGTTTAGCACTAGAACACAACAGTGTGGCCATGTTGTTCACGTTTGTGCATCGAAATAAAACTGCAGACAAAACATTTGGACACATAACCCGATTAAATCCTCATTTGTCCCAGCACAAGTCCCCCGTGTCCTGCACCTCAAAGTGGGAGGTGACGGTTTGTAATGATGTGATCAGCTTCAGGACCACTCACATCCTCTTTTCTTCTTCAGACATCGTATGAAGAGCTTCACATGAAAAGCTAATCAGCTGACATCACTGCTTGCTGATCCCTGCAATTTAAAGTTTAAGTCAAAGCTTCCCCTTCACAATAAAAGTCCCCATCTCTGTCCTGATGAAGAGGACAAAGAGACATTCAGAGGACGAGTTAGCAGGATACAAACTGAGGTTTGGACATCTGGACCTGCCATTCACAGCTGCATTCATTAACCTCGCTGTCAATTCATTAAAGAAGCGTCAACTTCCATTAGCAGCAATTAAAGATGCACACACACCGTAATCAAGCCTGATGGGCAACGCGCCTGCCAGGCCAGACTAAAGGATCAGTGACCTCACACACAAGGTGGAGAATTTTAGAACTATTATTATTATCATTATTCATTTTAATCACTTTTATAGTTTTGATTACGTCATTACTTCAACAACAATAATAATTATTTTAATTGTTATTTAAGTTTGTTAAAGCTATTGAATACATTCATTCATACTCTTTAAGGTGCTGTGGGTGGTGTTTGTGAGGAGACATTACGCCCCCTGCTGGGCAAAAACTTTATTTCCTCTTCTCCAACATCATGAGTTGTAATTATCTACACTAATTCACAAATGTTTGTTTTTAAATCTAAAACAGAAAGTCTGTGTTCAAATAAAGTATATAAACACCAAGTTTATAAACACATCATTCAAAACAAGAAATCCCAATCAGGTGACCCTCTATGAGCAAGCCCTTTGACAACTGTGGGAAGGAAAAAGCCCCTTCCAACAGGAAGAAACCTCCAGAAAAAAAACAAGGTTGAGGGAGGGGCAGGGCCATCTGCTGCGACCAGTTGGGTCACAGGTGGAAGACAGGAAAGAAGCATACTGTGAAAGCCAGAGATTAATAATCAGTAGCGGTTTTTGTTATGGGCAACACAGGCGGTTGCCCTGGGCGGCAAACAGGCTAGGACCGCCACTGTTAAGAATAACTAATGATTCAGTGCAGGGAGGTCTATTAACACATTGTGAGTGAAGAAGAAACACCCAGTGCATCATGGGAATCCCCCAGCAGCATAACTAAGGGAGGATTCAGGGTCACCTGATCCAGCTTTAGCTATATGCTTTAGCAAAAAGGAAAGTTTGAATCTTAAAAGTAGAGATAGTGTCTGTCTCCAGATGATTTTACAGATTATATTTCAGTCAACTTTAGATTTAATCTCCCATAATCTTGTGATATTTTGTGAACTAAAACTAACTATAATAATATTAAGGTAGAAGAATAAGGAATAAAGAGAAACAGGATCACAATACGGTGAATGCATCACAGCAAAGCAGAACTTTCTACTGAAAAGGGGTGAAGAAGCTCAATTCTGTGCTAAGAACTGATATTCTGCTTAAAAGGGGTGAATAAGCTAAAATGTGTGCTGAAAACAGGTGAAAATGTTGAACTGTCTGCTGAAAACAAATGATGCCATGGCTGAGATTCGAACCTGGCCCTCCTGCTCTGTAAATGGCTGCACATCTCACTGAGCTAAAACACAGCTCACCCCAGCAAACACACTTGTAGTTTGGTCCATTCATTTTAATGGGGCAAAAAATGGTATAAAAAGCCTCACGGCATTCATAGAAAAGGTAGAAGTAGAAAAAGTTGCATTTCCTGCGAAAATGCAGTGTGAATGCCGTGTAGTGGAATCTGATGAAAACAGCTGAAGAAGTAGAACTATCTGCTGAAAAGAAGTGAAGAAACTGAAAATTCTGCTGAAAAGAGGTGTAGAAGCTGTAGTGTTCGCTGAAGACAGCTTTATTTAAAAGGGTATACTGAGTGAGTGTCAAGAAAGCAGAATGAGTGCAAAGAGGGAAGATGTGCTGCAATACATGCCCAAATTTGTGCTGAAGAGAGGTGAAGAAACTGAACTTTCTACAGAAAAGGGGTAAAGAAGCAGAACTTTCTGCTAAAAAGAAGTGAAGAAGCTGAACATTATGCTAAAAAGATGAAGAAACTGAAAATTCTTCCTAAAATGGATGAAGAAGCTGAAGTTTGTGCTGAAAAGAGGTTAAAAAGTTAAACTGTGTGCTGAAAAGAAATGTTGGCAAGCTGAACTGTCTGCTGAAGACAGTTGTAGAAGCTGCTGAAGTCTGAATTGTAATGAATTAGCAAAAATATTAAACAAGCAACAGCTGAAAAAAAGCTGCACACGCTGAAGTTACGTAAGCTTGAACTGTCTGCTGAAAACACGTTGCCATGGGCGAGATTCAAACCTGGCCATCCAGCTCTGAGAATGGCCTCAATGAGGTAAAGTAAGGCTCGTGCCAGAGAGCTAAATCGCTGATCGCACTTGTAATGTGGTCCATTCATTTCAATAGGGTAAAAACAAGAAATTGCATAAAAAGCTTAATATTTCAAAAAGTATAACAGTTATGAGCACCAAAAGATATAGCAGGAACTAGCAGAAAGAGCTTAAAAGAAATAGTTGACAAGAGCTGAAAACTTTCTGCAGAAAACAGGTGAAGGACCTGAAATTTGTGCTCAAAACAGGTGAAGAAGCTGAACATTCCGGTGAAAAGAGGCAAAAAAGCTAAAATGGATATTAGAAAATTTGCTGAAATCATAAAAACATTGCAAAATTGCAATTAATTGGCAGAAATAATTAGGCTGCACAACCTAAAGTTCTGCCAGCTTGAAGTATCTGCTGAAAACATGTTGCCATGGGCGAGATTTGAACCCTGGCCTCCAGCTTTGAGAACAGCAGCTCATCTCACTGAGCTAAAACATAGCTCACCTAAAACCAGTGATCACACTTGTAATGTGGTTCCATGCATCTAAATGGGCCAAAAAAGTATCATAAAAGCTTAATATTTCAAAAAGTATAAAAGTTATGCACACTGAAAGATATAGCAGGCATTAGCAGAAAGAGCACAAAAACTGAGGCAGTAGTTAACCAGCAAAGAAACGGAGCAACTAGAATAATAAGGTAGAAGAATAAAGTTTAAAAAGAAACTGGATCACAATAGTGCGCCTCAGGCACTCACACAATTAAAGCTGGTTCTGCACTCTCTGTGATGATCTGATGGTGGCTGTTGGGACTGACTTTAAACCATCTGATGGAGTATGTCTCCATCTAGTGGAAGACCCGTAATTACAGGTGGAGAACAACAAACTTATTTTGGCAGCTGGATTCACAAACACAGACATGAAACACGCAAAAAAAGGGGGGGAGGCAGGTTCCAGTTTGGATTCAGGAGAAAGACACCGTGATGTTTACAGATATTTTATTTTGAAAAGGTCGAACGTGAGGCGGAAGGAAGTTAGTAGGAAAGGAACAAAAACGTTAGAGGAACAAGTTAGCGCTGCAGACTGTGTTGCTGCCGCAAGCCTGAGAATTAAAGACTGGAACTGAGAAATACTGAAGTTGTCATCATTAATGTTTGAGGCATGCAAACATTACAGACACTATCTCTACTTTCAAGATCAGGCTTCAAACTTTCCTTTTTGCTAAAGCATATAGTTAGGGCTGGACCAGGTGACCCTGAATCCTCCCTTAGTTATGCTGCAATAGACGTAGGCTGCTGGGGATTCCCATGATGCACTGGGTGTTTCTACCTCACTCACTGTGTGTTAACAGACCTCTCTGCATTGAATCCTACTTGTTATTAATCTCTGTCTCTCTTCCACAGCATGTCTTTATCCTGTCTTCCTTCTCTCACCCCAACCAATCACAGCAGATGCGCCCCTCCCTGAGCCTGGTTCTGCTGGAGGTTTCTTCCTGTTAAAAGGGAGTTTTTCCTTCCCACTGTCACCAAAGTGCTTGCTCCTTTCTGATGACAGATCCTACTCCATGACACTTATATTTTTATTTGTGCATCTCTGCTTAATCAGAACTACTACTAATAAATGCATGAACTAGTGTTTCAGCGTCACTCTGAGACAGGATATTTCTAACTTTAGAGATGTTGCACAAATGGAAGAAAGCAGTCTTACATATTTGTTTAATATGTGCTTTGAAGGACATGTCCTGGTCAAAAATGACTCCAAGGTTCCTCACAGCGTTACTGGAGGCCAAGGTAATGCCATCCAGAGTAAGAATCTGCTTAGATACCATATTTCTAAGATTTTCAGGGCCGAGTACAATAACCTCAGTTTGATCTGAATTAAGAAGCAGAAAGTTAGCGGCCATCCAGGTCTTTATGTCTTTAAGACATTCCTGCAGTTTAACTCATTGGTGTGTGTCTGTCTTTGAGTGTGTGTGTCTGCGTGAGAGTGTCTGCGTGTGTGTGTGTGTGTGTGTGTGTGTGACAGGCTAATCGAGTGACTGGTTAAAGACCAGCTGCGATGTTCTGAGCTGTGGGTCTGATGAACAGCTGCTCTGTTGTGATCAGATATTCATGCTCACAGAAAACTGAGTTCTGTAAGATAAAGAATAAAATTCTGTTACTGATCAAACACAAAGACTTCAGACCTCCTGCTGAGCTGAGGGAGCTGCAGGAGTGGTGACGCAGTTTCCTGAGATCTGATTGGTCAGTATGGGCGATTTCATACCTGCTGATGTTCACATAATGTTTTACGATTTGTCTTTATCTTTAATTGTAGATTTAAGTTTGGTGCTGGTTGTTGATAGTCACCATCACACAGATGAGTCAGCTGATCGATGAAGATTCAGGAAACATTATGTCGACATAAACTTTCTGGTAAAGCGAGGGCCGTAGAGGCAGCCTCAAACACAGAGGAGGGACAGGTGAGTAAGGAGGCCCACAGGCTCCCCTGCCTCTGAGTGGGTTAAATACCTGGTTACAGCTCAGAGTGATGTCACCTCATTGGCTGTCTGCTGTCACATGGGAAAGCTCACTGAGAGCGTTGGGGGTCTGGAGGTCCTAGACCCCCAAACACCTTAGTGCTGATGAAGAGGAGGAAGCTCTTTGCCATTTGTCTGGTCTCTGTTTGCAGCTCCATGTCCAACCTCGGAGCTCTCCTTCCTGTCACGTGGATGTTACTCCTCGCTCCTTTACCTCCACTGAGACACAGAAATAAAGGATTTACAGATTTCGCCTCCTGCTGAGACGTCTAAAGTAAGACTCAGCTTCCAGCACAGGTGAGTTACCTGCTGCCTGACAGGCTCAGCTCCAGACAACATGCAGTTCGGCCCACACAGGAAGTGAGTTTACTTTGGTTACACCTGTGAATGCAAGCGTGAGGAGACTACCTCAGGTCACTGGGAGCTGAGGCGACGCTCCAGCTTTCACTCCCACTTTGTGTTCTACAAAACTAAAGAAACCAACAGAGACCTCCAAAGCTCCTCCCCCTCCTCCTGCACCTAAACCTGGTTTCACCTTCAGCCTCTTTGTTCCGGTTTCCTTCCAGCAGAGGGCGTAACAGCTGAGTCGTGAGTTCGATCAGCCAGATTTTATTTCTTACAGATCGGTAGATGGACAGAGAGCAGCGGTTTGCAGCAGAGAGCAGCACAGTCCTGGGTTTTGTATTCAGGGCTTCTCTGTGTTGAGTTTACAGGTCCTCCCCAGGATCTGGTTAATGACCCTGAATTAGACAGTAGAAGAAGACGAGTGTCACCGATGACGTGGGAGTCACCCTCACTGCCCGTCTACATGAGTGTTAAGAATCACTTTTAAAATCATCAACTGAAGAGAAACTGAGCACTTGTTTGGAGCAGAACTACACCTCCCATGATGCCTCAGTGCAGCTCTCCTTGTGTCCCTGCAGAGGGAGGAGAGTGGGAGGAGGAGCATGGGGCGGAGAGGGGCGAAGGGGGAGTTTGGGAAAGAATGCGAGGAATTCATTTCCTGTAGAACAGCTCTGAGAACGAAGGAGGAGACGAGGAGTTCGTGGAGAAGGAGCTCTATCTCCTGCTCTCCTGCTGGATTACTGACTCCACTCTCCTCCCAGCACCTCCCGACTCAGGAGGAGCAGGAGGAGGAGAGGGAGGTGCACGATGGCTGAGCCCCTGCTGAAGAGGACCTTCTCCAGGCTGAGAGGCAGAGACAGAAGCCGCAGGAAGACCGACCCCAAACTGAGCGGTAAGCAGCTGAAACTCACTTTTCCTTCACTTACATGCAGCATGTGAATGCCTCACGCTACCTTTAATGTCAGAATAAAGTTTATGAAGGGCAGTGAACACCTCACGATGCCTTCATGTGATGAAGCTGCTTCCTATCACAGATTAAGGGCACTGTGAGCACGCTCACGGCAAGCTTCCCAAACTTGAGGGATGAACTGCTCTCATCCCTGAAGTGGGCGGGAAACTAAGGCAGAGGACCATTGTTATGAAAGAGCTTGTTTAAATAAAGTTCTGCTGTTGGAATCAGCATTGACCTCATGACCTCAGGCGTCTCAGGTCACATCCGAGTGGGCAAACAGTGTCTGATCAGAGCTGAAGCAGAGCACAGGGAGAGTCTATGTGACTTTTCTGTTTTCATCGCAGCCTTCATCAGGACACATGACCCTGACGCTCTGTGTTTGCGTTCTCAGCAAAGGGTGGAGGTCAGCATGACCCATGAATGAGCAGACGACCTCGTGCTAACACGCTAACAGAGGCCAAGGTCGGCGTCCTCGTCTCTGCTGTCCAGTCCTCAGATGTTTCGGGGTGAATGTCCACGCGTTTCCAGTCAACGTGGCCACCCAAACCATTCAAAACCATCAATCTATATTAGACGTGACCTTTTCACTCACATACCAGTAATTACATCAACAGCTCACTGTGTTGGTGTGTGTGGTGTGTATGTTGTTCAGTTGAATTCAATAGCCCCAAATCACAACAACAACAGTCGCCTCAGGGTGTTTGATATTGTAAGATAAAGACCCTACAATAATACATACAGAGAAAATGCCAACAATTCTATGACCCCTATGAGTAGGTACTTAGCATTAAGAAGGAAAAACCTCCCTTTTAACAGGAACAAACCTCCAACACTCTGGGAGAGGCGGGGCCATCTGCTGCAACCACTTGTGGTGAGGAGAGGAGGACAGGACAAACCTACATCTATTGCAGCATAACTAAGGGAGGATTCAGGGTCACCTGGTCCAGCCCTAACTATATGCTTTAGCAAAAAGGAAAGTTTGAAGCCTGATCTTGAAAGTAGAGATAGTGTCTGTCTCCTGAATCCAAACTGGAAGCTGGTTCCACAGAAGAGGGGCCTGAAAACTGAAGGCTCTGCCTCCCATTCTACTTTTAAATACTCTAGGAACAACAAGTAGGCCTGCAGAGCGAGAGCGAAGTGCTCTAATAGGGTGATATGGTACTACAAGGTCATTAAGATAAGATGGGGCCTGATTATTTAAGACCTTGTATGTGAGCAGCAGGATTTTGAATCCTGGATTTAACAGGAAGCCAAAACAGGAGAAACCTGCTCTCTCTTTCTAGTCCCTGTCAGGACTCTTGCTGCAGCATTTTGGATTAGCTGAAGGCTTTTCAGGGAGTTTTTAGGACTTCCTGATAATAATGAATTACAGTCGTCCAGCCTGGAAGTAATAAATGCATGAACTAGTTTTTCAGCGTCACTCTGAGACAGGATATTTCTAACTTTAGAGATGTTGCACAAATGGAAGAAAGCAGTCTTACATATTTGTTTAACATGTGCATTGAAGGACATGTCCTGGTCAAACATGACTCCAAGGTTCCTCACAGCGTTACTGGAGGCCAAGGTAATGCCATCCAGAGTAAGAATCTGCTTAGATACCATATTTCTAAGATTTTCAGGGCCGAGTACAATAACCTCAGTTTGATCTGAATTAAGAAGCAGAAAGTTAGCGGCCATCCAGGTCTTTATGTCTTTAAGACATTCCTGCAGTTTAACTCATTGGTGTGTGTTATCTGGCTTCATGGACAGATAGAGCTGGGTGTCATCTGCATAGCAGTGTAAATGTATGCTATGTCTTCTAATGATGCTGCCTAAGGGAAGCATGTATAATGTAAACAGAATTGGTCCTAGCACTGAACCCTGTGGAACTCCATAATTAACCTCAGTGTGTGAAGAGGACTCTCCATTTACATGCACAAACTGGAGTCTATTAGATAGATATGATACAAACCACTGCAGCTCTGAAAGCTGTTTCTGTGCTGTGATGAGCTCTGAAACCTGACTGAAACTCTTGTTGTGTCAAACACATCTGATGTTGTGTTGTCTGCTTCTTATAAAGTGTTTTTCTATTCTGAGCACTCAAGCACTTTATACTATGTATGTGTGTTCTGTCTAACATTCATGCTCTGATGGATCTATCAGAGAGCAACTCCGGGTTAGTATCTTGCCCAAGAACATTTGGCACGCAGACTGGAGCAGTCAGGGATCGAAGCACCAACCTTCAGATTAACAAATAACCTGCTCTCCCTCCTGTTCAACAGTCTTTGTGACCTTGTGCATTGTTGGAGCTTGTTTATAACATGTTTCTCAGCTTCGAACAATAAGAAACACGCGCTTTCCTGCAACTGGGGGTGTCGGAGAAGGTGAAGGTACACCTGCACATCTGGAACACCAGCACAGTACACTTTTACCTGAGCCAATCAGCCGTCACGTCACATCCGAGGGAACTCAGAGTGTGGATTTGCTGTGCTGTTTTCACTAATATGTACGTTAGATGCTTTTGTGAACGCAGTGTGTGCGCTGCAGAGCTGCATCAGAGACTGTGGAGAGGAAAAATGTTGCCACATGACCTCGGTTCTCTGAGAGAGTCCTCAACGAGCTTCCTCAGTGCATGCTCAGACCTCCTCCTCACTTTATTTTTAGAGCAGGTCTGCTCTGGATCAAGACTCTGGGCTCAGGGCCGAACTCTTACACACACACACAGAGCAGTGACGTCTTCTGTTTCTATAACAACGGACAAACAGCCAATGAATGGACCGAATGCTCGTGATGTCACTGCGATGTCACTGCTCAGTGCCGCGTGAAAACATGATGTCTCGCGCCGGATTTCTTCTGTGCAGAGCTTCATGCAGGTGCATCATGAGTTCATGGCTGTGTGCTCTTGTCCTGCTGTTTCATCAGCAGTTGCGGCCAAAGAAGTGAAGTGCTGAGACTTTTCCACGTCCGAGTCCTCGCTCTTTGTTGTGGTGAGGGGCAGACAAGTTTTCCATTTCTTTGTTCTTCCGCTCGTGTCCATCCTGATTGTTTTACTGATCTCTCTCTGACATCTGGGAGTCCTTACACTAAAGTAATGATCATTATCCTCTGATAACTTCTGAAAACCCAGAGGAAAAGCTTTAAGTAAACAGGAGGAACAGATGGTGCTCCACAGAGCGATCAATGACGCGACGTGTAGTTACACTTCCAGGTAAATCCTCAGTAGGGTTCAGGGTTCAGACTGAAGCAGTGTCAAAGGTTCTCCTCAGTCCTGGTTTGAAATCATGACCAGATCTAGATCCAGATCCTGGGGACAGTCGCACGTTGTTAGCTTTCTGTAGAAAATCTGGGTCAGTTAGCCACTTCCTGTCATTAGGCCTGTGTGTGGTTTCTTCCTGTTTATCTCTCTGGGATGTTGAGTAAAAGTTTGAGATATGAATCTCAGTGAACACGATGGCTTTATTTCATATTAACATTTCAAACATTATGTGTAAGGACTTTTAAAACCACGCAGGTGAACATGTAAACATGTGGACACAAACATGTAAACATGTGGACACAAACATGTAAACATGTGGACACAAAGATTAAACAGAAAACGAGCTCGATGGCTTCTTCCTTCAGCTCACACATGCTGACATGCACGCTGCGATTCATGGAGCGAGCCGGAGTGAACACATTAAACCAACGCGGAGGTTAGTCTGATGGTTCGAAGGTCATCCTGAAACTCACTCACTGAGTTTCTGATGTAAACATGTGGGTTAAAGGTCAAAGCTGTAGCAGACAATAGGTCAGAGGAGGATTTTCAGGGAACTGTCCCTTTAAGAGCCTTTAAACGAAAGTGTCTGAAACACATCAGTTTGTTTAGAAAGTGTGTGTGTGTGTGTGTGTGTGTGTGTGTGTGTGTGTGTGTGTGTGTGTGTGTGTGTGTGTGTTTGTTTGCAGGCTGTAATGAATAGTGAATAGACAGCAGTGTGTTTGGTTTTAAACACAGAGACTTCATTCACATCTGCACAGTCACAGCTGTTTATTCACCCTACCACCCCTCCACCCCCACCACTCCACTCTACGCCCTAACTCCCCCACCCCCGCCCCACAGTGATCGCTGTTTGTAGGACCGTTGAAATGAAAAACAGATGGACTATTATTAGCGCTCACGCTCTCGTCTCTGATGACAGGAAATGAGGGACAACCTCTGCAGAGTGTCACTTCCTGTCTGGGCCCGTTTTCAGTCCAAAGGGGCTGTGCTGAGAACACAAGGAGAACAGCTAGCCTTCGTGTTGTAGCTTGGTCCGATTCAGTCCACCTTTCATTCCTTTAAAGTGTGAAACAAATGCATTGAAAGGACCCCGCGTGTGCGTGACGATGTTTTAACCTGCAAAGTGAAAGAGAGTGATCCTAACCTCCAGGAGGGATTTCTTTAGTTCATCCTATTTAGCTATGATCCTGATGTCCTTTGGGACTTTGTTTAACTACAGTTTAACTACAGGAAACCACACCAGCCGATAACTGACCCTCGAGAATACTCGAGCACCATCCAAACTACTTTAAAACAGTTTGAGGGGTCCTGAATGCAGTCCTGAATTCGGACTTCTCTTAGATTCTCTTGGTGGGGGTGCCTGAATGCAGAGGACACAGGTTAAACTGCTGACTTTACCCAATAAGAAGTCACAATGGTGCATTCATGGCATTTAACAATTTCACACAAACGAGTTTAACACATGAACTCAGAACACACGTCACATTTACAGATGCTGAAACACACACAGAAACAAACAGAGTGTATTCATGAGGCTCAGACAGCTACTTTGCAGACCGTCACGAGGATCTCACACACACACACACAAACACAGTCCTCGTGCCTATGGTACGACAACTTTTCTCCGTGCCCCTGGTACACTGCGCAGGAGCATTTTGCTACACACACACACGCACACGCACACACACGCGCACACACACACACACACACACACACACACACACACACACACGCGCACACGCGCACGCACACACACACACACGCGCGCACACACACACACACGCGCGCACACACACACACACGCGCACACGCGCACGCACACACACACACACACACACACACGCGCACACACACACGCACACACACACGCACACGCGCACGCACACACACACACACACACACGCGCACACGCACACACACACGCGCACACACACGCGCACACGCACACGCACACACACACGCGCACACGCACACACACACGCGCACACACACACACACACAGGAACACTGGGTCTGCGCTGAGGGCTGGAACAGTAATCTACATGTATAGGATGTGACAGAGAAACGTTCCACTTTCCTTCACAGCAACAGCTGATCATATGACCATCAATAGGAAATCAGCTGAAAACAAAGGTCAGCTGAGAGCGCTTTATATGTCAAAGTAAAAACCCTGTAATATTACAGAGAAACTCCAACATGTCAGAAGGCTGTAGGTGTTGCATACCATGCGAGAGTCAGAGGAGTCATGAAGACAGACAAAGTTGAACTCTGGGATTTCCTGCATTCACTGCAAAGGTAAATCATAAAGTCCAAAAACAGAGGAAACGCTAGCAGAACACTGGGGTAAGGGGAACAAATGTTCTGTTGAAGGACAGTGACAGGAGGGTAACCAAGTGGAGACAGCTGTGCAGATGGAGACACAGCTGAACCAAATCACAGAGGACTAAAATCAAAGCATGAGGAACACTAACTCTCAAAGCAAAAGAGAAGTGAGCTCACTAAATGAGGACGACACAGATACATTAATGACCAAATACAATAATAATATGCAAAGCAAGGCAACCAGGAATCAAAACAAAATATTTCTACAAACCAAAACTCTAAAAAATGCTGGATAATCTGACACAACCATGAGACAAGAGCAGGCGAGCAACTGTCTTAGCAACAGTGCGAAAGAAAAACTTGTAACAGGAAGAAACCTCCGGCATAACCAGGCTCAGGGAGGGGCAACCACATGTGGAAAAATCAGTTTTGCTTCCTATCATCTGATCTGGACCAGTGTGTGCAGACAAACTCCACCTCACCACTTTGATAGCGCCAAACGTACTGATCCAGCCCATAATAATAGCTGTTTATTTACTACAGAGGCTCCAGTCCGGCCCGACAATGTCTTCCAGTCCTCTTCCTCACCATCGTCACCAACACTTACAGACCCCGACCCCCCATCGCCTCCTCGAAACCATATCACAGTGGCGAAGAAACAGCAGTGGGCGCGTCAGGGCTCTGCAGCTCCACCCACCTTCTTGACCTCAAGCTCCACCATCACACTCTCAGACCAGGAGAGACCCACAGGGATATCTCAGGATGCATCTGGGCAGGCCTTGAGCCATAGGCTGGTGCAAGACAAGGTAATAGCACACTATCTATATGATTGAGCCTTCACACTGCCATTCTCCTTTGTCCCTTCTTTTGCTAATAGTCAGACCTTTACTGCTGCTTCAGTTTTTGTTCTGTCCGCTTTGTTCTTGTCCTGCTAATAATTGGGCTTTATCTTCCTAGTAATCTTTAGTCTTTCTACTTCCACTGCTAATCCTTAATCATTGTTCTTCTCCTGGTAATCCTTAGTCTTTGTCCTCCTGGTAGTTCTCTATCTATGTTCTCCTCCTAGTATTCCTCCAGCTACGATGTCCATGGTGGTTGGGTCCCTTGTTCTTGTTCTGCTGCTGTTTATTGAACCCTTTCCTATGTCTCAATTCAGGTGCCTTCATTAATACGTTCCCACGTATTAAAACAATACAGTGCATGCACGTATTTGTGTTAGGCATGGATTTTTAACAGGGAAAACAGAGAAATATGTTCACTTCCCAGAAATAACAGTTGCAAGGTTGTTGGACAGAGATTGTGCTGCTGGTAGATGGACACCTCCTCCTGGATCTGATGGTGGTTTGACTCCTCACTCTATCCCTTCTCTCCCTTCAGTGATGTGTCCACTCGTTATTGTCATGGTTTGCAGATGCAGCAGTGTGCTGACAGGATGTGCACCAGTCTGGCCTGGGATAAGACCAGTGCGTCCTGTGTTAGCACAACAATGCAACAGGAATCCTACTACCCAGCAGGGGACCTCGCTGAATCTCCCTCCACCTCCGTCAGTGCCAAGCTGTCTGGCCAGCGCGCCTACCTGCAGAGCCTGGATCGCAGCAGCCGAGCCTGGGTGCTTTCTTCAGGAAAGACTGCAGATGAAGTGTGCGACCCTCAGGAGGACAGTGGCAGCAACATCTGGTACAACCCGATCCCCGAGGAGGAGGACTTAGGAGGTCTACGCCGGGACGAGGATGTATGGAAGCGGAGGGCAAAAAAAGATGAGCCTAGTGCTGGAACAGACATTGGCGGAGGTTGTAGCAGTGCCAGTCCACTGGAGGACTTTCAGTGCTCCAGCCTCCCCAATCCAAGTGTCAGTCACCATATCGATGACATCAAAGCAGAAAATACAGGTAAGACTTCCTGTTTCACCTGCTGTCACCACATTGCTCAGGTTTTGTCTTCATTGGCGTTCTTCATCTCACCCTGCTTCAGACTCTCCTCCAGACTCTAGTCCCGCCTCCCAAAAGAAAGGGGGTGTGTCAGGAAGTATGATTGACAGGTTGAGGTCTCCTGGTACGGTAAGAAAACTCTCTCTAAAGATGAAGAAACTTCCCGAGCTGCGCCGGAAACTCAGCCTCCGCTCATCTTCTCGGGCCCATCGGCAAACAAATGACAATAGAGGAAGCGGAGAGGAGTCGGCTGGTAAGAGCACGGCATCATTATTGGCGCTCTCCAACCAGAACGTGATCAGCAAGTATCATCTGGACAGCTCCACCTCTCCAGCCCGACCACAGCGACGGTCATCAAGAGGATGCTCAGCCAGTAAAGGAGGTAAACCGCTCGTGGGGGAGAAGAGGTTAGCTCAGATGTAGAGCAGGAACTTTCATGGCTCTGGGCAGGATTCAGGAGTAAACCGATAGTGAGAATGAGTACACAGTAAATACAAAGCGTCTGTGACTGTATTTCACAGAAATCTGTGTATCTTCCTGATATTTCTGACCTTGCCAGAACCACATTAAGGTCATGGATTCCATCTTCATCCATTTTCAATAAAGCGTGGGGAGTCTCAGCCTCTAAGTGAAATCCAGTGAAAAACTACTATAATAGAACGTGTGTCTTCCTGTCAGGGTATCTTAGTGACGGGGACTCCCCTGAACTACTGCCACGACAGCAGCCCTCTCAACACGTGATCACCCAGGATGGGCCCTGTGACGTCAGCTCATTCCAGCTGTACGTGGGCTCCGACCCGCCGAGATGCAGCCAACGGGTGACGGGTTTACTGACTGTCCACTTGCTGGGGCTGGAGGAGATGAAGACCAGCAGGTATAAACATACCTTCAAGCCTTTAATTCACTTCAACACAGAATCTGAACACAGCAGCATCCAGTGGACATTAAGAGAACTGCAGGTCAACAGTCTAAAGCTCAGACTGGCTGTTTTACCAGCAGCTAATTCATGACTGTATAGGGTATAAATCGTCTGAGTACAGGTCTGATATAAAACATTCTTCTAACCTGGATCTCTGGTATCTGACCAACAATATGTCTGCTGGGGTTACCAGCAGACCATACAAGAAGTCTGAGCTCCAGTTTTAGGAATTTACTTGGATGTTACTGAGTACTAATTAGCAGGTCGTCTGTGTCTATGTGATACACCGGACAGACCTGTACAGTCTAACAAACTAATCCACCCTCTTGGTCACTTCTGGCTCCACTGACAACATTTTTCTGTGAATGTTGTGTTCAAGGGGGCCCCCTGTTGGAGGGTTAGGTTCAGATTTGGAGCAGTCATTCTCTGTCTCTCTGGATGTTCGGTCTCAGGTCAGAGGGCAGTAAGGAAGTCTTCCTGGTGATACAGATTGATGGGGTGACGAGAGCGAGGACTGCCCTCCTGATGCTGCGAGGCTCGGCCCTCCCCTTAAACCACACTTTCCACCTGGAGCTAGAGCGAGCCAGGCAGCTCCGCATAGTGGTATTAACACCAGGTAATACAACAAAGCCGCATTCAGGCAGAACCAACGTTCCCTCTAATGTTTCACGTGTCTGAGCGAATGCACAAACTCCCTGAGCGTCCCCTTGGACCACTGTGAGCAACAGCAGACGTGTGCACTGTGGTCACGCCAGCATCGAATAAGTTACATGTTTATTAAAATAATCAAATTACAGCATTTATGTTAGACTACTTTTAATTAACTGCTTTAGCCCACTTACAATGAAAATTTTAAAAAAAAATCTTGTCCATGTGCAGCATGTTAACACTATTGGAAGGAAAAATAACTTGAACTCCAATTTTGAAAACACAACTTTCTATTTTTATTTGATCACGACCCCCCCCCCCCCCCCCCTCCCCTCCCCACACACACACACACATCATCATCATCATCATCATATTCTTTGGGTGTCCATTTAAATCTGCTCACAAATTTTTTTTCTCCCCTTTTTCAGTCTGTGGACCCAAAACAACATCTGAGCAGAGTCCCAACTCAGGTGGTCCAACTAGAAACCGGGTGTGCGGTCTGGGTGGGGTCTCCATCCCCCCTCTCTTCAAAGGTTCATTATACCACATTGTTCATTGTTAATGCAGCTGACACTATGATTATCATTGACGTCTGAATTGTATGCTGAGGATGTGTTTGGTTTGTCAGGGAGTCGCTGTCAGCAGCTCTGTGTGAAGCTGGAGCCCAGAGGACTTCTCTATATCAAACTGTCTCTGCAGGAGAAATGGGACACGCAGGTACATAATCCCACTGCTGCTGCTGATACATGCAGCTAGATTTAACTGGAACCAGCAGGTCACCTGGGCGGGGTCCCATCGTCCTGCTAGTCTGGACTGTTCTTCAAATAGCACAACTCGAAAACTTTGAATATACTAACAACGTATATAATGGTAAAAGTAAGCTTTCACATATTCATTACCAGAGATGGGCAGTAACGCGTTACTTGTAACGCGTTACTGTAATCTGATTACTTTTTTCAAGTAACGAGTAAAGTAAGGGATTACTATTGCAAAAACGGTAATTAGATTACCGTTACTTTCCCGTAGGAACGCTGCGTTACTGCGTTACTAAAACCGTGATTTTTTTGCGAGAATGTCTCACGACAGTGACGTAAGCGAGTGCGACGTTAGTGACAACAGCTGTGTGCAGATCAACAATGGATCATATATCGAGTGCAGAGAGAGTATGAGCGTGCAGCGTTTAAAGCGTGGAAGTACTGACCTTACTTTGAGTTTGATTCCATAAAAAGTGACAAAAACATTAGTGTCCGCTGTGCGTGGGAAGAAAACTTCTTTTTACAGCGAAAAAACCCCTAAACTTCCAACAAGCACCGAGTAGCTACGACGTAATGGGAAACTCACAGAGAAACTCGCGGATTCTTCCACTGACCGCGGCTCACCTGCACCAGGGTAACCCTCCGCCTGCCCCACTCCTGCTTTACAGGTGAAAATAGAGCAACAGGACCGCTGAGTCTTTGACTTTATTTATTTTCTGCTGTGTTTTACTTGCATCTATTTGAAAGACTGAGTGTAAACACACAAAATATTTTATTTTATGTGCTGGAATGTGCAGAAAATAGGTTTAAATGTTAAACTAATTTATTCAACTCAGAGAATGTTGCAGATAATTAAATCTTTGCTTGATGCTTAAAGTTAAAAGATTAAAACTAATAAAACAAGTTTTAAAAAGAGACTTTTCCATCTGATCACATTTTGTATGATGATTATGCAGAAAAAGTAGAATTGGGCTGAAAGATCTATCGCTTTATCAGCTACTCAGGTTGTAAATCGTGTTTTTAAAAAGTAACTAAGTAACTAAGTAATTAATTACTTTTGAAAATAAGTAATCAGTAAAGGGGATTACTTTTTTGGGGAAGTAATCAGTAATTAGTTACTGATTACTTTTTTCAAGTAACTTGACCAGCACTGTTCATTACACATAAAGTGAAATTTTTGAAGCCTTTTTTGTTGTTTTCATTTTGGTGATTGTGGTTGTGATATGGAAACGTCCAGCTTCTCAAGGGTGTGTTCACTCACACAGTCGGTACCTGGTGGGGCTCCTTCACCATCAATGCCTGCTGCAGTGCAGTGTAGCATAGCCACGGTCAGCCTGCAGCTGCTCCAGTATTACAGAAGCCCAGATAGGGGTTCAGGTCAGGTGAGCTGGCAGACCAATCACAGTAGCATCATGCTCAGCAAACCCTCTGGTAGGAGTTGCACCGCTGCTGAAAAGGGAAATCAGCATCTCCATGATGAGCATGAAGTGCTGTGAACTGTGGACCAACCACCGCCGCCGCTACAGACTCAATCATAAATTGTGTGTCTGCAGCCCAACGGCGACGCATCCACCCCGTCCTCTGTGTTTGGGGTTGAGCTCCACCACCTGGTGGAGAAAGAGGGCTCTGCAACTCCCGTCCCCCTGCTGATCCAGAAAACAGTGGCAGAGATCGAACGACGGGGACTGAAGGTTAGCGTGCAAGTCTGCTGTGACAAAGATGCCGCGGCTTCGCCGTCAGCTGATTATGTGTCTGTGTGTGTGTCAGGTGGTAGGTCTTTACAGGCTCTGTGGCTCTGCTGCGGTGAAGAAGGAGCTCAGGGATTGGTTCGAAAGGAACAGCTCAGCAGTTTGTCTATCTGAGGACCTCTACCCTGACATCAACGTAATCACAGGTAAGCACAGCAGAGAACATGTACTTGACCCCTGGCTCCTTACCCTGTCCCTGTGTCTGAGCTAGACTCTGACCCGACCTCTGATCGTCCTCATACTCGTTGTGACTGCACTCACCTGCCTCCTCAGGGATTCTAAAGGACTACCTGCGGGAGCTGCCATCCCCCCTCATCACTAGGACTCTGTACCAGGTGGTCCGGGAGGCCATGACCCTACGACCCCCACCTGTCCAACCTGCAACACCTGATCCCCAACTGTCCCAAAGGACCGTGGAGCTGCTGTCCTGTCTGCCACCTCCAGAAAGGGTAACAGCCAGTACTCCTGCAGTACTACTGTGGTAATCTTGCAGTGCACCAGCAGTATTCTTACAATGCAGCTTCCTGCTGTGTCCTCACAGTCAGCAGTACCTTGACTCAGTCTATCTGATGGACACTAGCCCACAATGTTCTTCCTCATGCTACTCTTCTTCTTCTGTGTGCAGGCCTGCTGTTGGTCCTGCTTCTTCCTGTCTCTGGGACACTACTGTGACCCAGCTGTGAGCCCTCTATGACCGCTCTAGTTTGCAGAGTTGGTGTAAGACAGATAAAGAACACACAGCGTTTACATTTAAAGCAAATGATGAAGGTTTGATTTCGTCTGATCGAGCATGTCGCGCTAGAACTGGCCAGTGACATAATTCCAGTAGTCAAGGAATTCTGCATGCACCAACTGCATTCTCATTGAGACGTTTCTTCTTCGTTAATGCAGAAGCTGCTGTCGCGGTTCCCGGTGCATTGTGGGTAATGTTGGCAGCAGCCTTTGAACAGGAAGAATAGTCTGGAATAATGAACGCATGCTTCCTGTTTACTTCCTGTATGAACACATGGTCCTACAGAGGGGTAGAAAACTGGCAGCTTCAGCTGCAACCTAACACCCTGACCTTTGACCTTTTCGCAACCTGGAACCTTTGAAGTAAAATAAACAGGCTGAATATTTTACATTCGGGAAAATTGAGACGAGTTAATCTGAAATCTGACATCAGGTCAGATTTCAGCAGGTCAACCGCTGAGTTGTCTACTAACTGTCCTCGCCATCTCTCGCTTTCAGGCCACTCTGTTGCTCCTGCTCGACCACCTCAGCCTCGTAGCATCTTTGAGCGCCGCCAACAGGATGACTCATCAGAACCTCGCCGTGTGCTTCGGGCCTGTGCTCCTCACGCCAACCCAAGATGCGTGGAGGGGGGGAGGAGGGAAGACGGGAAGAGGATCAACGAAGGGCTTCTATCATGGCGAGGAGATGGCGAGCGCCGTGGACTTCAAACGGCACATCGAAGCGCTGCACTACCTGCTGCAGCTGTGGCCAGGTAAGCCCTACAGACCTGCCCACATTCCTTACCTTGCCATGGAACCCATCGAGATCGTCCCAATTGTTCTTTGTCCTCAGTGCCGACTCATCGAGCACCAGCCGACGCCAATGCCTCGCCTCCTCCCTCCTCCACCCCTCACCAGAATCCCTTGGTGCAGCAGCAGCGGCATCCTGCGTTGCGCCTGGCTCTACCACAGAGCCCTGAAGAGGAGGTGGTGGTGTCACGGCGAGGGCGTGGCGGTGTGGCCCGGCTGGAGAGTCCACCGCCAATCAACAGGTACGCGGGAGACTGGAGCGTTTGCGGACAAGAGTTTCTGACCGGGCAGGATGCCGATTACGATGAGGTGGCAGGAAGCGAGAGCGATGCAGGTAAAAATCAGCTGATCGTCTACCTATACACATGGTTAACCTGCACAGGTGTCACTGAAACACCTGTTTGATTCCTGCTGGGTCACATTACGGCCTGAGAGGGTGACTGTAGAACTGACAGGTGTCTGACTGACAGCCCCTTCTCCTCTCTGACTCTGCTTCTTCCTCTTGGCTTTTCAGGGAGTGATGATGAAGACGAGGAGGAGAAGAAGAGGGCATGGCCAACAGGAGGGGGCGGAGCTCTGTACATGGATGACTTCCTGGACTTTGACGCTCCGTTTAACTGTCGGCTCAGCCTGAAGGACTTTGACACGCTGATTCACGACCTGGACCGCGAGCTCGCCAAACAGATCTGTCTGTAGAGAAGGAGGAGGAGCAGAAGGAGGAGCAGGAGCAGGAGGAGGAGGAAGATCTGACCTCATTAAATTTCAGATCAGCTGAGTTTTAAAGTGTTTGTCTCTGATGGTTTGAGTTTGTGCTTAAATGAAACTACAATGAAGTTTGTGTGGGAAAGCAGATCAGCTGTTAGCTTGACCTCTGACCTTTTACTCCATACCTGTTTTCAGCAATGAGAACAGAATAACTTTTCATAGCAACAGGGATGAACATTAATGATCGCTCAAAGTTCAGAGTTCATCAAAGAAACTTTTTATAACTTTTTCAGTGAATTATAATTAACGTTGAATTATTTAACGTAATGAAAAAAAACACCTGACGTGTTTATTTTCGGACTTTTAAAAAAGAGAGAAGAGTCATTTTACTCTGCAACACATTTCAAAAGCAAACATTGAAAATAAAAGAAAACATTTCTTGTAATAATAAAAAATAAATAATTAGCATGAAGAGAAAAACCTGAACTAATCTCGGTGCTGGTAAAATATGAGTTTTGTATTTCTCTGTTTTGGGCCTTAAAGAAGAATATTCTAGTTAAAATAAATGAAACAAATAGTTATCTGAAAAAAATGGGAAATGTTCTCATTGCCATGACTTTAAAGTCTTTTTCATTGTGAGAGTGTTTATATTGATTAACTATAAAGTTAAAAAAGGAAACAATTAAATGCCTGACCTTTAAATCATCTAAACTCAACCCTCCATTATCCCATCATCAGGGCTCAAAGTACCAATGTTCTCATTCCTCAAATGATAGAAAATAATCTTTAAATAAGGGGAAACTATAATCTGAAAAAGGTGATCATGGTGATGAAGGTTCTCAAATCAAGTTTCATTCAAAGCGTTTCTTTGGTGAAGTCTGAAGGTGAGGCTACGTCGCTCTTTAAACTGATTAAATCAGCTGCTCAGGACGTCTTGAAGGAGGCGCTGTGCCGAGAACCAAACAGAAATTTATTCCTTATTTGAACCAAACAGAAATTTATTCCTTATTTGAACCAAACGGGAATTTATTCCTTATTTGAACCAAACGGGAATTTATTCCCGTTTGGTTCAAAGAAAGGACTCAAAGCGTGCACGGTGACGGTCTCAGGGTGAGTCTAACGTTGAAACCAAAGTATGTGCCTCAGAGCCTGTGAGCTAACATTAGCTCACAAAGTCCAGTAATCAGTGACATCACCAAACGAGCAGCTCTCGACAGAGTCCGCATGAGGCTTCACAGGGGGGCGGCAGCAGAGCGCCAGGTCAGGTTAGACAGCACGCATACTGGGGTTATTAATAACAACTGCTCTCTGAGATTGTGGAGCTCCGAGTTCAGGCATGCCGTTCAGAGCCACAAACCGTCAACAAACTTTGGGCCTGACTGCAGCTTCAGTGTGAAGAATGGGTTCTCTGAGGCGTGGAGGAGGTACAGGAACCTCCTTTCACAGCAGCGAGCACCGGATATCTGGGTATCAGGGCTGGACTTCGGAGGATCTGGTGTTGTTTGCACTGTTGAAGCCATAATTTCTGTTTTGATGGTACAAAGTTTCTCACTGTGAGTTTGTGAAGTTTGAAGCTCTTTTCTCCTTGTTGTTGCTGACAGTATTATTATTGTTATTATTGTTGTTGTTGTTGTTACTCTGTTTTGCACATCTTCAATAAGCACTTGTGTTTTTTACAATGAAGACGACGTTTGTCTGCAGATGAAGTAAGCAAAGTGATGAAGCACAGTTCCTGTTGGAACAGAACACAGTCTGTATGTCTTATTACCCCAAACAGCTATTAAACACCTTATTAATGAAGCTTCTGTCTGCTGTGGTCAATATCATCACTGCTGTCACTAGACCTCAGTGCACCATTCACATTGTGTTGCACTTCGCTCTCGCTCTGCAGGCCTACTTGTTGTTCCTAGAGTATTTAAAAGTAGAATGGGAGGCAGAGCCTTCAGTTTTCAGGCCCCTCTTCTGTGGAACCAGCTTCCAGTTTGGATTCAGGAGACAGACACTATCTCTACTTTCAAGATCAGGCTTCAAACTTTCCTTTTTGCTAAAGCATATAGTTAGGGCTGGACCAGGTGACCCTGGATCCTCCCTTAGTTATGCTGCAATAGGTGTAGGCTGCCGGGGATTCCCATGATGCATTGGGTGTTTCTTCTTCACTCACTATGTGTTAATAGACCTCCCTGCACTGAAATGGCCTGTATTTGTATAGTGCTTTACAGCGCTCATTAGTTCTTATTAATCTCTGGCTCTCAGCAGCGTGACTTTGTCGTGTCTTCCCTAACCCCAGTCAGTTGCGGCAGATGGCCGCCCCTCCCTGAGCCTGGTTCTGCTGGAGGTATGTTTCTGTTAAAGGGTGTTTTATAAATAAAGTTGAATGTCTCACAGATTAAATCTACATCATGTGACATCACACGTACCTCTGACTCCTCACTAAACATCAGCGTCTTTCTAAAGCACTACAGGCTGCCCCTCTGCAGACTTCCTGAAGTCAGTCAATCAGAACAAACCCCCCTTAAAGGGAAGGCACTAAAACAGCTTGTTTTACGAGAATGGGGGGGGGGGGGCAAGGAGCTGCAACTAGTAACAGACAAAGAAGGATTATTCTGATCTTTGAATCATGCAAAGCTGCTGCTGCAGGACAGTCTAAAAGTCTAATCCTGTCCTCACCTCAGTTTCACGGTCTGCAGAGGAGGCAAACTGTCTGTCAGTCTGTTGATCATGTATGAGGCAGCTAAGGATGAAGCTTCCTCTGAGTTTACCTGTGAGTTTACCTGTTCACTGTGGGAACTGTCAGCCCTCAGTCTGTCTGACAAGACTCAGCGATTTCCTGAGGTCTCTGCAGCTGAAATCTGTAAGTAAAAAGGAAAGCAGCTTCGACCAGCCTGTGGGGACGTTTGTAGGACGGTCGTCTCGTCCATCTTTCAGCAGGTGCAGCTTCACCGCAGAAGACTCTGTCCTCATCAGTCCACCTTGATGACATTGACGGGATCAGAGACACATGAGACAGATCGAAATCATAACTTTGTTTATGTGGTAACTTTAAAAACAGCAAACTCTGTTTCAGGTACATGTGTCAGTTTAAGAGGGGCGGGTGGATGACGTACAGAAGCGTGATTGGCAGTGATCAGTGGCGTCTCTCACTCACTAACACCTGCATTTCTTCCTCTTAACTCACCTGTCAGTCAAAGCTCAGCGTGCATCAGGCCCCGCCCACCTTCTCCATCCCGATAAACGCGCTCTCTCCTTCACTCTCTCGCTCGCTCTATTTGGCGTTTCTCTGATTGGCTGTCAGTGTGACCAGCTGACGGTGCCGAGCGCTGATTGGCTTCTCCCTCTCCCCGTTCTCGGATTGTCAGGGGGCGTGTCGGTGCGCGCGGACAGGCAGTGGTCGGACTTTAAAATGGCGGAAAAATAAACGAAGAAAAAAAGTAAAAAAAACAAACAAACAAAAAAAAAACCGTGGACACGGAGGGAAGCCCCGCGGCTGTCCGGGACGGGCCGAACCGGGCGACAGGTTTCCATGAACTGCACCAGGTGAGCTGCTCAAATATTAAACTGCGCCACAGCCTTCATCCTCCTCTTCATCACCAGTCTGTGAACTCGAGCTGCAGGTCAGCCTGGCACTGATCGATAAGCGATGGTTCTGTCGGTTATTGGTTTCAAACATCGATCAGAAGAACCGCCGGGTCAGTCAGCTTTAAAATCGGAGAAGTGTTGAAATATTCATCACAGAGCTGCAGATTACAAATCAAGTCATCAATAATCTGGCTTTGACTGTTGACCATGCACTCAGTAATCAGATTACTCTGTCAGCACCGCTTCATGTGATATCAGAAACATGCAAACGTACCTGACTCGTGTTAGTCTCATGTTTGTGTGTCCGACATACCTGTTAGCTAAAGGTAACTAAGTAAAGATGCCCAATAATCAATCACTTGGTGGTTATTGGTTTCAAACATTGATCAGCAGAACCAGCCAATCACACTGCTGTATTGAAACCTGGCCCACAGACACACGCTGGAGTTTTTCTCACTTCCTGCATGAAAAAACGTTTGCATGTGACTGATTTTTAGACGCTGTATTAAGGCTCGACTTTTCCCAGCTCTTTAATTTGAACTTGGACCTGCAGTTCTATGATAGCGTCCAGTTTGTGTGTTTTCTGTGTAAAATCACCTCTAAAGACACCTGGGCCTCCTGCGCTCTTCGCCGTCTTCACACAGCCAAGTTTTTGAACAAAAGAAACGACAGGCAGGAAAGAGAATCTCTGAAAACCCACAGTCAGGTCTAAAGGTCAGTCCAGGACTCAGAAATGAGTGCTGGTCCTGTATGAGCACACCTGACGTACCTGCTTTTTAGGCAGTTTTAATGTATTAAGATCACAGAATGTTGACCATTTAATTCATTAACGAGGAAAGAATTATTTGATTGGTCACTTTTTCATCACGATTGATCACGGGCCGTCATCTCGAGCGCTCTGAACTTCGTCTGAGAGGCCATACGTAGTTCAGGTGTTTGGTGTTGCAGAGAGTCGTTATCTTCAGTGACTTTATTCAAATTAATGGAGATTTCTTCTTCTGCACTCTGAATACTGGCCCCCTCTGTCTTCCTCAGGGTCCTCCATGTCCTGAACCCTCACCCCGGGGGCCCATCTCCCATCATGCCCATCGACGTGGCCGTAAGGATCTGCCTGGCCAGCTCACCTCCTCTGCGCTCCTTCCTCGGGAACTGCAACAAGCGCTCCTCATCCTCAGTCGCTCTGCTGCCGCATTGCCGACCGCTGCGACCCTGCCTTACCTCCGCGATGGCGACGGCACCATCAGCGGGCGCAGAGAGCAGCAGCGGCAGCCTGGGGCTGTTAAGGAGGAAGAAGAGGAAGACCGTGGTGTTTGCGGACTCGCGGGGTTTGGCACTCGCCACTGTCCACGTCTACAACGAGTGCGAAGATGAGGCGCTCAGCGAGCTGCTGACCGAGATCGAGGGTGCTGCCTCCGGACTGCACCTGGCAGACATCAAAGGTGACGGAGGAGGTCACTGATACTTAACAACAAACAAATCAGTAATCTATTAATCAATACATTTGTTCTGGAAGCTTCTTTGTGCCGGGTTGCTTACTCACAGCCTGTTTTTCGCTCTTCTTTTTGCATCCCTGAAGCAGTTGGGAAGTCAGAACATTTCAGCTGAGCTTCATGTTCTTTATTGACACCTTTCTTCATCTCCTCCTTCCAGATCCAGCAGATTGTGGTTCTTGCCTGGTTCTGGCCTTCACCCAGCCAGCCGCAGACTACCTAGACTTGAGGAGTCGTCTCAAAGCCCAGCAGGTGTGCTTGGAGACCTGTTCAGTCCAGGAACACCTGCTCTCGGGTACTGTCCAGGT
This sequence comes from Mchenga conophoros, assembly GCF_057382185.1. Taxonomy (NCBI): domain Eukaryota; kingdom Metazoa; phylum Chordata; class Actinopteri; order Cichliformes; family Cichlidae; genus Mchenga; species Mchenga conophoros. The sequence goes on along the minus strand of NC_140533.1, from coordinate 30,098,978 downwards.
CCGAAACATCTGCTTTGAGAAGTCTGTCTGGGTGCGGATCACCTTTGACTCTTGGTGCTCCTTCCAGGACGTTCGCTGTCAGTACCTGAACAACGTCTACGGTTGCCCCGACACCGACACCTTCTCATTCTCCATCGCACTCCCAGAGCTCCTCAAGCCCTCTGGAAAAGTGGAGTTCTGTATCCGGTACCAGACTCAGGACCAGACGTTCTGGGACAACAACCTTGGGAACAACTATCGGCTGGCAACGGCCGATCGAAACAGTCGGAGCACGGCCGTTAAGAGTCCAGCTGGAGTACCGTTCCAGAGCGACCGCAGCGGAGACAAGAGAGATGAGATCCATTCGGACTTTGATCCGTTTGGAAGCCCTCGGACATCAGCAGGAATCTTTCCTGAATGGCAGAGCTGGGGCCACATAGAGACCACCCCCTACTGGTGAGACTGTCACAAGACACATTTTTAGGTCACACTCACTGGCTTTTATGATGTACAAGATCCACTCCAGCACTAAAGAAACACTTTATCCTCCAGCTGTGATCCAGATGTTTGTAGGATTCACTGCGCACTTCCTCACTTTACCTCACAGGAGTTCTCAGACAGATGTTTACCTCTGGATCTGTCTCATACTCTTTTACCCCATGCACCCAAAAACTGAACCTTTAACTTACACCCTGGTTCCCACGATCCCGGCGCCTAGCCGGATACCACCCGGGGCTCCTTCATACGCAGCACAGAGAGGCAGTCAGGAGGAACCAGGAGTTCCAAAGGGCTTTAAACCAGCATCCAAAGGAGACTTTGAACCGCGAGATGAGCTGACAGGCTTAAGATTCAGTGCTTTCTCAGAAGCTCCCAAAGATCCGTAATCAGCGCCTTACAAACGTTTTTTCCTCTGGTCTGCATGTTCTTCTTCTTCTTTTGGGTTTCACAGGACTTGGATGACCTTCACGTCTTCATGAGCATCCTTCTCTGGAGGACTCTGAAACACCAGCATGGTTAATGTAAGGGTTCCTGAGGGGCTCACCTTTTTTGGGTTGTTTTATATGAACTGAATCGCTTCTGTCGTCAGGACACAGCTTTGAGTTTCCTCGGTTCATGAACTCGACCGTGACGATCAGTGTTGTGCTGTAACAGGTCAGATTCAGGAAGTGTTTTAGCCGTTACTTTAGACGGCACGCACGTGACTCACTGCTAGTTATTATGATGATGGCAGGGTTTATGGAGGCGGAGCTGTGGCCACCTGAGCTGCTGCTGGTTTAGCTGGCACACCCTGTGGTCCGTCTCTGTTCAGACTGGTTTGTCGCTCTCTTATCGGAGATTTTTTTTGTTGCAGTTGTTCGCTACTGTGTCGACTCGGAATCGCTATAGGTATGTCAGTGAGCTTAGACTAACCGTTCTCGAGTCTGAACTTGTTTTAATGCTGAGATCTTGTAATATCTGACCTTTGACCTGTGACTTGGACCCTTCAGGGACTGGACCAGCTTTAGTCAGAGCTGTGCCTTCACGTCTCCCTGTGGGGATCCTGAGTTCCTGAAAATGTTAGCTTCATAGGCTAGTCCTTGAGCTAAAGTCACATGACCTCATACATGACCAGATTCAAGGTTAGCCTGATGACGCCGCAAACTTGTCCGACTGGTCAATGTCAAAACTATGGCTCATCTGTTACCGGGCAGATTTTAGCCATGCTTTTCCCCTCACTGATGTAGCTTTAAACGGTCAAAGGTCAGGAAAGCCTTGTCACGTTTAGTTGTTTTACTCTGACCCTCTGCTATGGGCGGAGTCACGTGACCTTTCACTTCCTCTTTGCTCCTGAAACCTTTACTGAACACTCCAGTGCTCTTACCTGTGTGTGCGTGTGTGTGCATGCGGGGACCATGTGACAAGAAGTAAGAGGGAAATGTGTTTAAAGTGAACGATGATGATGTCGATACTGATGGGCCCTGAAGTGTTTCCTGAAGGGCTTGTGCTGCGTTCAGGTGCTGTCAGCCCTGAGGCTTGGAGTTTTTGTATGAGCGACTGTATCGGGGGGTGGGGGCACAGTTCTGATTGTCCCTAACCACAGAACCCCGCCCTCGGCTCTGACTTATTGTATTTAACTTGGTTAGCTCGTGAGCTAACTAGCTGCTAGCACTGTAGCAAGGCTGTAATGTAATGTGAAATGTAATGATGATGTCTGTACCAGGAAGTGATGTAAGCAGGGAGTGTTTGTCTGTTCCTATTTTTGTGTATCATTTCATAATAAAAGTCTAACATTTGTAAAGTTTGATTCTCGCTTACTTTATTCTGAAAAACTGACATCATATGAAGAGATGAAAGATAAATAATGAATAATTGTTTTAAATTGGGATGTTTTCACCTGAAAGTGTCCTTGTTGTTCAACCAACTCTGAGGGTTTCAGTTAGGTTCAATAAACTCGAACATGCTCTCTGGGACAGGAGGAGGCTGGCGTGATGAGATGTGAGCTGATGGCTGTAAGCGTGATTAACATTCCTGGTTTTGTCTGATTAGAGTCCAGCTGACTGAACCGAGGGGAGAGGACGGTCAGCGAGTCAGAGCGGCCAATGGATCGAGCAGAATCTGTTCAATTAACAGGAAGTGAGATGCACGGTCTGTATAAGTTATTGATCCAGAGTGTGTGTGCGTGTGTGTGTGTGGATAGTTTCCACTGAGGGAGATTTATGCTTATATAAGCTTGTGCGCGCAGACGGGAAGTTAAATCTGGTGCTGTCAGATGCGATGTGGATTACATCGCTGCTGTCACATGACCTCAGAGGCCGTGAAGCTGTTTCTGTGCGTCCCTGGGTTGGCTGTAGCTGTACCACCACCTCTTCCTCCTGAGAGCAGCTTGTGTCCACAGGATGTTTTGAGTCTCATTCTCAGGCTGGAGTCACATGACCCCACACTGCTCATCACTTTCATGAGGTTTAAATATTAAAGAAGTGGAGCTGCTGTCTGACCCCAAGATTAAACTTTATTTAAAGCCTTCTTTCAGCGCTTTATTTTGAAAAGCTTTGTGAGGTTTAAAACAAAGCGTCCTCATCCTGCTGCTGTAGATTCATTGACCTGTAAAATCATCGATGTATCTTTTTGAGTTTTAAGTGAAAACTGATTGAACTGCTTTTTCATTTTTAGAACACTGCGATTGGCTAATGTCAGCGCTGACGGCACTCATCTGTTGCCAGGCAGACTTCAGCCATGCTGAGCCCTGACGTGCAGTTTGAACTTGACAGTAAACTTCAGATTATCCCATTTATATAAGAGGATCATCATCATAATGACTTGAATTCAGGCGTCTGATTGGCTCCTGACCTGAAGCCCATTTACTGATAATTTGATCCTTGGATCAATAATACCCAATAAGTTGACAGCATTGCGTAGACGTCTTCAGCACATGAAGTAAAGTCAGGAAACCATGGAGAAGTGGGAGGAGTCTGTTTCTGATCTGACCAATAAGGGGTCAGCGCTGGGATGTGAGGAGTCTAACTGTTAGCACGCTGAGGCTAACAAACATGTTTGATAAGAAAGTGATCAGTTACTGAGCATTTTTGATGTACTCTGATTACTTTCAGCATGTAATGTTAGTGCAGGTCACCTGTCCGTGGTTCTCCTCCTGAACGAGTTTGAAACATTTAATGAAATATTTTCACTGCTCCTGCTTTACTTCCTTGTTTATTTTCCATTTATCTCCTGATTTATTTACTTCCTGCCCAAATGGAGCAGCTGCTTTTTATCAGGAAGTTTGAGCCTTTTAGACGAGGCTCCATGTTTCTCACTGAGCGCTCTCTGCAGGCAGAGAAGAAGCTAACGTCTGCACGTCTGGAAGAACAGAGGTCTCTGAGGCCCATACCAGGAACGCTGACATCAGAGGCATTCAACATTTACATCAATATTTCAAATTCACATTTTAATGATCCCTGAAAACAAAATCTGACGAACCAAAACAAAGTTAAAAAAAAAAGACAAATTGATCAATAAAACAATCTGATCATCTCTGTATTGCTTCCATGATCCAGCTGATACTCTGACATCACTTCCTGTTGCTGAGCACTCAGAGCTCTTTTCGTGGCTTGTTTAACCCTGAAGATCGCAGAGGTCACGACCGCGACCTGCCTCCAACCATCAGCTGTTTCAAAGGCTCCACAGAAAGATTTGAACTTGGATTTAAAGAGCTACAGCTGATCTGAGACCAGCTGGGCGGTTGTTCCAGAGGTGCAGACACGGGGAAGGCACGGCGCCATTTCAGATGACCTTTAACTGCAGGATGGTCAGGAATGTGTGGACGCAGCAGACACGCTTTGTTCTGTAGTCACCGGGAGTCGACGCATCGCAGCAGTCATGTGACCTCTCTTTTTTGGTACCAGTCTGCAGCTTTTTAGACTCCTTGTAAGAGAGATGAGCGTGCGATGTGTTACAGGAGTCCAGCCTCGAGGCATCAGAAGCAAGTCTGATGGTTTTTAAAATGATTTCTGTCAAATGTCAGATTATCCCAAAGTGTGAATCAAAGCATCCTTCAGCAGACCTAAGAAACCGGTTCAATCATAAATAAATCTCTTCCTCCTCAGCGTGTCTATGAAGCCCGAACCTCAGAAACTTCAGACTCTAATTTTCTTTTTAGTCACTGTGAACTGAACGATTGATTATAAATTGCTACTGAAATGTCTGCATGACACCAAATCATGTGTATCTTTCTTACATGGAGAGAATCAGATTCAATTAATTGTTTGATTGATTTTGTGATGATCAGTGAAGAGAAACAAAGAGATCATCAGGAAGTGAAACACGAAGAGGAGGAACTCTGAAACCTATCAGACAGGAGGAAGAGGAGATGATGAGGCAGCAAACTGCAGGTCTGCTGAAAGTTTTTGTTCTTTTCAAAGCTAAAACAATCAAACTTGCTTTGCCCTTATTCATCATGAAAGTGATGAATAAGGGCGACCGTGGCTCAGGGGGTTGGGAATCGCATCTGTAACCGGAAGGTCGCCGGTTCGATCCCTGGGCTCTCTGTCCTGGTCGTTGTGTCCCTGGGCAAGACACTTTACCCTACTTGCCTACTGGTGTTGGCCAGAGGGGCCGATGGCGCGATATGGCAGCCTCGCTTCTGTCAGTCTGCCCCAGGACAGCTGTGGCTACAACCGTAGCTGCCTCCACCAGTGTGTGAGAGTGAATGAATAGTGGCATTGTAAAGCGCTTTGGGTGCATTGAAAAGCGCTATATAAATCCAATCTATTATTATTGTTATTAATAGAAACAGCTGAGCCTGCCTCGGTGCTGTCATTCAGTCCAGCCATGTTCTCTATCTGTGGGGGTGCACACTGTGCAGGGGGCCTGTCCTCCACCATGGTTCTCCTTGCTCCTCTTTCTCAGGTTTCTCCTGCCTAATGTATTCACTGATCACGTAGTCAGTTGTATAGATACATCTCTAATAATCAGCTATGTACCACAGGCCTTCAAGCTGGCTGTAGTTAAACCTTTACTCAAAAAGCATCTCTAGACCCAGCAGTCTTAGCTAATTATAGGCCAATCTCCAACCTTCCTTTATATCAAACATCCTTGAAAGAGTAGTTGTCAAACAGCTAACAGATCATCTGCAGAGGTTTATTTGAAGAGTTTCAGTCAGGTTTCAGAGCTCATCACAGCACAGAAACAGCTTTAGTGAAGGTTACAAATGATCTTCTTATGGCCTCTGACAGTGGACTCATCTCTGTGCTTGTCCTGCTAGGCCTCAGTGCAGCGTTCGATACTGTCGACCATAATATCCTATTAGAGGGAGGGGGGAGGATGAGAGAAGAAGAGGCAGCTGCAACGTAAAGACGCAGAATAACTCCAGCTTTGTGTCTTTTTCATTGTAGCTGAAGTCCGGGACAAAATGTTCCTTTTTCACCTCAATACCATTTTCTTCTGTTTTAATTTAATTTTATATATTTATATAGCACATTTAATTACAACAGGAGCGTTGACCAAAGTGCTGTACAAGAATACAACATACATAATAAAACAACTTAGAGTATTGATAGCAAACACCAAATATGAATTAACAAATAACTCTCATGCTGTATTAAAAGCCAGTAAATAAAAATGTGTTTTAAGATAAGATTTAAAAGGATTGACAGTGAAAGCCTGTCTGATGTGTAGGGGTAAATTACTCCACAGCTTAGGTGCTGCGACTGCAAATGCTCGACCACCTCTATGAACCAGCCTTGACCTTGGTACAGCTAAAAGCAAAAGATCACTTGATCTAAGAGATCTAAGGGGGGTATAAGTCTGCAAGAGCTCAGACAAATACCCGGGAGCCTGTCCATTCAGGGCTTTGTAGGTCAACAAAAATGTTAAAGTTAATTCCGAAGCGGACAGGGAGCCAATGGAGAGAGGCGAGCACCGGGGAAATGTGTTCACATCCTTTAGTACGTGTCAGAAGACGAGCTGCAGCATTCTGGACCAACTGCAGCCTTGCCAGGCAGGTCTGGCTGACTCCAGCATATAAGGAGTTACAATAGTCCAGCTGGGATATAATGAAAGCATGAATCACTCGTTCAAAGTTTTTAAAAGATAAAAATGATCACCTTAGATAAAAGGCTCAGTTTGAAGAAGGACCGCTGTACGACTGAGCTCAGCTGTTTTTCAAAGGTGAACTTGCTGTCAAATATAACCCCAGATTTTTGGCATGTGATTTGACAAAAGGCTCAAGACTGCGCAGGTTAACATTAGAGGTGCTGGGATAGCTGCTTGGTCCAAAAGTTAGCACTTCGGTTTTGTTCTCATTGAAGTTAAGGAGGTTAGAGGCCATCCAGGATTTAACTTCACCGAGACACTGAAGTAAGGGTTCTAGTGAGGCAGGACTGTTTCCCTTCAGCTGAAGATAGATCTGAGTATCATCAGCATATGAATGAAAACAAATGTTACATTTTCTAAAAATTAGGCAGCATATAAATGGAGAACAATATTGGCCCCAGTATAGATTCACCGCACCTGCTGTTTGATGAGCAGAAAGGTAGGGTGAGCATGGGGTGAAGCTTTCTGTTGACCCGCAGCTTAATAAGATAAGATAACCTTTATTAGTCCCACACGTGGGAAAGTGGTTTTGTCACAGCAGGAAGTGGACAGTGCAAAAGTTATGAAGCAAAAATTAGAATACAATGCAAATAATATACAGTACACAACTGTACAGAATAGAATGAAATAAAATACTATATACAGTAGAATAAAATATACAATAGCATAAAAATAGAATGCAAATTCTATATACAACTGAGTAAAAATACAACTTTGTCAGAAGTTTGTACAGTTTGATGCCGTAGGCTGATTCTGCGAGTCAACATCACCATTTGGCGTAATTATTGGTGTAACACTTTGTGAGTCGCAGGCATGTTCGTCTGCGCAGTCTGAGCACTTGTTAGGGCCCGAGCACTAAAAGTGCGAAGGCCTTATTGTATCTTTTATTGATTTGATTTTATTGATTAGCATCTCAGTGAATACAGAACAAAGATCTACCACAAAGAAAGAAAGCACGAGACAAGGCTAATCAAAAGGTCTTGGCTGAAGCTTTTGCTTATTACGCCAACCCTTTAACAAAAGATCTTTTTGTATGCAGCTCCTGTACACAGGGCTCGAAGCAAAGAATAAAACAAAGCAAAAACAAACAAAAAAAAAAAAGTTTCCCCCTTAGAAAGGTACCTACATCAAAGCAAAAGAGTCAAGAGTTTCAGTTTTATTATTTTTGCTCTTTTCATTCTTGATTTATATATTTTTCTAATATTTTTAAACATGTTTTTAAACCAGGAGAATGAACTCCACCTTTTTAAATCCCTGTCAGAACTATTCCACAGGTTACCTCCTCTAACAGAAACACATCTCTGCTTTATATTTGTCCTCATCTTGTTTTCCTTAAAGAAATCTCTTCCCCTTAAGTCATATTGACTCTCTCTGACTTTGAACAGCTTCTGAGTACTGCGGCAAAGCAAGTTATTTTGTGCTTTATACATAATCTGTGCCATTTTATATAGAATAGAATAGAATAGAATAGAATTCAACTTTATTGTCATTGCACATGCACAGGTACAGGGCAACGAAATGCAGTTTGCATCCATCCAGAAGTGCTTTAGTGATATAGATATATTACAATATATATTAGCAATAATATAGATATGTGAGTATATTACAGAAATGGGTCTATTATGGTATGTTATAATGTACACGGTATGAAGTATGTTGTGAATATTCTATAACTATAAGTATGTACAGGCTGTAGTGAGTACAAGCTATGTACAGGATATGAACAGGATATAAATATGAAAAACTATACAGAATATGAAATAAATAACTTTACAGAATCTGAGATATACAGCTATACAGAAATGGGAACTATGCAAGTTGTAAACAGTTGTAGAATTAAAAATTATTGAATGTACAGAATGATTGTTTACACAGAGCTATACAGTAGTGCAGTTAAGATAAGTGAGGGTGTAGATAGTTTCTACAGAGGTATATAAAGTGCTGGTGGTTGTGAGTGGTGGTTCAGTCCATGTTATTATTGTGTGTTTGAGGGTACAGTTGTCCATTGTGGGTGTGTGTATGTTCAGTCCATGAGTTAACGTGGGTCAGATGTCAGGAGGCAGAGTTCAGGAGTCTGACAGCTGTGGGGAAGAAGCTGTTCCGGTACCTGGTGGTCTTAGTCCGGAGGCTCCTGTAGCGCCTCCCAGAGGGCAGGAGGGTGAAGAGTCCATGTGATGGGTGACTGGGGTCTTTGATGATTTTCCCAGCCCTTTTCAGACACCGCTTCCTGTAGATGTCTTTTATGGCAGGAAGTGGTGCTCCGGCGATGCGCTGGGCAGTTTTCACGACCCTCTGCAACGCCTTCCGGTCCGAGGCAGAGCAGTTCCCGTACCAGACTGTTATACAGTTGGTCAGGATGCTCTCGATGGTGCAGCGATAGAAGTTCACCAGGATGTCTGAGGACAGGTGGTTCTTCCTCAGAGTCCTCAAGAAGAAGAGGCGCTGGTGAGCCTTCTTGACCAGCTTGGAGCAGTTGGTCGTCCAGGTGAGATCCTCGGAGATGTGGACTCCCAGGAACTTGAAGCTGCTCACACGCTCCACAGCCGTCCCCTTAATGTGGATGGGTGGATGTGGGTCAGCATTCCTCCTGTAGTCCACGATGAGCTCCTTGGTCTTCTCGGTGTTAAGCAGCAGGTTGTTTGTGTCGCACCACTCAGCCAGACGATCCACCTCCTCCCTGTAGGCGGAGGAAGTGGATTTATTCAACTAAATCGTAAAATTTCAGGGTATTCAGATTAATAAACACAATGTTAGTTGGTTCTATATAGTTTGATTGGTTTATAATTCTTATAGCTCTTTTTTGTAACTTGAAAATATGAAGAGTGTTCGTTTTATATGCATTACCCCATATCTCCAGACAGTAAGTCATATATGGAAGCAACAGAGTGCAATAAAGTGTGTATAAAGATTTTTTGTTCAGGACATGCTTTGTTTTATAGAGAATAGCAATGGTTTTTGACATTTTTGTTTTCACATGGTTTATATGAGACTTCCAACTCAGCTTATCATCAATCATCACTCCAAGAAATTTTATTTTCATTCACTCTCTCAATTTCAATTCCATTAACCCTGATTTTAGATACATTTTTCATTTGTCTAGTGCCAAAAATAATCAATTTTGTTTTCTTTATATTTAACGATAACTTATTTACATCAAACCAGTTTTTTAATATATTTAACTCCTTTTCCGCTGCAGTCAGAAGCTGTTCTGGGTTTTTACCTGAGCAGTACAGAGTGGTGTCATCAGCAAACAATACACATTTTAACAGTTTGGAAACACTACATATGTCACCTTATAAATACTAACCCCTTCCTCTTTCAAAAGAGTCTCCAAAATTACTGCAACACTTTCCCATTTATTTGGCCCAAATTCCCTGCCAAAAGCACCTCCAATCCCACGGCCCATCTCTAACAATGCAAGAGATGAAACCAACCAGACATCCAGCAAAACATGAAACTGTTCTGGAGTGCTGAGCAGGTTCATTCATTCAAGACGTTAACACCGGTGGCAGCAGTGGACGGACCTCTATTTGCTCCAGCAGCTGTGTGAGAGTCAGCAGATCGCTACAAACTGAAGATCATATGCAAGTTTTGGAAATTAAATTATGAATATTAACTTTGCTTTAAAACACAAAAATTTTAACTCATCTCAACATTCATTCAAACACATGACAAACTAATTGATACACCTGAGTCACTCACTTTCTTAAATCCACTCGCTCTCACAAGCTCGACTCCATCAGTGGCTGTTTGTTATATTAGCCACACTTATACACACTGCATGTAACTGCAAACGCTCTTCAGCCATGTTGATGTGTTACCTATATTGGCTGGAAATGTTCATTTCCAGACAACAGACACAGGCAGACTATGCTTACATGTTACAACACTGGTGAAATTTTTATGTGTAATATATTTGTTCAAGACATTTCTTTGTTATGGGAAACATTTTGAAATCATCATGAGCAACAGGAGCGGTGATTTCTATAACTGCCACAAGTTAATCTGTAGTGGTTTTGGTATCAATGTGACAGGAAGTAAATACGGGCCAGTATCGCCGATACCGATACTTTTCAATTAATAAGGTGGATGCGTCATTGAATTGCTAAATGTGAATTAATTTTCATGACCTTGAGTGGTTTTTGTGATATTTTCTTTTTTATTATTAAATAGTTAAAACCCAGGAAATAATTAGGACAAAGCTTCTAATTAGAAAATGCTTTATTGTGGCGGGGCATGGCCTGCGATGTCCATCTCACCTGCACGCCGGATTGTACCCTGTGCTCTGCTTGTGTTGTTGTAGGTGGTGAGATGAATGAACACAGGCTGCGTCCCATCATGCTTTAAACAAGCTGTAGTTCAGCCTCTTCTTAAAATACACAATCTGGACACAACTGTTCTGTCCAGTTACAGGCCAATCGCAAAGCTTCCTTTTCTGTCTAACGTCTTGGAGAACGTGGTCTCCTTACACGTGCAGGCCCACATTGATTTTAACAAATTCTCTGAAAAATTTCAATCTGGTTTTAAATCACTACATAGCGCTGACACGGCACTTAAGGGTTTTTAATGATATTCTTGTCCTGTTTTTCTTCTCTCGCCCCAACCAATCACAGCAGATGGCCCCGCCCCTCCCTGAGCCTGGTTCTGCCAGAGGTTTCTTCCTGTTAAAAGGGAGTTTTTCCTTCCCACTGTCGCCAAAGTGCTGCTCATAGGGGGTCATATGATTGTTGGGCTTTTCTCTGTATCTATGAAGCGCCTTGAGGTGACTTTTGTTGTGATTTGGCGCTATATAAATAAAATTGAATTGAATGATATTCTTTTAACGCGGGACTCTGGCAGCCCTGCTGCCCTTTTATTGTTGGACTTGTCAGCAACTCTTAACACGGTCGACCACGACATCCTGTTATCACGACTAGAATTTCACGGCTGCCCTAAAAGGATCTGCTCTTGTTTGCAATGCTGTGGTTTCGACTCGCCGCTCCTGTGTCAGTGCAGGCACACTTTGCTCCCCCTCCCCCCTCTTGTGTTTAGATGTTGCGTCGTAATGTGATGTGACTTAGACGCTTTGGGGGTTGTTGTTTACATATTATTTATATTTCCACCAGTTGTTTTTGTTGAGAGTTTTAATTCAAGTTTTTGTATTATAGTTTCTTGTTTGTTTTAATTTGTTTACTGGTTTGCTTGCACTTTTTAAAAGAAGAAAGTGTACTTTATTGGTCCCCGTGGGGAAATCCCTCTCTGCATTTAACCCACTCACTCAGTGAAGCAGTGGGCAGCCATTGGGCGCCCGGGGAGCAGTGTGTAGGGACGGTACCTTGCTCAGGGGTACCTCAAGGTAGCCGTTCAGTGGATTCGAACCACTGACCTTCCGATCATGGGGCCACCACTCTACCTACTGAGCTATCCCTGCCCATTTTTTTTGTTTCTTAAAAAAAAGAAAAAGAATTGATAACTGTGAACCACCACGGCAGACCCGATGGCATTTTCATGCTTCGCAGCATCGTTTATTATTACAATAATCACACGGTTGCTGTTACAGTACGTTCAATGGCTGCAGCTCTCCCGCTGCCAGCCGTACACATCACCACCAACAGCAACACAAGCAGAGCGCAGGTTTTAAGCAGCGAGGTGTGATTGTAGAGGCCGTGCAGGTGAGGTCATATCTGTTGACATATCTCCAAAAATGCACGTCATTGTGGAGAAACTGCACAGCGCAGCACAGTGGTGTTGTATGCGTGAGATCGGATCCACGACTGTGACAGAAAAGCCGATCAGCTGATCATTGATCATTTTCATGATTGAAGTAGCAACAGGAGAGGGAGGGGCTCCATATATCAGTTGTTAAGCTTAATGTGGGAATGCTTTACAAACATTCAGAGATGAACTGTACTGGTATCGGTCCGATCCAGTAATTTAGGTCAGTATCGGACCGATACGTAATATTGGATCGGTCCATCTCTACGCTGAACTCAACCCTGAGCCAATGTCGTTGTATTGATCATCCTCCGGAAATTAAAAACACAGTTCTCCACTTCATCTGTGGAGGACGAGAATATGACTATAGCATCTCAAAGGTCAAAGGGTATTCTCCTTTAACAACCGAAAACTCGGTAATGACCAAAATATTAGGCACGTTCTGCCCTCTTCTGCTTGTGTGACTGAAGATGCAGTTCAGAAATGTCACCACTAGATGGAGGCAAACGAATGTCAAAATGGAACTTGAGCCTCACTGGGCTGAGATTCACATTACAGGGCAAGACAAACAGAAACACACACAAAATAATCATTTTAAAAAGTGAAAACAACAATAACAATGTCCTTCTTGCGATGCATTATGGGTCCTCATAATGGCACCTTTTTTTTCAGTCATAACTCGGCTTCCATACCTCCCACATCTAGCACATGCTATATTGCCCCATGGCATTAATTATCCATAAAATCTCTGTAAGAATAAAATGAAGTTTTGAAGAGTGTTCATATTTAAGTACAGGGTTTAAAAGTAAGTGGAACCTGAACCACATTAAGTGCTAACATCACTAATGTCACATAACTTTACTGACATGTGGCCAAAAGTCATGTGTAAATGTTCTTTCATATTGGAATATGTCTGTGAAGGTTCTCAGTCATCCAGGTCATCGTAGTCTAAGGAGCTTGCAAAGAAAAGCGTCTGGACTTTAAGTTGCTTGAAGACGTTTCACCTCTCATCCGAGAATCATATTGGAACATTTGCATCGTGACATAAAACTCTTACTTACTGTTAAAGGTTTACTCTTCTTTCTTTCTTTCTTTCTTTCTTTCTTTCTTTCTTTCTTTCTTTCTTTCTTTTATATTATCCACCTTATAAACAGTACCTCAAGTGGTTGTTGATCAATGGTCTTGACAATTTGCATATAATTGATGAAGGAACTGACCTCACAGTCCATTGTTCCCTCCGTGGTGCTACTTTCAGTCATTATGCAAATGTCCTGTTTATGAGGTTGAAACCTGCAGTCACCTGATGATGAAACATTTCTCCCACTGAAAACGTCCAGATGAACAGAATCAACTGTTTGGGTTGACTGACCTGGATGATTGAGCATCCATCAGGACAGAAAAGAAACAACCATTACTTTCTTCAAAGCCATGATCTCAAACTCATCTTCAAATAGAAGATTTTCTCCCCATCTGCTTTTATACTTTTTAAAAATAGCTCACCAGTAGATTAATTCTAAGGTACACTGTGGTTTTTCTCCTTTCCTTCCTTTTTCAGAATAGAATAGAATAGAATAGAATAATCCTTTAATTGTCCCACAAGGGGAAATTTGATTGTAACAGCAGCCAGAAAGACACATATACAACAAACAGGACACAGGACAGAAACATACATGATTTTTCTTACATATTTACATTAAGGACAGTGGTTACTATAAACAGAGTACTGTACAGTTATTAAATAAAATAAAATTAACTACAGATAAGAGGCAAAGCAGGTTGTAGTGCTGGTTTTGTGTTGTGTATTTCTCCCATTGTTAGTTTTATTGTTTTGTTCAAGTTAGTTTTTTTATTTTACCTCACCAAATGGACCTATAACAGAAATAAATGGATAAATAATGATTAATCTTAGTTTGACCACATAATGATAATCCCTTCATCTGTGTCTATTCTTTGATAAATCATATAATAACTAATTGGCCTCTTAAATCCTCCCTGTTTTTTTGTCTTCATCCCCTTTCTGTTTAGGAAGGAGGGTTAGCTTCATGACGTGGACATTTGTGACATGGGGGTGGGGGACACCCGTTTGCTAATGCACTAGACCCACAAACAGTGGCAATATAAGACCTTGTTTCCCTTTAACCCTTTATTATCTTTCTGAGAAGACTGAGAAAGGCCCGGCTTCCACCACCGATCCTGACCACCTTCTATAGAGGAACTATCGAGAGCATCCTGAGCGGCTGCATCACTGTCTGGTTTGGGAACTGTGCCATATCAGACTGCAAGACCCTACAGCAGATAGTGGGAACAGCAGAGAAGATCATCGGGGTCTCTCTCCCCTCTGTTGAGGACATCTACACCTCACGCTGCATTCGCAAAGCCACCAGCATTGTGGCTGATCGGACACACCCCTCTCACACACTCTTCACACTCCTGCCATCTGGAAAAAGGTACCGAAGCATTCGGGCACGCACATCCAGACTGTGCAACAGCTTTTTTCCACAAGCCATCCGTCTCCTCAGCAAAAAGGGACTGACTGATAAACACGCACACGCACACATACACTAACATTATCACTCAGCTTAACTCAACTACCTCAAAACATTGAGACTGGACTGACTAATCAACACAAGCGCAAACACACTGACCTACACCACCAAACCATCGCACACACCAACCTGTAAATGCTCTTTTGCACAATATTATTACTGGACTTTCTGCACTAACTTCTGCACTTCCTAATCTTTGCTGCTACACTAAGGAATGTTTACTGTTTCCTGTTTATCCTTAGATAGTTAGATAGTTTTTTGTTAATTTATGTTGTAATGTATGTTAGGTCAGTCTGTCTTGTCTCTGCTAGCCAGCTAACTAGGCCTCTTAGTTAGCTAGTTTAGAGTTTTTCTGTTAAATTATGTTGTAAATTTATGTTGCATGTAGCACCTTGGTTCCTGGAGGAACGTTGTTTCGCCTCACTGTGTACTGTTAAACTGTATATGGTTGAAGTGACAATAAAGCCAACTTGACTTGACTATTGTGAATAAAAAACAAACTGGACAGTTGGGGCAAGGAGCTACCAAAACCTTTTCTGTAATTTTACACATTTATTTAGTTTAATTTAGTTACATTTTTTAAAGACTCATGCTGACAGATTTCTTTCTTTGGCGCACCACTTTTTTCTTTATCATGTAGAAAAACAGTTAAATATGTAACTTCTTTACACTCACATAAAGGGGAGATTCACTGGTCCAGCCCACTCAGGATTAAAGTAGTCTCTATGACGCCCATCTTATAACTCTGCATAGTCACATTTTTGCAACGGGGGGTTCCACACGCTAACTCGCTCACGCTCCAAAAGGCAGGTTGGGTAACAAGGCCGGGGAAACTGTTCACAGAAGAGGGAAGCTCACAACTAGGAAACAAACTCAAGGAGAAAATGCTTAAGAGACTTCACAAAAGCTAGAATCTTAGCACTAATGTGTCTAGCACGTTAGTGCGATCGTGGCTCAAGAGTTGGGAGGTCGCCTTGTAATCGGAAGGTTGCCGGTTCAAGCCCCGGCTCGGACAGTCTCGGTCATTGTGTCCTTGGGCAAGACACTTCACCCGTTGCCTACTGGTGGTGGTCAGAGGGCCCGGTGGCGCCAGTGTCCGGCAGCCTCGCCTCTGTCAGTGCGCCCCAGGGTGGCTGTGGCTACAATGTAGCTGCCATCACCAGTGTGTGAATGTGTGAATGACTGGATATGTAAAGCGCTTTGGGGTCCTTAGGGACTAGTAAAGCGCTATATAAATACAGGCCATTTTAGCACAATCATCTAGCGACAAGAGAATCTGAGCCCCGGCCTTAAATGGCACAGGAACACAACAGCAGAGTAATCGGAGACAGGTGCGTGGACCAAAGCCCGCAGTGATGAGAGAGACATATGTAGACTTACGGGCCGGCTGGGCAGACACAGTGACCATGACAACATTGTTTTTTGGACACCACTCAGACAGCCAGCAATGTGGCTAAACGTGTCATGCAGTGGGGGGCTACAGTACTTCAGATGCACTGGCCATAGAGGCCTGGCTAGCTATGACTTTTCAATGCCAGGGTCTCCAATTCAGCAATCCTGGTCTCCAGAGCTGCAAACAGGCTACATTTATTACAAGTATAGTTAAATATAGTAATTAGCAGGCAATCTGGATAAAGCAGGTCCAGATTACACTATGAAATAAGATGTTAACGCAAAGTTTATATTATATAAGTTATATAAGCAAGTTTAAAGGCGTTTGGCTTGTTGGCACTGTAAATCTGATGCTTCTTCAGTCTGAGCTGTGAGGAAATAAAAATGTTAACGACAAACAACAACAGGAACTTAGAGTCCAACTCTGAACTCTAGAGAGGAGAAAAGTTTGACAGTCAAAGATACAATCTTATTGATTTTAGTTTGTCTGCAGCCACGTTTGTGTTGTACTGTCACACACTAACACTAGGTTTGGATTTTCATTTGAAGCTGCTGTAAACATGTCTGCTTTAGTTTCTGTGTCTGTTTTCAGGTGATAAGGCTGCTCTGAAGTCATTTCCTCCTCTGGGACAAAACAGCACTGATTGGCTGCACAGTTCCAGATGAGACGCACACAATGGGCAATCCTTCTGCGTTTGTTTTTCTACTGCTGGATGTGGGGTGTAACCATGGTGACAAGGAGTTGTCATGGGGATTCTACATCCCTCTCATGTTTTCAGTCAATGACATCATTAAGCTTAAGTCCCACCTCCAGCTACAACCATAAATGACAGCAGACACCTGTGTGTGTTACAGTGTATGTTACTATGTTACCATGTATAGATCTATATGTTACACTGTGTGTTGTGCTTGCTGTGTGAGATACACTGTATGTGTTACAGTGTGTGTTTTATAGTGTGTGTGTGTTTCCATATGTGTCTCTTATAGTTTGTATGTGTGTTTTACCATGTGTATATAACTGTGTGTGTCTGTGTTTATGTGCGTGTTATAACTGTGTCTACGTCTGTGTTACAACTGGCTCACAGGTGGTAACATAGAATGGTGTCAATTGAATGGGAATTACCTTGTAGGCAGTGTTGGGAAGGTTACTTTTAAAATGTATTCCACGACAGATTACAGATTACATGCCGCAAAATGTAGTTTGTAACGTATTCCATTAAGTTACTTAATAGGAGTAATTTATTCCCAATGCTTTGGATTACTTAATATATTATCACTTATTACTTATTACTTTGTGCACCTACATGAATGTACTATTGCTGTGTGATTTATTACTATTATTGAAGGTTACTCTCCACACCAACACCAGCTAGATGTTTAAATCTTACTATAAATGAGTAACAGTAGGTGGACATTAGGTAAGGCTGCACTTCTTGCAGTGATCTCGTGTAGAAAACTACTCTGTATCAGTAATGCTTTCTTTTTGTCTGCAAATAATCATGTGGAACTGCACATGATTATTTGCAGCGATCAGGTTGTTAATGCAACAGCTTGTTAATACGTGGAGAGGCTTTTAAAATTTATCCTGGCTTCTACGGGCAACCAGTGAAGCTGCTGAAGAACAGCTAATATGAGCTCTTGACGGAGTAGAGTTATGACCCGAGCTGCAGAGTTTTGGAGAAGTTGGAGTTTATGAAGGAACTTTTTAGGGAGACCAAATAGGAGGGAATTGCAGTAATCAATAGGGGACGTAATAAGACTATGGACAAGGATGGCAGCAGCATGGGGAAGAAGGAAGGGGTGGAGTCGGTTAATATTACGGAAGTGGAAGCAAGCAGACCGGGTTATGTAATTAATGTGAGACTGGAATGAAAGAGTATTATCAAGTATGACAATCCAATCCAATCCAATTTTATTTATAAAGCACTTTAAAATACCCAGCACAGGAACAAAGTGCTGTACAGAAAATAAGTTAAAACAATAGAATAACAAAAAACAGCAAATTAAATAAATAAAACACATAAGACATAAAATTAAAACAGCCCTATGTTAAAGCAAAAACAAGATAAAACAGCATCGAATCACCTAAAAACAACTAAAATAAAAATAAAAAACCAACATCTCACGTGGTGTCAAAGGCCAGGGTAAAGAGGTGGGTTTTCAAGAGTGACTTAAAAACAGATAAAGAAGTGGCCTGTCTAATCTCTAAAGGAAGCTCGTTCCACCGTTTGGGAGCTGCTACAGCAAAAGCACGATCTCCTCTAAGTTTACGCCCAGTCCTGGGTATCTTCAGGAGCAGCTGATCAGCTGACCTGAGAGAGCGGGTGGGTGTATAAGGCTGTAGCAGCTCAGAGAGATAAGATGGAGCTAGGCCATGGAGAGCTTTAAAAGTAAATAAAAGAATTTTAAAATGAATCCTAAAAGAAATGGGCAGCCAGTGAAGTGAAGCTAAAACAGGGGAAATGTGCTCAAACTTTCGAGTGCCAGTTATAAGACGAGCTGCGGCATTTTGCACCCTCTGTAGATGACTAATATATAATGCACTGACCCCTATATAAAGTGCATTACAGTAATCCAGCCGAGTGCTAACAAAGGCGTGGATCACTGTCTCAAAGTGCTGCCGTGAAAGAATTGGCTTTATTTTTGCCAGCTGCCTGAGGTGAAAGAAGCTAGATTTTACCACGGCCTTAATTTGATTATCAAACTTTAGATCACAGTCCACGTTGACCCCCAGGTTTGTGACAGTTGGCTTAACATACTGTGCCAGGGAATCTACATACACATTGGGGGTCTCAGTGGGGCTGCCAAAACCCATCACCTCTGTCTTTTTATCATTGAATTTTAAAAAGTTAACAGACATCCAAGCCTTAATGTCATCGAGACACTGAAGTAATGGCTGTGTAAGGTATCTGCCTTTTTTCTTTAGAGGGACATAGATCTGACAGTCATCAGCATAAAAGTGGAAAGCAATGCTTTCTCAGTACAGAACCAAGAGGAAGCAGATATAAAGAGAAGAGGAGGGGGCCTAGAACTGAGCCCTGTGGGACACCACACAAGAGGGGAGCGGAGGACGACGCATAGTCACCAAGGCTGACACAAAAAGTTCGCCCCGTCAAGTAGGACCTGAACCACTCCAGTGCTGTGCCCCTAATGCCCACCCAGTGCTCCAAACGAGAGAATAAAATGGCATGATCCACGGTATCAAACGCAGCTGTCAAATCTAAAAGCACAAGAACAACACAGTCCCCAGCATCAGTCGCTAAAAATATGTCATTAAAAACTTTTAAAAGGGCTGATTCAGTGCTATGAAAGGGTTTAAAACCAGATTGGAAAACCTCTAAAACATTTTGCTTTTCCAGGAAGGCCATTATTTTTGTTGTAAACTACCTTTTCAAGAATTTTGGAAAGAAAAGGTAGTTTGGAGATAGGCCTGTAATTTGCAAGAACCATAGGATCAAGAGCAGTTTTTTTAATCAGGGGTTTGACTACTGCATGTTTAAAATCTTTAGGGACAACACCTGACATCAGACTATGGTTTACCAGCTCAAGCACCAAAGGACCAACTGTAGGTAACACCTCTTTTAAAAGTCGAGGAGGGACAGCATCATTTGGAGACCCTGCAGGCTTAAGATGACCAACAGTCTCCTTTAAAAAGGAAAGAGTCACAGGCTCAAACCTGTCAAAGACAGCAGAGCAGGAAACAGAGACTGAGAGGTCGTGAGCATGAGGAGAGATTTGAGCCCTTGTGGAGGAGACCTTCTCGATAAAAAAGTGTAAAAAATTTTCACAGGCTTCTGATGAGGGCTCAATACAGTCAGTATATGGTGCATTAAGAACAGAGTTAATAGTATTAAATAAAACACGTGGGTTGTGGCAGTTTGACAAAATAATGTCAGATAAGTGTTTTCTTTTGGCATCTTTTACAGTTCTTTGATATCGACGCCAACAGTCCTTCAGCATCTGGAATGACACTTGTAGTTTGTCCTTTTTCCACTTGCGCTCAGCTCGACGGCAGTCGCGTCTGACAGCTCGGGTCAAGTCGTTCAGCCAGGGCTCAGATTTAGTTTTAGGCAGTCTGGATTTTAATGGAGCCACAGTGTCCAAAGCAGTCCGACAGGTAGAATAAAACCATGAGCTCAGTTCCTCAGTCTGGCTGCATAAAAAATCCGGGATCTTACAGATCTGGTCAAAGACTGTTGAAAAGTGTTCAGCAGTGGAGGAGTTAAAAACACGACAGCGCTGAGCAGCAGCGCGAGTTTTAACTGAGGCACAGGCAAGAGGAACTTCAAACATCACAGGACTGTGGTCAGAAAACACAGCATCACAAATCTCTATGTTAAAAACAGAAAAACCATGAGATAAAACAAGATCAAGCGTGTGTCCACGTTCATGTGTGGGACCTGTCACACATTGCACCAGATTAAACGAATCAATAAGGTTTAAAAAGCCCTTCGCCATGGGCATGTCAGGACAACACACGTGAATATTAAAATCCCCAGCAATAAGAACACGATCATATTTTGGCATGAATTCAGCCAAGAAGTCAGCAAAGTCACTCACAAAGTCCTTATTGTATTTTGGAGGCCGGTAAACCACCGCACACAACACTGTGTGAGAGCAGCCCAGCTCAAACACAGACAGTTCAAAGCTGGTGAATGACGGGGTTGATAGCTGCTTACATTTAAAATGACTTTTAAAGATCGTAGCTATTCCTCCTCCTCGGCCCAACATACGTGGGGAATTAAAATAGCAGCAATCGCCGGGTAGAAGATCCGAGAAGATGCTGCACTCACCGGCGCTCAGCCACGTCTCGCACACACAAAGAAAATCCAGTCCTCGGGATGTGAAAAAATCCTTCAGGATAAACGTTTTGTTCGCTAGGGACCTAGCATTTACCAGGCCAATCCTGGCGGTAAGCAGCGGATCCCCGTCGCTAGCCGTCCTAGAAGCCCGACACAGAGGCCGCAGGTTCCGCAGATTCACACCACGTCGGCGGGGGCGAGGAGAGCAGGGTTTTCGGGACATCCCATCTAGGCCGATGACAGGTACCAGCCAGGCACAGACAGGTTCCAACGATCGCCGAGAGAAACAGAAGTTTGGCACCACTCCTTGTTTTCTGGACAAGGGCTTAAGAGAATACCTTAAAGAAGCTTTCAGCTTCACCAGGAAGCCAGCCCTTCGACCCCGGCGACGGCACTTTTGCCGGAGTGGTGGATCTGGAACACGGCACAGGTGAGCCGGGATCTCCGATATTAGCAGGGGCAAAGTTTTATGTTCAGCTTGGTTCCACTTTGCCCAGCCTTTGACAGAAGGTCGGAGATCCAGTAGGGTTAGGCGATCATACACCAAGAGAGAGTTGGCATTTATTACAATAGTCAATAAAATCAAAACAAACAAACATAACACTGGCAGTGATAGACGGCAAGCCACACGCACACCGGCGCCATCTTGGATCAATCCCGGATGACACCCAAACTCTTAACCTGAGGGGAGGGAAGGGTGGGAGAATTTTCAATGTTAATGGAAAAGCTGTGGGATTTGGTTAAGATAGATGGTGAACCAACAAGTAAAACTTCTGTTTTATTACTTTGAGAATTGGAGGAGAACCAGGATCTAATCTCAATAAGACAGTTTGAGAGGGAGGTAGGTGGGAGGGATGAATTGGGTTTAGAAGAAAGGTAGAGCTGGGTGTCATCGGCATAACACTGAAAATTTATATTATATTGTCAGAATATATGACCAAGAGGGAGCATGTAAGTAATGAATAAAAGAGGCCCTAATACTGAACCCTGGGGCACACCAGCAGAAACAGGACAGAGAGTTGAAGAATGGGATTTAAGTTGGATAAACTGAGTGCGGTCTGAGAGATAGGAGGTGAACCAGGCAAGGGGGGTATGACTAATGCCAATGGAAGCTCACCGGTTCAGGAGAATATTGTGAGAAATGGTATCAAACGCTGCACTAAGATAAAGAAAGATGAGGATGGATAGGAGACCAGAATCCACTCCCATCAGAAGGTCGTTGGTAATCCTTAGCAGAGCAGTTTCTGTGCTGTGATTGGGGCGGAAACCAGATTGAAATGGTTCATAGAGATTATGGTCATTGAGATGTGAATGAAGCTGGGCGGC
Source organism: Mchenga conophoros (assembly GCF_057382185.1). Classification (NCBI taxonomy): domain Eukaryota; kingdom Metazoa; phylum Chordata; class Actinopteri; order Cichliformes; family Cichlidae; genus Mchenga; species Mchenga conophoros. Next base: position 30,076,672 of record NC_140533.1, on the reverse strand, counting down.
AACAACTTTTTCAAGAATTTTTGGAATGAAGGGGAGATTTGATATAGGGCGAAGATTATCAAAGTTATTGGGGTCTGCACCAGGCTTTTTGAGAGTTGGGATAACAGAAGCCTTTTTCAGTGCTTCAGGAACAAGTCCAGTGTTCAGGGAGGAATGAATAATATTGGTTATGAGAGGAGCTAAAGAGGGAAGACAGGCTTTAACTAACACATTGGGTTAAGTTGATGGTGGATATCTGAGATTTTACAAGTGAAAAAAGAGATAAAAGAGTTGCAAAAATCAACAGAATACATGTGGGAGGGGAATGTGTCTGGAGGTTGTGTAATTTTACTGAACAATGAATAGAGGGACCTGGAGTTACCTTCATTAGAACTAATTAAACCAGAGTAGTAAGCAGATTTGGCTGAGGCAATGCCGTCCTTATAGAACAAACACGATCATTGTGCATTTCTTTATGTACAGTAAGTCCGGTTTTCTTGAATAGACGTCGAGTTGGAGTCCTTTAAGCTTTAAGGTGACGCAGGTCGGAGGTAAACCACGGAGCTGAACGGGAAAATGAGACAGTTCGATATTTAAGGGGAGCAAATATGTTAAGAAGGTTATGAAGGTTGACATTATAATGACAAACGAGTTCATGAGGGGTTGAGGAGCAGTGGATAGATGGAAGGTCGTGGACGGCAGATGAAAAAACAGCTGGGTTGATATTACTAATCTTCCTAAAAGTGATATTACGAGAGACACAGGTTTTGGAAGCGGTTATGTTTGCATCAAAAGAAATAAACATATGATCAGACTGGGGAAACAATGTGGCTTTACAATGGGCGGGGGTAATGCCAGAACAACAGACCAAATCCAGGATATGACCTTTAGAGTGGGTAGGAAATGTTATGTACTGTAGAAGCCCAAAACTTTCCAGGCAGGAGGTAAAATCTCTGGAAAGAGGGATTTTATTATTGTCCATAATGGCTGGAAGGCGATGTCCAGGTAGAAGTATAGAGCCACAGGTAGAGAGACAGCCAGGCAGAAACGGAGCCGCAAAAGATCCGTAGCAGAGTACTGGAGAAGAGCTGTCGCCGGGTGATGAACGATGGATAAAAAAAACCCAGGTGAGCCACACCAACACCCTGTGGATCCACATCTTAATCAGGGCCGAGCACTGAGCACAAACGGAGGGACCGAACAACCAGCTGACAGCTGTAGCACAAGCAATAGAAGCCCGCAAGTATTGCGAAAACAAGTCAAAACAGGGTCGCGCCTTAGATACTTGATTCAAATTGTCGTCAGCAACTGAAAAAAATTATAATAAAAATATAACAATAACCAGTGAGCAGCAGCAGCCAGGCGTGCCAGCGTTCACTCAACCGGAAACACCATGTTATGTGTAATTTCTATTGCAAATATTAATCACAGTTAAATTTAGAAGGGATGACAGTAAAAAATGTGATGTCATCACGCGCTGCGTTCTCGACACCGGACTCCCGTGTGAACTTACGAAGTCCGGACGAGTGAAAACGCGACTACGTACTTTATTGATTGAGAAACGGCCTAACAGTCTACAGTCTATGAACTAACCTCAGCTAACGCCAACTAACAATGTTAGCTTGGTGGCAAGTAGCCTTCATTAATAGTAATAAAAATCACACAGCAACAGTAGATCGAAGACACTGCCGTTTCGCCCATCCCATTTCCAAGTAAGAAATGCATTCCTGCCCATGCACTGCCGGCTCTGCTGTCTGACTGACGCCACCAGCATTAACAGGACGCTGACATTAGAGCCTTTTGTGTGTTTTGTTTGGGTTTCCAGCAATCAAAATCAGAGAACCTGTATTAGTCCCAAATGGAAATTAAGTTAAAAGAAAAATAACAAAAGAACTGCAAGTCGTACTCGAACCGGCCGCACTCAGCCACGTGATTTATGGCTACATGCTCATCCAACTGGGTTAAATCTGCGCCCGACTGCGTTTAATCACCAAAACTGAAGAAGGCATAGAGAGGGCATAGCCTCACATATGAAACCGGAAATGACCGTCATGTATTCTGTTTATTTCAGCAAAGTAACTGTATTCTGATTACCACCTATTTAAACGGTAACTTTAACTGAATACAGTTACTCATATTTTGTATTTTAAATTTACTGCCCCTGCAACAAAAATAATGGCAGATCAAAATGAATGTTGGTGGCAATCTTTGGCCCATCTAAAGGCCTAATTATAATAACAATGAAATATTACATCAAATGTATTTTATGGAAAATATTTAAGTTTTTCGTTTTTTTCGGCTAAAAAAACAGCGCGCTCATGTAAAGTAACTGGGATTGAAAGGGTTAAAACAACAAAAATATAATTAAAACTTGATGTGAATATTTTAGAAGTAGAAGGCAGAAGTAGTTTTAAAAGACTGACTCATTTAAAGTGGAAAAAAGGTGGATGTCTTTTTAAGGACCCTCCAAGGGCTAAATACACAACGCTGATACATGGACTCCGTTACTCCCCAACACTGCTTGTAGGCGAACTGCAGTGGGTGCGAAAACCAAATGAAGATTGATAAGGTATGTGCAGCGGATTGGAGTGGAACAGCAGCAGGAACTGGGAAGGCCTTGAGAGGCAGGGTTTTACATACTGTGTGTATGCTGTTGTGTTACACTACATGTGTGTGTTTGTGTTGCCTGAGCCCTCAGTTTCTCTAATTATAACAAAGCCTCGGGTTACCTTATATCATCACAGCGCCGTTCAGCGTATTAGGAAGTTTAAAAATAAAATGTCGATTTATGTTGAACGAGTGATATTTGTTCAAGTGTCTTGTTTGATTGTCGTAACTCCGTCACTATTTAAATTTGACTAATTTCCTGAGATGATGATGATGATGATGATGATGATGAACTGACTGTAGTTCATATAACTAAACTGCTTCTTGATGACTTCCTGTGCCATGCTCTCGACGATGTTTCCGCTTGACGTCTTTCAAACATATTTTTCGTTGATTTCTTAATCCCAAAGCTCTCCATGGTCGATAAGCACCGTCTTTGTGCTTCTGCAGCAGATCTTTGACAGCACATCTGGAAACAGCTGCATGCTATAAAATGTCTGCTGACCCTGTTGAGGCAGGACAACTGTGTCTCTTTGCTGTATTCACTGAAAGCTTCTCAGACCCCTCAGTCTTCTCCTTTTAGACTCCCTCTGATTGTTATTCACCTGCACAGCTGCAGCTTTTCCACTTCATGACTTCAGTTTAAGAGAAAATGTTGTTCGTGAACAGCGATTTGCTATAGTTTGCTCACACATCACATTTATTTTCTGTGGTTCTTTAATCTGGAACGTTTTTGAAAATGAATGTTTTTAACCTCTTCACCAGCACACGCTCATGGGGAAAATGAACCTTATATCTTATGATATAACATCTCCTGCTCACACATTGTTCACTGCAAAATAAATACATAAATACAAAAAAGCCCAAAGTCAAACATAATGAGCGTATTTTTCTGATGAAAGAGTTTCACACACACCTCAACCCTTCAGTTCTATTCTGAAGCTGCTCTGGGGACCATTATTTCACCTCGCTGCCCGATTTCTTTCTGGCTTGATGGAAAATTATTCTTCAGGGCTGAATTACTCATTAAGATCTTTTTTTGTTTCAAAGCAACAGATATTTTATTGAAATGTAATTTCAGATGGAGGCTCTCTGCTTGTCGTTGATTGGTTAATGAGGGTCTGAAAGCTTAACGAAGCATCATGCTCATTAACGGCTGTGATTCTGAGCCAAAAAAAAACGTCGTTACTCCTCTTTGTACGACGGGGATCTGCTTATTCTTTTTTCATAAGCTCAGCCACATCCCTGGAGATCAAAATCTCTTCTTCGAGAGAAGACTGCTCTAAAAGTACATTACAAAGTTGATGAATTGAAACATAATAAACTGAGATGCAGAGAAAAGTAAAGGACATCAAAATTACATTTCTAAAGACACAAAATAGGAATTTCAGCTTAAGAATATCACTGGTACTTTCACCCATGCATTTCTTTGTGAGCTTCAGAATGGTTTTACATTTCAAGCTTACTTTATTATATAAACCTGTGTTTGAAAGTCGCTTTTATCCATCCATCTTCTTCCGCTTATCTGGGGCAGCAGTCCAAGCAGAGAAGCCCACACCTCCTTCTTCCCAGCCTCCTCCTCCAGCTTATCAGGGGGGACATCAAGGCGTTCCCAGGCCAGCTGATCTCTCCAGCGTGTCCTGGGTTCACCCCGGGGCCTCCTCCCAGTGGGACATGCCCGGAACACCTCACCCAGGAGACATCCTTGTCAGATGCCCGAACCACCTCAACTGGCTCCTTTCGATGTGGAGCAGCAGCGGCTCTACTCTTGTGTGAAACTTGTATGAAAAGCCTACAAAAGTGAAAACAGATATAAGATCCCTTGAAAAATTATATAAATGAAACTTGTATGTTTTGGATACTTCCTAAAACAATATATGAAAGTAATGAGAAAGTGGCCACTCTTATTAGTAAATCATAGAAGTTTTTACTATTTCTTTTCCATATGGGTCTCCTTAATTATGTCTATTTTCCTACAACATTAATTTCACCTTCTTCCTCTGTTTCTTCGTCACATCTAACCCTAAAAAGCAGCAGCCTCTTATTACTGTGAGCACTGGCTAGCAGTTTGTTGCTCGTACTGTTGATAGTGCAGCAGCCAACAGCTAGCATGTTAGTTAATCTGACAAGTTTAGCTTATCTCTTAGCTTTTCAGCTCCACTTCTTCCACACTAAACTCTGTTCTGCAGTGTGCATGAGCACAGCGATGGTAGGGTAAGGGGCCAACTGCGTTAAGAGATTTGATCGGGCAATACAGTGACATTAATGTCATTGAACAATTGTGTTTCTGTCCACTGCGCGGCTGTCCTTCGATTGACACATCAGGCCCAAAGTGCATCAGCTCACTGGGAAAATACCCGGTGTGCTAGATTATCAGTTCAGGCCTGCTACCTACACTTCTGTAATTGAGGCATGGTTGGTTAGATGCTTGCTGGCTTCAATGGAAGAACCTTCCAGTGGGATTGTGTTCAGGACAGTTGGAGTGGTTTTGTGTGGTTTGTCTGTCTGTGGTTGTTGGTTTTAAGCTCTGAGTTTGTGTTTAAATGACCAGGAAAACAGCAAGTGGCTTTTTGGCCTGAATAAATTCATCTGTACACAGATCTTCACGTGTAAACGCCAATCCTGCTCATAAATTAGGACGATACATCACAATGGTAACAGCTGGGGAAACTACAACATGCTGTTTCCATGGAGACCATGAAGGAGAGGAGGAAAAGAGGATAATTGTGTTTTAGGAAACACTTTAACTAATCAGCTCTAGCTGACAGTCGGGGTAATGGGTGTGTTTTGTGTTGTCATGCCGACTGCAGCTATTTAAACAGCTTTCATCATCACAACATGACAACAGAGTGAGCGTGGGACACACGGACAGACGAGAGATGGAGATAATAGAGGAAAATAGGAGGTTTGAAAATGCTTCAGTGTAATAGCTGAGCCTCTCTCATGCTCTCTCTCTCTATTATTCTTTAGTTTCAGTCTCCAGACTGAAACAACTCAATTTCACCCCTCACTAACACTGTGTGTATGTATCTGTTAGTGTGTGTTGCAGTGTGTATGACCAGCAGTCATTTAAAACAATGACAAACTGCCAAACTCAGAGAGGAGAAGGAACAAAGAAAAATGATTTTTTACACATTTCAGGGTTTCTGTTTGAAATATTATCACGAAACACTTTTGAAAGCTGCTCATGTTCATGGGCTGGAGGTCGGAGGACTCAGCCTGCTCTCAGTCAAAAGGTAAACAAAAGCATCATTAACTCTGTGCTCATTATCCTCTGAAGCAGCTCCCACACAGCTGCAGTGCAAAACACATCAAGGCTGCCGTGTGCATGGCTCCTGTCTAACAGTGTCAAACACTATATATGTGTAAATGTGTGTCACAGGTTTGGACACGCCCTCTCATTTAACATTTTTTGAATGTTTTTAGGAAATCTGCAGAGGGAGCTGAAGGTTCGAGTTGCCAAACGTCAGCCACAAAACTTCAATGACTTGCAGAGGATCTGCATCGAGGACAAAACCCCCGACATGTAAAACTGACCTCTGTGACTGCAACAAAGGTTTTGCCACCAAGCACCAAAGCATCATGTATTTGTTTCATTCATGAAAATGTGAATAAATCAGTTTTGAAATGCATTTTTCTGGATTTGTTGGTTATTGTTCTGTCTCCCACTGTTCTAATAAAGCTACCATAGAAATGATGGACTGAGCATTTCTTTGTGGGCAAACTTACAAAATCATTCTTCCCTGACTGTATATGCTGATGATGTCAAGTCTATTTTAATGAAAAGTGACTGAGGTGAAGCTTTTTTAATCCAGTGGCTCCAGCTGTATTCTTTGACCTTCCTATTTGGCCCCACATGAAAAAACCAGCATTTACTGGTTTAGGTGTGAAATGGACCTGCTTCACCCTCACATGCCATCACGTAGATCTGCTAACCAGGAGCTTTGACCGTCCCGAAGACATTTTTATAAATCCACAGGAGACACAGCCTTTGCACTTTTGGCTCCTAACATGTAAAAGGAGCTGCCTCTGGAGGTCAGGCAGGCGCCGTCTCTTGCTGTTTTTACCGTGCTTTTAAAAACACGTCTTTTCTCTTTGGCCTTTAACTCAGTGTGAGTTGTCATGTGTGTTAAACTTTTGTATGTCACCATACTGATTTATTCGTTTATTCTTCTTCGCTCGTTAATACAAACTGGGCGTCACAGCGAACGCCGTCCCCACAGATACAGCGGCCAGGGAAGCACAAGTCAAGACAATTCTAGTGGCAAACTTGTCGTTCCAACCATGGTCAGCGTTACAGTACACAGCGAGACAGCGAGACAACGTTCCTCCAACGTTCCTCCAACATTCCTACATATGGCAGACAATCAACACAGGACTACATAATGTGAGAGACAAGTGTGCAAAAAACCCCAGAATGACACAAACACAACAGTGCAATAGAAATGTGCAGCAGTGGCAGTGGGTTTTGCAAACAGTGGTTGGTTGATTTATGAAGGTGTGTGTGTTCATCCAGTCACTGAGTGTTCAGGAGTCTGACGGCCTGGGGGAAGAACCTGTTCCTCAGTCTGGCAGCGAGGGCCCGGATGCTCCGGTACCTCTTTCCAGAAGCCAACAGGCTGAAGGGTGTGCGAGGGTGTGTGGGGTCCTCCACGATGCTGGTGGCTTTGCGGTCGGAGCGGGTGTGACAGGTGTCCGTGATGGAGGGGAGATCTTCTCAGCTGTTCTTACTATCCGTTGTAGGGTGTTGCGCTCTGATAGAGTGCAGTTACAGAACCGCGGTCGTTGATCAATGCTCATGAGAATTTGCATATTTAATGATCGAGGACCTGACCTCCCAGCCCATTGTTCATTCAGTGGGCTGGTGTCAGTCACTGTGTAAAGGTGCTGTTTATAAGGTTGGAAATAGGGCTGGGTTTCTATAATCGATTCATCGATTAAAATCGATCCTGGCTTGGACAACGTGAAATCGATTCATTAAAATCCTGAATCGATTTTTTAATATAAATTTATTTTGCCCGAAACGCCAGAATCTCAGGTTAAACCTCACAAAATTTCAACAATCACCAAACAGCTAAAACAGTAAATGAGAGCAGGAACACGGCTTCTGCACAAAGACGTGAACACAAAGCGCCGACGCATCAGAATCAGTGAGATGTGACTTTCTCACCGACGGCACGGACACGGTCGCTGATTCTGATGTGTCGGCGGGTCGAGCTTTGTGTTCACGCCCTTTTTGTGCTGATTCTAAAGCTGCAGGTTTTATCTCTCTCCAAACAATATTGACCGAACCAGCAGCAAAAGAAGATCCAAACTATCCATCCATCCATCCATCCATTCGCTTCCGCTTATCCTTTTCAGGGTTGCGGGGGGCGCTGGAGCCTATCCCAGCTGTCATAGGGCGAGAGGCGGGGTACACCCTGGACAGGTCGCCAGTCTGTCGCAGGGCCAACACACAGGGACAGACAACCATTCACACTCACATTCACACCTAGTGGCAATTTGTATTATCCAATCAACCTATCCCCACAAGCTGCATGTCTTTGGACGGTGGGAGGAAGCCGGAGTACCCGGAAAGAACCCACGCAAACACGGGGAGAACATGCAAACTCCACACAGAAAGACCCCGGCCTGATGGTGGAATTGAACTCAGGACCTTCTTGCTGTGAGGCAACAGTGCTAACCACCGTGCCACCGTGCTGCCCCCAGCACCCAAGATCCAAACTACGCTTCACATAAACATGAACTCACTCTGACTTTTGCTGTTTTGCTTCCACCACAATGCACAGCTCTCTCTCTCTCTCTCTGTTTTCTTCATTATTCGCTTGCTTGTTACGCACAAGTCTACTGTTGTTTACAGCCTGTCAACCGCTGTTTTTTTTCTTTTACTTACTTCCGAAAAGAAAACCTAACTTCTGCCGTTCAATACTGAACAAATTTAAACGTTTTAAAATGATGCAAAATGCAAAACGCCGTGTCTCTAATAAAACCTCTGTAACGTTACGTTGTGTTGATTAATGGTTTTCTTTTGTTTTTGATGGACTGCAGAATATTTTTATAAAATCCCAGAACAGGAAAATCAGCTTCATGTTTTTCTGTTTTATCTTCAGCTACTTTGACACAAAGGCCTCGCTGTGATGCTCACACCTTTGATAAAGGCTGGAAAGTGTCAGCTTCCTTTTTATAGATACAAAAATATGTAAATGTACTGATCTGAATTATAATATTTCTGTCTGAGGCAAAATTTCCCAGATTCAAATCGAATCGAATCGATTCGGGACCTTGTGAATCGGAATTGAATCGATTCTAGAAATTAGTGACGATACCCAGCCCTAGTTGGAAACCTGCAGTCAGCTGAGACTGAAGAATGTGACGAAACGTTTCTCCCACTGAAAACATCCAGACGAACAGAATCAACTGTTTGGCATTTACCATCCCAGCAACAGGGCAACAATATGAGAACAGGGGTCTGTCACACGAAGCGCTCCTGACATCAGCCCCACAGAGCTGATCAAGACAATAATCCAGAAATACCGATGAGGTGGAGGGCCCAAAACGTCTCTTCACTGACGTTCATCAGCAGGAAATGTAGAACGAAGTTTGCTGCTGCTCGATGGTTTTTTCACCTGACTGAAAGACGTTACTCCGAGTGATCAATAAACACATGAAGTGTTAGTACGGAGGACTTCTCTGTGTTTCCCAGGATTTTTATTTATCCTCCTCTGCACTGATCTGTCCTAGTTCCTATAAATATTTGTTCTGTGACTTTGTTTCACTGCCTCATGTGAAGTTTATTTTAATACTCGTGCCTTCAGCTGGAGTGAGTTTTTTTATGAATGCAAAGCCTCAGTCTCATTTACACCTCCACCAGGGATTAGCAGTTTTACATGAAACGGGTTAAACGTTCTCTGATATCCTCGGCTAATTTGAATTAATTAAATCAGTGGTGAAGCTCCACTCTGCTGCCAACCAGGGAAAATCATTTATTCATTTCTGAAGTTGCCAGTCATTAAGCTTCAGGCTGAATTTCAGTTTGTGCAGATTTGTCTCAGAAAATCAGATCATGTACCGAAAACAGGTTTCTGCAAACTTCCTCATTTTATCCACAGAGATCAGTTTGTCCTTTAAAATAGTGATGAGCTCAGATTTCAGTTTCTATCACAGAAAACGGGAACAAAATAGACACAATCTAGCACCTGATCCCTTAAGTTTTATGTCCTCAGTCATACTCCGTGTGAGATTTAATCTGTGACATTACTAGAAAATACTGCCGTACTGATTCATCAGAACTGTGTGTGCATGTGTGTCGATCACAAGCAAACACTCATTAGTGCGATAATGAAGACAGTTTATTCTGTACGTGTGAGTTTGTTCTGAGCACACGCACAATTTAATCCGACATATTCTGGTGACGAGTGTGTTTATTTTACCTGATATCAGTAATTGTTTCTGACTCGAGCGGCTCTGCTGTAATCTCTGCAAACACACACTGATATTGACAGACGGATTAACTGTCGCCCTTTCAGAGGAGATGCTCGCCGCTATGATCTACCTCATCATACGACATTTTTTTTGATGACTGACGCATGGAAAAAAGACACACCAAGAATCTGTGAATGTTGGCAGATTATTTTAAAGAAACCAAAAAGTTTGGGTTAGATCGGGGGTCTCCAACTCCAGACCTCGAGGGCCGGTGTCGTGCAGGGTTTAGACGTGTCCTTGATCCAACACAGCTGATTTAAATGATTAAATGACCTCCTCAACATCTCTCGAAGTTCTCCAGAAGCCTGGTAGTGACCTAATCATGTGATTCAGGTGTGCTTACACAGGGTCACATTTAAAACCTGCAGGACGGTGGCCCACGGGGCCTGGAGTTGCCCAGCCCTGGGTTAGATTCTGTTTTCTGCCTCAAAGCTTCATTGATTGGGTCACTTTTTTATTATCTTTATACATGAAAAACAACAATGAATGAGTGGGAGATGTAAACATTCACAGATACCTGAAAAAATATCACATGTGGAGAGTTTTTCCTTTTCTTTTAGAAGGTCAGTCGTAGTGGCTCTTGGGTGCACCAGAGAACAACATGGGGTTAGCATCTCGCCCAGGGATATTTGGCACACAGACTGGAGCACACAAGGATCAAACCACCAACCTTCCAGTTGGTGGGAGACCTGCTCTACCAGCTGAGCTACAGCCAATCTGAACTATGAGGCGAGCTCAGCATACCCAGGGCACAGCGCCGCTCTCTGAATTCACTTACACCAGGGGTGGTTTTACCCTGGGTCAGCACACCTGAATCACATGATTAGTTCCTTACCAGGCCTCTGGAGAACGCCAAGACATGTTGAGGAGGTCATTTGAAGCAGCTGTGATGGATCAGGGACGCTGGCCCATGAGGCCTGAGTTCCCCCACCCCTGACTAACACCAACATCAGAAATCAGAATCAAAGGTAAATGGCCTGCATTTGTATAGCGCTTTTCTAGTACAGAGGCGAGGCTGTAGGGGCGAGTCTGGCAGCCTCCGACCAATCACAGTTTTAGATAACCACTGGCAGGAGATCCTGACCCTGCTTCTAGCCCCGCCCATTTCAGTGAACATGCAGGTTAAACTGTTGGCCAACTTAGGAAGTGCTGGGAAGGAGCTACAGGTGAAAGGCGATCAGTACCGGAGGGGGGAGGCAGGAAGCAAAACTGAAACAGTCTTTCAAAGTAAAACAGAGCACAAGAGAAGGAAACACTAACAAACAGACAATGGAAGCGGAAACAAGGTGAGCAAAACAAACAGGTGGGAGGAGACCGAAGACACGAGCACAGAAACGAGACTCACGAAAAGATGCGAGTAAAACTGATGAGGAGGACAACGGGAACCACAAACACGATAACCGCGAATAACTCAAAGCTCCTGATTTTTACGGACCATCGATTATTACACGCACACGCGCGTGAAGGGGAGCGGCTCTTTGATCTGAGAGAAGCTCAGCTCAAATCCGTTTGTACCGGACAGAGGGGGGAGGGGGGAGACTCCGTGACGACGCGGAGCTGCACGCGGGCTCCGGTGTTTTTCAACCATCAGGCATCGCAGTGACACGCGCGGTGTGTCCGTCGGGTCTGTCTGCGTCTGTCTGTCGGTATTTCACGTCATGCCGCGCGCGTGCTTTCACCTTAACCGTATTGGAGGCTGATCTGCGGACCTCCGCGAGCTGCAGCCCGAAGAACGTGACCGGAGAGCAGAGGCTCGGTCCCGCCGGTGCGAGGAGCAGTTTACCGGATAGACGCCGGAGGAGCTCCGCGGGTCGGTAGGTGACTCTTACCGGATTTACCGTGATGTTCCGGTCAGCTGCAGGTCTGCATTATCATCCTCCTCCATTCATCATCGTCATCTTCAGCAGCAGCTGTTCACAGCTGGACTCTGCTGAAGACTTTGACTTCAGATATTTTTCATCACGTTTGTTTTTATTTAAGTCTGACTTTAATAAACAGACATACAAACTCTGTCATTAATGTGTGTGTGTGTGAGGACACCATGTTCACCGTCATGTTACATATAAAATAATATTAAGTGATTATTTTTCAGTTGAATGTTACTATTCAGAAAAGATTCAACAGCCACATTCATGCCTGTGTGTCGGCCTGACAGCACCAACTTCACGGTTCCTAATTCTGATATGATATTTATAGTGATTACTGATCAATACCTGAGTCCAAACACTAATCTGTAATCCAAGTGTGAGAAACCTCAGGCTTACATTAAGAACTTTACAATATACAATGTGAAAAAAGAGTAAAAATCATTAGTGAAATAATAAATGATAACAGAACAGAGAGGAGTGAAATAAAAATGTATTTAATCCAATATGACGGCTTGGAGCTCAGTGTGCGTCTTTGCTGCTACACAAAATCTCATTTTCTTTTTATAATAAAATTCATTTGTTAAGAACAACAATCATGTATTGATTTACAATCATAAAATGTGACTGATGATCGATTAAAATTATAATAAAAATGATAGTTTTTATAACTGATCAGTGAAGGAAAATGTTTGAATCTGCAGTTGATCGTGTGACCTAAACTGCTGCTGCCGACCGTGTCCGTGGTGAAGAAGATGTAGGAGCACAGAGAGGAACCTGTGAGGAACATCAGTCGGAAACACGTTGTGACTGTTTGTGGTTGGACGGATTCAGTAGAAAGAAGCTTCAGCTGATCCTGATTGTAGAGGCTAAGCCTACGCTTGAAGTCTCTGAGGTGTTCGTTGGCGGGGGTGACGCGATGCCACTGTTATGAATGAAACCTGTTACAGTCCAGCAACTCCAGCCGTACTTCTCCATTTAACATCTTTATTCCACTTCCATCAGTTGCATTTGTTGTTAACAGTTCTCTTCATCCAACACCATTCATGAGAACAGCACAGTGGTCACAAACTCTTTGCTCCTTCCCAACAACAACACACCTGCCGTTAATTACGTGCGCTACCTTAAAAACGTTCACATAGACACACCATATGGTAAAACACAAAAGGTAACAACCCATAAAAATGGCTCCTGCTCCGATCAATAAATCGCTAAAGGTTCATCAGTGTTTCAAAGAACAGGAAATGCTCGTGGTTGTCTTTCCATCAAAATGAAATTACTCACAACTCTGACAGGTGTGATGATGATTTTGAGGTGATCAGTATGATCGGATTGATAATCAGTTGGATCAGTAATGGTTTCCATGAAGAGAGTATACTAAATGCAACAGTAGAAACAGTAGAATTATATTCTATTGTTAAAGTGGAGTTCAAACACCAGTTGGAGACTTCAGTTTAACATTTAGTTCTTTAATAACTTTTAAATATTTATTGGTCTGGATTCGGAGGTGTTGGCAGCGATCCGTGGTCTGTCTGGACCAGGGGTGCCCAATCCCGGTCCTCGAGAGCTACTGTCCTGCAGCTTTTAGATGCATCCCTACTCCAACACAGCTGAATCAAATGGTTTGATTACCTCTTCAGCATGCCATCGTGTTTGGCAAAGGCCTGAAAACAAGCCATTCATTTGATTCAGCTGTGTTGGAGTAGGGATGCATCTAAAAGCTGCAGGACGGTAGCTCTCGAGGACCGGGATTGGGCACCCCTGGTCTGGACTGATTTTGGATGAAGATGCAGTGTTTCTGTGGAAGTGTCACTTTGCACTGATGAAGCTGATGTCACGGCTGTTGAAAGCATGTGCTCAACTCGGGTTTGACTCGTTTATGTTTTCTTTTTGTGTATTTTTTATTTGCAGATTGCTAACCTCAGCATTAACTTTTCTTTTCTTTTAGCATACGGTTTGACCCATGTGATCATACTGCTCAGCCCTAATTTGCCCGTTTGCCACTCAGATGGTGATGTCATCATGATGCTGCCAGTCACCCGGTTTAAAGGTCAGCCAGCTGGCATGGTAACCACCACCACACCCTGGCTGTCTGTAAGCACTGACCCCTCCCCCCAGTGGCTGTGGTTGGCCAGCTGGTCAGCTGCAACATACCAGGCCATGCCTCCTTTGGTGTTCTACCCCCCAGCTGTGTGGATACCTGAGCACGCACAACTGATGCAGGTAACGCTGTCTGCACATCCTGCTGTTACACACGTTTCAGTTTCCTACCACAGGCTGCTAACAGAGAAGCTCTTTGTTGAACGAATCCTCCAAAGCTGTCCCAGCACTCTACACCACAGGTGTCCAACTCCAGGCCTCGAGGGCCGGTGTCCTGCAGGGTTTAGATGTGTCCTTCATCCAACACAGCTGATTTAAATGGCTAAATGACCTCCTCAACATGTCCTGAAGTTCTCCAGAGGCCTGGCAAGGAACTAATCATGTGATTCAGGTGTGTTGACCCAGGGTGAGATCTAAACCGTGACACTGGCAGGACGCTGGCCCTCGAGGCCTGGAATCGGACACCCCCGCCCTACACCATCCTCATCGTGGTCTGGTGGAAGATTTGTTTTTAATATCAAGCAATGGCTGCCTTTCCCTCTGCTCTGTTTGAACCTGTTCTGTATAATCATTGTTAGTGTTGCCTGCTCACTCATATCTGGCACTGTTCTTGGTAGTTTGGGTGATTGGTGCTGATGTGCTCAAAGATCACTAGAAAATAATCGAATAAAAAAACCTGACAGTTTCTTCTCTTGTTTATGGGAGATCGTCATAATCAAATAATAATAATTATCAAAGAAAAGAAAAGTGAGAACTTCCAGAATTCTCAGGTAGTCCCGCACCTCCTCATACAGCAGAAGTGCAGACCGCAGAAAGCCTCAGCAGGAAGTGACAGAAAGCTTTTCACAGCTGGAAACGTTTTACTCTGCAGAGTCACGCTGGAGTCTCCTCTGAATTAACAACATTATTGATGAATTAACAGCGCTGAAGGCCCCCTGCCCTGCTGTGGACGAGTCAGGTCACACGGAGCGATGCACAAGGATTTGACTGGCTTAAAACAAGGAAACCAATCAAAAACATTGTCTGGAATTTAGGTTGCTGAATGAACGAGGCGTGTCCAGACGTAGGGACAGCTTCATTGTGTTACATGCAAATCAGTCCAACAGTTTTTCTTACATGTTGACTGCTATATATTCAGCATACACTATTTTAGTGATGCAAATATGTCCGAACGTATCCCCTCACATCAGCATTCGGATGGAATTTAATTAGCTCAAAGTGATTACATACAACAGTGAATGAGCCGAATCATGAGCAGCGCTGACTGATTACAAGACCTTCGTTTATTTTAATGTCTCATGTTTCATCTTGTCCCTGAAAGTGATTGATTTATATGTGAAGTGAAAGGGTTAAGGACATGATTTCCTCACATCGCTTCTTCAGTTTGATCTAAAGTGTCTTTAAGTGAGTTCGGCCTCCTCTGCAGTCTAGAGATAAGATGAAACTTTAATGATCCCTGAGGGCAAAGTGAATAATCGTCTGTTAATTATCGGTGTCGTGTTAATTATCTCGTGCTGCTCTTCTTTAATTCTTTCTGCATAAACTCCAGTGACAGAATTTAACATCTTATCAGCAGACCTTCTGAAGTAATTTTTCTTTTCAAAGCATGTTTGTGTCGAACAAAGAAAACTGTCTGAAATCCTGCACAGTGACATTAAATGGTGGCAAGAAAGGAAGGAGCTGCAGCACTTTGAATCACCTTGTTGTTGAATTGTGCTATACAAATAAACTTGCCTTGCCTTCTGTGCCTGGACTGAAAAGCCGCTGACAGATCTGGACCTCTGTGCTCTGACTGGCCTCTTTTCACTCGTGGACGATGGATGAAGGAGGTTTAGTTTTTATAGTGATAATGGATCTCTGACAGCTCCTTCACCTTGATGAAAAATCCTTTTTCAATAAGAGGATGATGAGTTCAGGTCCTCATTTTATTCTGTCAGCAGCTTCATCTGAAAGTCCTCCACTTATTTCTGCACACAGCACAAAGGTCAGGCAGGGCCAGGAGGACAAATTCTCCGACAGAAGGCTGCACCAGCACCTGTCTACCTGTCTGTGTGTCTGTCTGTGTTGGTGGAGCAGGAAGTTCATCCTAATTTTTTGTGGTTTCAGTGGGAACGTCCAGCAGTTGAAGTCGTTCCTCTCGTCCAGCCGTTTTATCAGTCTTCACCTCTTCACCATCATTGTCATCATCGTTTCCCAAAGGTACGGACGCGCACACACACACACACACACACACACACACACACACACACACACACACACACACACACACACACACACACACACACATACTGGAAAATGCTAATGTTGCTACTGTAGTTGCAGATCACTGATACCTGGTTCTCACCAGAGGAAGTGGGGGTGTTTCCAAGGAGACAGAAGCGCCTCCTATTAACCAATCGGATAATCCCGAGATCACGTAGACAAACCTCTGCGGCCAACCTGCTGTTGTTCCCTCCTCAGCTCTCAGGTAAGACAACACCTGCTGCAGATGTTGTGTTCGTGCTGGCCATCTTTTACAGTTTTATCTGGTGAGGATGCAGAAACGTGACAAACCAGGTGTCATGTGACATTTCTGTTCACTGAGTCATGTGACCTCTCAGTTCTTTACCTGCGATCAGTACAGTTGGAGTCAGGTATGTTTCCTTTATGAATCCACCTGATTATTCTGATCTGTTTGTTTAAACCAGCCCAGAGAGTTTAAGATTACACGCAGTTCATCCAATCAGATCAGGGACCTTCACGTCGAGGCGGGGCTTCTCATCTGGTCCTGTGCATTTAATCTGAAAGGCTCTGTGTAAAGGCCCGGCTAATCTGGAATCGAACCAACAACCACTGGAGGTTGGAGGTGTTTCAGGGATGCTGGATTCTCATTTGCCATGTTGCCATGACAACACGGCTCATTTCTGAGAGCTGAGTGGCTGTAGCTCGCTGCTCCGAGGTGAATGTGTTTTTACTCTCTCTCACACACACACACACGTACTGGTGTCAGTGTAATGGGAAGATGATTGGTCCATTTGAAATTACCCAATGAAGCATGATGGGAAATGTGTGCTATTCAGCCCTGAGACCGCAGGCATGTGTATTGATGAGCAGAAAAACCGTGACAGACATATGAACGAACGAGGTGGCGGTCTTATTTAAAGGTGGTGTTATTAGATAGACTGAATGATGGTAGGCCTATGTGAATGTGAATCGGTTCTGTTCTGACTCAGGTGGTGTCTGCGCTTTGGAATCAGCCTCACAGGGTGGGGTGGCTGTAAACAGTGAAATGTTTAAATGTTGGTTAAACATCAGCCTGCTGATCTTCTCCTTACATGAAGGAGGGTCAGAAGCTCGTATCAACTTCACTGATATTCACAGTGTTATTGCCCCTTGAAGTGGGATCAACTCTTCAGGAGACAAAAGTGAGTGTATACACTCTTAAATTTCTCCGGCAGCATGGCCTCGCCCAAGTAGGTTTGCCCCTGAATTGCCTCCTGCATTCCTGATTTTGTTGGTCTTCAATCCTCATGTCCTCACTTGTCTATACTATGGTGGGAGGTTAAGAAAAAATATTATTTTACTTGTACTTTTCGCTCCACTGCACTATTTGACAGATTTACTGTCCATTGCCCTAATACATGAGCATGGGCTGGGCCAGAAGTAACTGACCAGATGATTACAAAGAACGGCTGGGAGTATAGAGACTGAGGAGGTTGGTGAGATAGTCAGGGGCAAGGTTGATTAGGCATTTGAAAGTAGGCAGCAGAACTTTAAAATCAATACGAAATTTAATAGGCAGCCAATGTAAGTCAGAGAGCACTGGAGTAATACAGGCAAACTTTCTAGTTCCGGTTAGGAGACGATCGCAGCTTTCTGAATGAGCTGTAACCGTTGGAGGTGAGCGAGTTGGAGTCCAGAGTAGAGCGAGTTACAATAATCTAATCTGGAGGTCACAAAGGCATGTACCAGTTTTTCAAGATCTTTGTACGGTATTAAACGATTGACCATGGAAATTTGGAAGAAGCCAGATTTAACCACAGAGGAAACCTGTTTATCCAGCTTAAATGAGCTATCCAGGCAAACACCTAGATTACTTACAGTATCTGTAAGAAAGTAAGCAAAGGGAGCAAATCGGGCAGCTAGCTGGTCTCGTGGAGTGTGACTATCCTACACCATAATCTCAGTTTTCTTCTCATTTAAAATGAGAGAATTGGCTGACAGCCACTCTGTAACCTCTTTCAAGCTGTCAGACAAACGATTCAATGAAGCTGGCAGGTCATCACACAACTGGAAATAGATTTGAATGTCATCAGTATAACAGTGGTAGGAGATCTGATGTTTGTCAAAGATAGAACCCAGGGGTAGCATGTACAAGGCAACACTGGAGGGCCCAGCACAGACCCCTGTGGTACTCCACGGCAAACAGGGCAGTGGCGGATGAGTAGCAACCCATCATGAAAGAAAGTCCTACACGAGAGGTAGGATTTAAACCAAAGTGCAGAATCCTTGATGCCTATAACATGTTCCAGTCTCTCTAAAATCATTTTATGGTCTACTATATCAAAAGCAGCGGACAGATCCAATAAAATTAAAATGGGAGGGCAACCTGAGTCGGTAATTAAAAGAAGATCATTGAAAACCCTCAGCAGTGCCATTTCAGTGCTGTGGTGAGGTTTAAAACCAGACTGAAATTTGTCACTAATGTTATTTGCATTTAAGTAGGCCTGTAGTTGCAAAAGGACAGTTCTCTCTAATATTTTAGATAAAAACGGAAGTTTAGAGATAGGCCTATAATTCACAAGGTCAGTATGGTCGAGGCTAGTTTTCTTTAGGATAGGTTGCACCACTGCATGTTTAAGTGCAGATGGGACATGGCCTGCGAGTAATGATAAATTAGCCGAGCTGAGTTTGAACTTCTCAATTGATCAATTATGCTTTAAGAGTAGAAAGTGAGATTGGTTCAGATTTGTAGAAGTTGGACGGAGATCCTCCAGGAGGACGAGGATTCACCACAGGAAGATGAGGGAGTGAGGTTTTTAGAAGTGAGATTTTCCTCGTAAAATAATTAAAAAATTGCTCACA
This sequence comes from Mchenga conophoros, assembly GCF_057382185.1. Classification (NCBI taxonomy): domain Eukaryota; kingdom Metazoa; phylum Chordata; class Actinopteri; order Cichliformes; family Cichlidae; genus Mchenga; species Mchenga conophoros. The sequence goes on along the minus strand of NC_140533.1, from coordinate 30,057,575 downwards.
GAGAACTGGGGAGGCAAAGTCTACTTTATCAGGGCAAGGATCGATCGCAGAATTGAAAATTTTAAACAGGACCCGGGGCTTATGGGTATTAGTCACGATGATGTCGGACAAAAAAGCCGCTTTAGAAGTCTTAACAGAGTCCTGATATATAGTGCGGCTGCTACGTAAAAGGGATACCTGAAGCTTATCTTTTTTCCACCTCCTCTCAGATTGACAAAAGGTACGGCGTAACGTCTCGTATAGAGTCATTTAACTGGAGTTGAGTGGAGGATCTAGGACGCTTCATTTTCACAGGGGCCACTAGGTCCAAGGTGGTGGAGCATGCGGATAACATAGCATTCATAATCTCCAAAAGTTGATTATGTTCATCTGGACATAGCGTTTTGAGGCAGAAATGTTTCGTCACTCATCCAGGTGACTTCTTCAGTCTCAGCTGACTGCAGGTTTCAATCTTATAAACAGTACATTGCATAATGACTGAAACCAGCCCACTGAAGGAACCATGGGCTGAGAGGTCAGTTCCTTAATCTTAATTATGCAAATTCTCATGACCACTGACCAAAACCCACTGATCAAAGACCACTGATCACTGAGTCCCATTCACAGAGTTGGGGAATGGCTGCAATCACAGCATTGTAAGATGGTGACAGATGTACCCTTAGGCCCCTCCTCCATTCAGAGATGGTCTTTCCCTTTTCACGTAAATGGCCTCCTTGACTCCGCCCTCAAACCAGCGTTCCTCCCTGTCCAGGATGTTACATCCTCATCCTTGAAAGAGTGTCCACTGGCCTGTAGGTGTAAATATAATGCAGAGTCCTGGCCTTGTGAGGTGGCTCTGCTGTGTTGTGCCATCCGCTCCGCCAGAGGTTGTTTGGTTTCCCCGATGTTTAAATCCTGGCACTTACCAGCGTACACTATGTTACTCTGTTTGTGTCGGGGACCCGATCCTTGGGGTGGACCAATTTTTGGTGCAGCGTGTTTTGGGGTTTAAAAGCCACAGAAACCTGGTGTTTAGAAAAAATGTGTCTCAGCTGCTCCAATACTCCTGACACGTACGGGATCACTACAGATTTTCGCTTGGGCAGCGGTACCGGTCCGAGGCCCGGAGGTTGGGGACCGCTGATTAAGAGGACCCGAGGGAAGCTCGGAAAGCTAAGCAGAAGTTATTTGGAGAGGAGAGTGACTGCCGTTGGTTGAAAAGAGAGGTAAAACTTCAGTGGTGTGGAAACATTATGGGTTCAGTCAGACGTGGATCAAGTAGACACAGTGTGTAACTTTGCTACAGTGTAGCTGCACCACAGAGCAACACTGCAAAGTTCACTAAACACAGATGTTTACATTTTTCATTTATTTTTTATATTGCAAACATTTGCACTGTTATCAGTATTTGCACTATTTTATATTATTTTTTGACAATCTTTAAAGTCATTATTCAACACATTGTTATTGTTAAATAAATATCGTCAAATAATTGAGATTCAGTGAAAATAATCGTGATTATCATTTTTGCCATAATCGAGCAGCCCTAGAGCTGGGTGTCATCTGCATAACAGTGTAAATGTATGCTATGTCTTCTAATGATGCTGCCTAAGGGAAGCATGTATAATGTAAACAGAATTGGTCCTAGCACTGAACCCTGTGGAACTCCATAATTAATAGAGATGGCACGATACCACTTTTTTATGTCCGATACCGATACCGATATCATAAATTTGGATATCTGCCGATACCGATATGAATCCGATATAGTGTTTTTTAATCAACAAAACTGTTTAAAATATCTTGCTGCATTTTGCAAGTCTGCAAGTTCATACTCAAGTTTAAAACAACAACTACACTAAAGCTATTCTGTTATACCTGTATAAAAAAAAAATATTTCATAGTTCAGCAATACTGATCAATCTAAAAAACTTAGACCTACACCATCCTCCCTATTCTGGTATTTTAAAGAGTACTTAGCGTAAATATTAAGCAACCTAACTAATAGGGTTCCAACTCCCAGCAACAACAAAAATAAATAAATAAAAAATAGGGAACTACCCCTCACGCTCCACCTCATGATGCTTAATCGACGTAATCAACCTTAATTTGATGCAGTGTGAAAAAAAATGCACAGAAATCAATTATTTTTCAAGAAATATTAAATAGATTCAACATCTTTCTTCAACAAAATTGCAGACTGCACAGATGGTACCTTCCCAAAGGAAAAAGTACTATAGCTTACTAGGGTATATATATTAGACTTAATAGTTACTATATACAGTAATTGACTTCTATTCATTTTACATCAAATTAAAACTTTGTGTGTCAGATAATTATTTATTAAAAGCTAGACATTTTAAATGAGAATAAGAAAGAAAAGTATGTCTTTGTGCCCCCTTTTCCCAGTTAATGCCCTATCGGCCCCCCTGGTTAAACTTTGCTAGATCCGCCCCTGCACAGTTACCAGCGTCAGCTATGTAGAAAAAGATCCTGGAGTAGAAAGTAATAATAAATAAATTCTAACAACAGCTTATCAAGCTTAAACGTGCTGCTGTTGTTCAGCCGCTGGTTTCCTCTTTCTGGTGCAAAGTGGGCCAAAAACAAAGACGGACTCGCGACAGAAAAGCCGATCAGCTGATCATTTAAGCAGTTTCACGATTGAAGTAGCAGCCGGAGAGCGAGAGGCAGTCGCTCGTTAAGCTTAACGCAGGAATGCTTTACAAACATTCAGAGATGGACTTACACACTTGCTTTACTTCTCTCGGGATAACTTTGTCGGAGATGAAATGCCAGGTTGCTAGCGAAGCTCCAAATGCTATCCAGACCACCCACAGGTCCCGCATGCCACAGCCGCTCTATCACGTGATGCATACTGCTCCGAGTGCTAACGTTCTGAGGTGAGTTACGGCGTGTTGCAAGTTTTGTGAGGTGCTTTCGTGATATTTAATGGATCGGATTACATTTTTTTATTTTTCTCCGATATCCGATCCAGTAATTTAGGTCAGTATCGGACCGATACCGATACGTAATATCGGATCGGTCCATCTCTAATAATTAACCTCAGTATGTGAAGAGGACTCTCCATTTACATGCACAAACTGGAGTCTATTAGATAGATATGATACAAACCACTGCAGTGCAGTACCTGTAATACCTACAGCATGTTCTAATCGCTCTAATAAGTTCAGCGTTCAATACAATCCACCCCTCACAACTCATCAGGAAACTGACAGACCTGGGCATCAGTTCCCTCATCTGCAAATGGTCACTGGACTTCCTGACCAACTGCCCCCAACATGTCCGGCTGGATAACCGCTGCTCATCTACAATCACGATGAACACCGGTGTACCACAAGGCTGTGTGATGAGCCCTTTCCTCTACTCCCTCTTCACCCACGACTGCAGACCTGCTGATGGTTCCAACACCATCATTAAGTTTGCAGATGACACCACGGTGATTGGCCTCATCAGTGACAACGATGAGGCCGCCTACAGGGAGGAGGTGGATCGTCTGGCTGAGTGGTGCGACACAAACAACCTGCTGCTTAACACCGAGAAGACCAAGGAGCTCATCGTGGACTACAGGAGGAATGCTGACCCACATCCACCCATCCACATTAAGGGGACGGCTGTGGAGCGTGTGAGCAGCTTCAAGTTCCTGGGAGTCCACATCTCCGAGGATCTCACCTGGACGACCAACTGCTCCAAGCTGGTCAAGAAGGCTCACCAGCGCCTCTTCTTCTTGAGGACTCTGAGGAAGAACCACCTGTCCTCAGACATCCTGGTGACTTCTATCGTTGCACCATCGAGAGCATCCTGACCAACTGTATAACAGTCTGGTACGGGAACTGCTCTGCCTCGGACCGGAAGGCGTTGCAGAGGGTCGTGAAAACTGCCCAGCGCATCGCCGGAGCACCACTTCCTGCCATAAAAGACATCTACAGGAAGCGGTGTCTGAAAAGGGCTGGGAAAATCATCAAAGACCCCAGTCACCCATCACATGGACTCTTCACCCTCCTGCCCTCTGGGAGGCGCCACAGGAGCCTCCGGACTAAGACCACCAGGTACCGGAACAGCTTCTTCCCCACAGCTGTCAGACTCCTGAACTCTGCCTCCTGACATCTGACCCACGTTAAACTCATGGACTGAACATACACACACCCACAATGGACAACTGTACCCTCAAACACACAATAATAACATGGACTGAACCACCACTCACAACCACCAGCACTTTATATAGCCTCTGTAGAAACTATCTACACCCTCACTTATCTTAACTGCACTACTGTATAGCCCTGTGTAAACAATCATTCTGTACATACGATAATTTTTAATCCTACAACTGTTTACAACTTGCATAGTTCCCATTTCTGTATAGCTGTATATCTCAGATTCTGTAAAGTTATTTATTTCATATTCTGTATAGTTTTTCATATTTATATCCTGTTCATATCCTGTACATAGCTTGTACTCACTACAGCCTGTACATACTTATAGTTATAGAATATTCACAACATACTTCATACCGTGTACATTATAACATACCATAATAGACCCATTTCTGTAATATACTTGCATATCTATATTATTGCTAATATATATTGTAATATATCTATATCATGGCTAAACCACTTCTGGATGGATGCAAACTGCATTTCGTTGCCTTGTACCTGTGCATGTGCAATGACAATAAAGTTGAATTCTATTCTATTCTATTCTAATAGGATATTATGGTCGACAGTATCGAACGCTGCACTGAGGTCTAGCAGGACAAGCACAGAGATGAGTCCACTGTCAGAGGCCATAAGAAGATCATTTGAAAAAAAACACCTGGACTTCTTTAAGTTGCTTGAACACGTTTCACCTCTCATCCGAGAAGCTTCTTCAGTTCTGAACTGAAGAAGCTTCTCAGAATTATCTCTAATGATTGAAATTTTATTTGTGAAGAAGTTCATGAAGTCATTACTAGTTAACGTTAAAGGGATGGTTGGCTCAACAGCGCTCTGACTGTTTGTCAGCCTGGCTACAGAGCTGAAGAGAAACCTGGATTCTTATTTTCTTCAGTCAGTGATGAATAGTAAGATGTTCTGGCTTTGCGGAGGGCTTTCTTATAAAGCAGCAAACTATTTCTCCAGGCTAAACGATCTTCTAAATGAGTAATGAACCATGGGAGTTTGTGTTTGGTCTTGTTGTATTCTTTTCCTTTTTCTCTGTTTTTCTTTTCTTTTTTCCTTTTAGCAGTTTCTGGTTGGTTTATTCGTGTTGATAGTCCAAGGTCTTCTTAGTATTGGTATAGCTTTTGGATTCTGTTCATGTTAAAGTTTATATTTAAGTACCTGAGTTTTTGATTTAGTGTACCTCACCTCCCCTGTGTTATTTTTATCCAATTATCAAGTTTGTATGTTAGAATGTGCCGTTTACTGTTTCTTTATTTCTTACTTTGGGTTAGTCTCTGTTGGTATTTATCTCACCTGTGTTTCCCAGGTGTTTCCTCTCTGCCGCAAACACCCCTTTGTGTATGTTCAGTTGCTATCTGGTCCAAATATCTGCTTGCATGCCCTAGTGTTACCCGTTTCCATGTTTGCCTTTGTATGTGGTTTCATTTTCCCCTGTAGACTATGTAACTCATTAGCTAACTGGATTTCTGTTTTGTCTTTTGGACTTTTTATCAGCCTAAACGCACAGCTCATCTGTGTCGCACTTAGCCTGGTGGGGCTTAAGGCATTATCGTCCATTTACTTACAAATCAGTTGACAGGTTTGTAAACTTGTAGCTTTAGTTTGTTTACATGAAAAAAATAAACTAAACTGAAGAAGAAGGTGTTGTCTTTATGACTATTGGAGAACTTACGGGATTTACTTTGTGGCTAGCTGCTAGCCTGTACAGACCTTTGCATATCTATAGTAACAAAGCAGATGTGGCTACTGGAAGTTTTTTAACTCAAACTTGCAGCGTACACATGGTAGTTGGTTCAGCTCAGATCACATGTACACCATGAATGAACCCCTCTGGACCAAAATCACCTCCACCAAAGGACGTTGGTGCAGTTGTTTTAGGCCACACTCGAGTGCGCATACTGTGTTCGCATCTGCACAAAAGAGTAATATACAGGGTGAACCAGAGTACGACGAATGAATGAACCAGAAAGGAACCAGAGTATTATGGACTAAACACCCTAAGATTGAGGCTTTGAAGTAAAACTGTGTGTCGGTCTTTGGCTAATTAATAAGCTGGAGTGAAAGATTCACTCAGCCTTCAACTCAGCCTGTACTTTTTGTTAAATCATTTACTAATAGGACTTAGAAGAGAGAGGTCTAATGTCTGATACATTTAACTGTCCTGGTACAGTTGAAAACGGCTTTGTTTGTTTTCTTGTTTAGGTGGTCTGGGCCCAGACACAGTCTCTTGGTGGTTTGAGTTGGGTGTTTATTGCCACAATTCAGCCAAAATAAGTAAAGTCTGAATTTGCAGGTCCATGCCTATTGTAAGTGGGTTATGGTTTGAGAATGGCTTGGACACATACAGCTGCACCAGTCACCCAAAGGATTAGTGCTGTGATTGATTAGGCAATATAACCGTTGTTATATATAACCCAGAGAAAGGCGGAACATTTGAGTGCTATAAACCAGCGGTCCCCAACCCCCGGGCCACGGACCAGTAACAGTCCGTGAGTCGTTTGGTACCGGGCTGCGAGAGTTGAGGCTTGGGTGTGAAATTCACATTTTCAGGGTTTCCATGGGTCTTTTCCTGTGTGTTATGAACACATCTTTTTTCTTTTTGTACCGGTACTGGTTTTATTTTGTTGTATTTATCCGCGACACCTTAAAGGCCGGTCCGTGAAAATATTGTCGGACATAAACCGGTCCGTGGCGCAAAAAAGGTTGGAGACCGCTGCTGTAAACCATAAGATATGTTTGCCATCAACATGCAGGAACCAACTTGGTTATGTTACCATATACCATCCCTCCAGTAAAGCCCTCTGTGCTCCAGAAGCAAGTTAATGTTATTTATAATAGCCACCTTGTAGTCTCTACAGACTGATAACATCCAGGCAATCAAGCTGTGTAGGTGGACGAAACCAACCCCCTCCGTCTTTTGATATCAGATATCATTTGTCCCCAAATAGACTGGTTCAACTTGGGTTGGTTCTTTATAATCTCTGGGATCTTACCGGCTACTTCCGAAACCCCAGCACCAGGAAAATTATTTAGCAAAAGTTCAGTAAAAAAGAAAGGCCAGGAAACTTTTTAAGTCTGACACAGCTCAGGCCAAGAGAACAGAATTCATAAATATTCTGAATGAAGTAATATCAAAATTACTTCAACTTTCACCTGTGGTGCAGTTTTTTACGTTATTGCATTGCACTTTTCAAATGAATACTGAGTTGTTAATGTCCCTCTTTTATTGTATAATGTGGCATTATGTTTCTACATCATCTCCTGCTGAAATTTCTTCCTGCAACTTGTAGCATGATCATCTGCAGATGGTTTGTTGCATTGACATTTTAAGAGGTCTTTGTTGTGTGTCTTTATATTTTTATCTGCTGTTTGTGAGGAGCTTCCTGAGAACAGCTGCTGCCTTAAAGAATAAACTAAGGGGTGCAGGAACAGGTTATTGACTGGCTGCAGCCTGAGTCTGCATCACTGAAATAGACACAGATGTGTTTCTCTTGTCTAAATCCTCTGAGTTCATTTGTTTGAGACGATGTTCAGATGCAGTCAGAGGCTTTTGGAAGCCAACAAATGCAGATTAAATTAGCTTTTATTTAGTCAAACGTGGGTGTGTGTTCGTGTTGTTGATGTTTTCTGGCAGGAGCTCGGTTTCTCTTCAGTTTATAGTTTGTCAAGATTGATTTGTCTCAGATTGACACAACATGCTCACAGATGGAAACCTCCGCAGGAAATTCTGCTCTGCTGAATGTGGAGAGGAAATGAAAAACAGCTGAAAACTAAAAAATGTAATGTCTGCAACAGTGAGCATGTGTTGTTAAAATAATTTCTAACCTTATCATTCATCGGACTGTAAATGGACTGGTTCTTATCTAGCGCTTTTCTACTCTGGCTGAGCACTCACCATTCACCCATTCACACCAGCACTTTTTTGTCTATGCTGTCTCTAAGTGCTTACTATCTAACAGTCACACACATTCATACTCCGGTGGATGCATCGGAGAGCAACATGGGGGTTGGTATCTTGCGAGCATTGTGCTGCATCAAATATCCTTCCACAGATGTTTTATTGTCGCTGCAATGGTGCTGCCGTCAACAGATTTAGGTCAGTGTTTTCCTGAAAGGAGCGCAAACTCGTGGAGGCGGACTGATCTGCTGAAATATAACCATGCCACAAGCACACAGATCTTCATTAAAAGTGTAACTACATGAAACTTCAGTTAAGCCACAATGATATCAGCCACTTATAATGGCTGATTGCGGGGGTTTCCATATGGAGCCTCAGTGATGACAGATTTCTCTCTAATTATTTCAATGATTGTTTACTTCATTGAAGCCGGTATCAATCTGAAATTTATTCATTTGTTTTTCATGCGACTAGTTCTTTTGATTTATCAATTTAGATTCAGGGTGTTGTTGTGCTAAGAAGTATTATTGTAGGGTCTACCTTACAATATATGAGCTTCCTCCGAAGGGTGACTGGCCTCTGCCTCAGAGATAGGGTGAGAAGTTCGACCATATAGGAGGGGCTCAGAGTAGAGCTGCTGCTCCACATCGAAAGGAGTCAGCTGAGGTGGTTCGGGCATCTGACAAGGATGCCTCCTGGGCGCCTCCTGGGCGAGGTTTTCCGGGCATGTCCCACCGGGAGGAGGCCCTGGGGCAGACCCAGGACACGCTGGAGAGATTATATCTCTTAGCTGGCCTGGGAACGCCTTGGTGTTCCCCCGTACAAGCTGGAGGAGGTGGCTGGGGAGAGGGAGGTCTGGGCTTCTCTGCTTGGGCGACCCGGCCCTGGATAAGCGGAAGAAGATGGATGAATGTTTAATCTGAAGTGACTGCTTACACCCTCACTGTCAACCCTCTTTTTTATTCATTGGAAATCAGTTCAGCATTTGAACTCATACATACAAACTCTTCTCAGCTGTTCCTGTCGAGCTTGAATAAAATCTATTTACTAAGCAGAAAGAGCAGAAGACGTGGACACTCAGTTTTTAGGCTTCGTGAAATATTCTTCAATACACTGATGAAGATCAGAAGCATCCATTTCTTATTCTGTTTGCAGATCACATCAGGAGAGACAACACAAAGACAAGAGATGTCGAACCTGAAGACTCTTCTTCTTCCTCGCTCCCACTACACCTGCTGTCTTTGTCTCCTCTCCCTCTCCCCACAGCTCTTCCTCCATCAGGTGAGTCTGATTTGATCCTCATTGTGTAATTAGTGTGTTGGTGGAGTCACAATTGCTGCTTTCGCTAATTTCATAAGCTGTATATGGATCACGTGGTAAAGCCACTTCCTGTTTACAATGCTGTGTGTTTCCTGTCTGCAGTCAGAGTAAATCAAATAAGATAATCGTATAATCTATTGATAACAGGATCTGGTTGTGACACCATAGCAAGTTCAGGTTCTGGTTCCATGCTGTGATTCTGATTGTGCAGTAGGGCTGTGCGATATGACCAAAATCTCATATCCCTAAATAAGACGTATATCGTCCTGACAACGATATATATCACAAAAATTTGACATTTCCTGTTAATTCGCTGAATCTCGGCCAGCTCGACTCATGTGAAGTGTTTTCAGCTGGGCGTCGTTTACCTGGAGTCGAGTGGGTTTTTTTTCTTTCATAGGTGGTACAAGAGGCTTGTCCTGTTTGAGTCTGAGGCCAGTTTGCACCATAATTTGCATAGCTCAGTTTTCTGGTCTGCGTCAGACTTTTCATAAACAAACCATGTCCATGCTACAGAGGTAGGCCCTCGTTTAGGAATAAGGTCCTCGATTTGTTTTGACTGGTCCTTCTGTTTGTCACCATTTCAGTTTATTTGGAAAATCTTAACAGGATCTTGAGCTTTATTGTGAAAGGTTTATGTGGAAAATAAACAAGAGGATGGTGGAGCCACACAATGGTTTTACCGTCGTTGTTGCTAATGACAGCGCATAAAAAGAGTCACTTGTCTATCCGTAGTGTGGTTATAGTACCGTAATTGTCGGGCTATAAGCCGCTACTTTTTGCACAAGCTTTGAACCCTGCGGCTTTTAGTCAGGTGCGGCTTTTCTCTGGATTGTCCGTGATTTTTGTCATATCGTAAGAGGATTTGTTTTGTTTGTTCCGCTGTACGGCACTACGTTGGCTGGCGGAAGGGCATGTGATCAGACACACAGTATCGGGGTTCAAGAGTGGTATGTTGGTCACATGTCCATCCGCCAGGCAACATAGTGCTGTACAAGTAGCGCGAAAAACAAACTTCAAAGTAGCGCTACGCGTTCAGCGGGAGGCGTGGATGACCAGCGGCGATAAACTTGCGAAAAGCAAGTTATGCCCAACTCCACCGGTGGAACCTGACAGCGTGGAAAAGTGTGAAAACATCCACGATCACCAACGGATTTTGAAGGGCTGGACTGCTGCATGATGGAGAGGAGGACACCGCCACGGCCCTTCTGAGGGTGTTCGACACTGACAACGAGGATTTGTTTGGTTTTGTAAGTGACAACAAAGGAGAGAAGCGGAGAGTGGATGACGAAGCCACCCTGAGCCTGTTCGTGTCCGACACTGGAGGAGAGGACTTTGGTGGTTTCAGTGCAGGAAGAAAAGAAAGATGGTGAATGACTGACTTTTCTTCTTGTTAAAGCCGTGTCACTGCACCTGAGCCTAAAAGGTAGGCCGGATCTATTTTTCTGGTGTGCTGTAGGTTATTGTTATGTACTACATTTGTTACTCATTTATGAAGCACAGTACATGTTTCGTACTTGTAATTACCGCTACTTGTACATATACCTAAAAAGTAGGGCTGGGCGATATGACCCAAAATTTATATCTCGATATTTTTTAGCTGGATGGCGATATAAGATATGTATCTCGATATATTTTTTTTAAGCCATAAAGTAAGAACAAAAAGAGAGTTCTTAGTCAAAGCTGTGTCCCAGATGTCACACAGGCACTTTTATTAACATACAGCACAGATGTACATGAAAAATTACTCAAAATTAAATTATGAGCATTCATTAAATAATAATGCTCCATAAATAAAAGAAAACAAGGTTGTTTTTGTGCTAAACAAAGAGCTCACAATTGTGCAGTCAAAATGTAAACTAAAAGACGCTGAGCGTAATAACAAAGACAGACAGATTTCACAGCTGCTCTGTTCCCAAGTTTTACTGTGTGACTGGCAGCCTGGAGTTTGAAATCCGCTTCATAACCACGTCTCTTACAGGTGCCATTTATGGTCCTTATACACACACAATACGGTAATATTACGTTGATGCACAGTACGTATCACTCCGCGAAGCTCTTCGGTAGCCGTAATGCGCCGACAATCTATCAAGCGGTGCAGCTCCGTAGCTGACCAAAGTCGTACTCAAACATTTTTGACAGATTGCTGAGCGCCGTGTTCCACATAAAATCGGTTCGCGGCCATCAAGCACAACCAGAATTCATACATAAGGCGCGCTGTCAACTTTTGAGAGAATGAAAGGACTTTAGGGTTAGCGCTGTTAGCTCGTTAGCGCGGTTAGCTCGTTAGCATGTTTAGCTCGTTAGCACGTTGACGCCGTCCAGCCCCACGCATGGGGCGATGCGCAGTAACTCGTTAACGGAGATTTGCCGTGTCCGTCTTGTCGCTGCCTGCATGTGAAGCGATGGGGGAGGAGGGGGAGTTGTCTTCAGTGAAGGCGAGGCGGAGTAACGTTGCGTAGAGACAAAAGTGGACGAAAGAGAGGCAAACTTGCGGCTCCACAACTATAATTATAACGTAACATAGACTATATCGATATAAAGGATATTGTCACATCTTATATCTCGTATAAAAATATATCGATATGTTTTAAAAACTCGATATATCGCCCAGCTCTACTAAAAAGTTATGCAAATATGTACCCATAACTTGTTTTTCAAAATATTAATAAAAGGGGTGTGTCTCCAAACAGCCATCTCTTTCCTGACAATTCGCTTTGTGCATATTCTCTTACATATGATAAGTCAGCATTGAAACACCTGCAGCTTTTAGTCAGGTGCTGCTAATGTATGTACAAAACAGGATTTTCCCCTGATTTTAGCTTGTGCGGCTAATATTCAGGTGCGCTCTGTAGTCCGGGAAATCAGAATCAGAATACTTTATTAATCCCGAAAGAAATTAGGGTACAAATATGGTAAATATAAGAGAAAAAGAGAACTTTAATACAGCCACTACAGTGACCGTCAAAACCATGAAAAAATAGTACTGTAAACGGTTTATTTTGTAACACCACGAAACAAACGATAGCATATAATATGAAATGATAGATGTTTTCATATCATCATCCAATATATATTGTCATATCGAACAGCCCTGTTGTGCAGATCTCTGCAGGTGTGGTGATATTGAACAGCTTGTTATGTGTCTCCTCTTCTGGCTGCGTTCATCTGTTTTTCAGCTGCTCATCACTGCTGTTGTGTATTTTTCATTTTGCTTATTAAAATCCAGCCGTACTCGATTTGACGCTGTGTATCTGTTCTGGTTTTTTGCAGCAGCGAAACAAATCTGCAGCTCAGCGTGTCATTACTGAAAATAAAGTGACTAACAGCCTCACAGACTCAAAACAGATAATAAACAGCAGTGGGGAGTCTATCGTCCACTGAGGAGTATGAAAACAAATATTTTTCCACAGTTTCTGTCTGACATCAGGTAGCTGCAGTGTGTGACTGATTTTATTAGCATCTGCTGCTGATCACAGTCTTCTTACTTTGACTGCTATAGTCCCTCAAAAAGAAAAAAGAAAATCACATAATAATTCAAAAAAGTTTAGGGAAGTTAAATGTGTACCAGTGTTAGTCAGTCTCAGATGTTTCACTGTGTTTCTGCTGCTGTGTGCAAAATAACAGATTCATCAGCCTTTATAAAATGTAAAGCAGCTCATTACAGTGCCGCGTCTTTCAGCTGTGTTTGATTAGCCTGAGTGTGTGTGTGTGTGTGTGTGTGTGTGTGTGTGTGAGTGAGTGTGTGTGTGTGTGTGTGTGTGTGTGTGAGTGTGTGTGTGTGTGTGTGTGAGAGAGAGAGAGACTGAGAAGATTTCTCAAAGGCATTAGTTAATTTTCTTCCCACAATCCCTTGCTCCTCTGAGCCAGTCCTGTGTGTGCAGCTGTTACGTGTTTGCTACGATGCGTTTAAAGAAGATTTTTTTAAAGAAGTCATGGAAAGCAGTCAGTGTTCACCATTCACATTTTTTAGATTCCAGTCTGAGTTTAGACCATCAGAGAGCAGAAGTGGATGCTGAGCTCTCAGCTTGTATATTCTTGGGCTGTTGAATCATTGGTCACTGCATCCTGTTAAACAGACTGAGGCAACTGATGTGGCTGTACGTTAGTCCTATCGAGAGCATCTAATTCAATTCAATTCAATTTTATTTATATAGCGCCAAATCACAACATAAGTCGCCTCAAGGCTCAGGTTGTTTGGGGTGGAGGGCCCACTCCTGAAGACCTTCTATGACTCTGTGGTGGCTTCTGCTATCTTTTATGGTGTGGTCTGCTGGGGCGGCAGCATCTCTGCTGGGGACAGGAAGAGACTGAACAGGGTGATCCGAAGGGCCAGCTCTGTTCTAGGATGCCCTCTGGACCCAGTGGAGGTGGTGAGTGACAGGAGAACGGCGGCTAAGCTGTCATCCCTGTTGGACAACGTCTCCCACCCCATGCAGCAGACTGTGACAGCACTGAGCAGCTCCTTCAGTGGGAGACTGCGGCACCCACGGTGTGGGACGGAGAGATTTCGCAGGTCTTTCCTCCCCACTGCTGTCAGACTCCATAATAAAGACTTTAACTGATCAAGCACACACATCCATACATGTGCAATAACACTAAGTGCAATAATCCTTTCTGGCATCGTTGTATTTTTACTCAGTTGTATATAGCATTCGTATTCTATTTTTATCTTATTGTATATTTTTATTCTATTTTATTCTACTGTATATAGTATATTATTTTATTCTATTCTGTACAGCTGTGTACTGTATTTATTCTTATTGTATTCTAATTTTTGCGTCATAACTTTTGCACTGTCCACTTCCTGCTGTGACAAAACAAATTTCCCACGTGTGGGACTAATAAAGGTTATCTTATCTTATCTTATCTTATCTTATCTTATAGATACAGAGAAAAACCCAACAATCATATGACCCCCTATGAGCAGCACTTTGGCGACAGTGGGAAGGAAAAACTCCCTTTTAACAGGAAGAAACCTCCGGCAGAACCAGGCTCAGGGAGGGGCGGGGCCATCTGCTGTGATTGGTTGGGGTGAGAGAAGGAAGACAGGATAAAAGACATGCTGTGGAAGAGAGTGATTTTGATTGGCTGCCGTGCAAAATAAGTCAAGACAGGTCGATCCTAGATAATCGATTGCTTGTGTGGACTTGGGGCAGCCAGGTATCCCATAATGCATTTCAAATCACAGGCAGCAATGTTGGTGGTGTAAAGTTTTAAAATACCCGTTTTTCTGTCACCAGCTACACTTTTAACAGGGTTTTAGCCGCGAATGTTGCGCCGTAATCTTCACGTCTGGTCAGGTTGTCAACATAGAACATGTTTGTGCTCAGATGTTTTCAGAGATGTCACTCGCTCTGCTAACAGTAAGCTGACAGAGAGCACCGAGCTTCTCCTCATAAATGAAATGGTGAAGCATTAATTTAACCCCTAAAGGGGCTACACCTTCAAGTATATCATGCATGATATCAACATTTATGTTTTCTGTTGCATGAAATTAGTGAAGGTTATTCAGAGAGGAGTCCTCTTTCACACTTGCTTGGTTCGTTTAGGCTGACATGTTCCTGATAACTGTCTTTGGTGTGCAACTCAACTTTGTCTTCATCATATATCTGTCACGGCTGCCGAGGCGAGCCGTGTGGATTTAGAAGGAGGACCCAAGATGCAGGCAGTGGATGAGATACCGGTGGTTTTATTTACAGAGGTGTAGTGGCAAACAAACAGTGGGGCATAGCAAACAACTAAAGACACCTAAACTGGGAGAACTAAAAATAACAGACCTGGGAGCATATGACAACGGATGATGAATAGCAGAGAGACGCAGACGAGGAACAGGACACCGTGGAACACAGGGTAACAGACTGACACGGAGGAACACAGAGGAACACAGACGACGCCACGAGGAGCACAGGCAGACACCAACTATAAATACACACACCAGGTAATCAGGAAATGGCACACAGGAGGGGACACAGCTGGAACTAATGGGCATAACGAGGCAGACCTACAAAGTAAAACAGGAAACCCTAGACACATGGAACCAGACAAGACATTGAACTAAACAGACAGATTCACAAACAGATGGGGTGACATCATAGACAGAGGCACAGACGCAGACTCAAAGGCAGACTGAATATAACACATAGAACTCAAACCATCATCATCATCATCATCATCATCAACTAGAAAGTGAATACAAACTAAAAGCGCTGGGTCACTGACCCAGGACCATGACAGTACCCCCCCCTCAAGGGCTGGCTCCAGGCAGCCCAACAGAAACACAAAACCCGCCCAAAGCAAAACAGAAAACGACCCAACCAGGGCGGGCGGAGGTGGCCCAGGACGGAGGGACAGAGTCCAAAAAGGCCCAGATGGCCAAGTTCAGGAGGCCGACCATGCGAATGGCAGCGGGGCAGGTCCGGATGCCGGCCACGCAGTAGGCAGTGGCGCGGAAACAGTTCTGGGGGCCGGCTGTGCGGACGGCAACAGCGGCGTGGAAACAGTTCTGGGGGCCGACCGTGCGGACGGCAACAGCGGCGTGGAAACAAGTCCGGAGGCCGGCCACGTGGAAGGCAGTGGCGGCGTTCAGGAGGGCGTCCACGGTGGCGGAGATGCCCAACAGGCGGCCAGGCAGATGACCGACGATGTGGAGGTGGTAGTAGGGGACCTGAAGGCTGCGTGGCCCCTGCAGCCCCAGGTGAAGCGGAGGCTGGACCAGACGAGGCGGAAGCTGAAGCGGAGGCTGGACCAGACGAGGCGGAAGCTGAAGCGGAGGCTGGACCAGACGAGGAGGAAGCTGAAGCGGAGGCTGGACCAGACGAGGAGGAAGAGGCTGGACCAGACGAGGAGGAAGAGGCTGGACCAGACGAGGAGGAAGAGGCTGGACCAGACGAGGCTGATGAGGATGCTGAGGCCGGACCAGGCAAAGCAGCTGATGAGGATGCTGAAGCCGGACCAGGCAAAGCAGCTGATGAGGATGCTGAAGCCGGACCAGGCAAAGCAGCTGATGAGGATGCTGAAGCCGGACCAGGCAAAGCAGCTGATGAGGATGAAGCGGTGGCTGGACCAGACGAAGCAGCTGATGAGGATGAAGCGGTGGCTGGACCAGACGAAGCAGCTGATGAGGATGAAGCGGTGGCTGGACCAGACGAAGCAGCTGATGAGGATGAAGCGGTGGCTGGACCAGACGAAGCAGCTGATGAGGATGAAGCAGATGCTGGACCAGGCGATGCTGAAGCAGATGCTGGACCAGGCGCTGGACCAGATGCTGGACCAGGCGATGCTGATGAGGAAGCGGAAGCTGGACCAGGCGAGAGTAATGAGACTGCAGCTGGTGATGAGACTGCAGCTGGTGATGGGACTGCAGCTGAGGGCTGGACGGGCTCCTCGGGCCCCCCAGCTGACCAGGCAGATGGCTGGACGGGCTCCTCGGGCCCCCCAGCTGACGAGGCAGATGGCTGGACGGGCTCCTCGGGCCCCCCAGCAAAAACAGTCTCAGAACCAGTGGGCACTGGAGCCCCTGGCACACACAGAACAGAACCAGCAGGTGCGGAGACCTCTGGCAGAGACTGAACAGAACCAGCAGGCACACGGGCCTCTGGCAGGAACGCAACAGAACCAGCAGGCACACGGGCCTCTGGCAGGAACGCAACAGAACCAGCAGGCGCGGGGACCTCTGGCAGAGACAGATCAGAACCAGCAGGCACACGGGCCTCTGGCAGGAACGCATCAGAACCAGCAGGCGCGGGGACCTCTGGCAGGGACAGAACAGAACCAGCAGGCGCGGGGACCTCTGGCAGGGACAGAACAGAACCAGCAGGCGCGGGGCCTCTGGCAAACACATAGCGGCCTGCAGCTGCGCAGAGCATTGACCCTGCTCAGGCAGCGACAGCTCTGTGCAGTCCTCAGCTGGCTTCTTAAACTCCAGGGGTCCAGAGTCTAATGGGGGCTGAAACCCAGCCTCTGGGGAGGCCCTGGAGTGCATCTCAGTCTCAGAACTGGCCAGCCTTTGAGGAATGTTGACATTGTTCTTGGGTTTGTCTCTCTGCTTGGAGTACGGAGTTGTTGAACTGTCCGTTATGGGTTGGACTGACATGGCTTGCTGTACAGGAGGAGTAGGTGAAGGTGATGGCTGAACAGGTAGTGGAGCAACTGACACAGGATGCAGGGCTGGTGACTGCTGAACTGAGGATAAAGCTAATGATTCTTCTGCTAACCGGGCTACTGACTGGGCCATGGATTGTAACAGGGTTTGTAATAAGTCTGGCTGTGACTGTAATTGAGCTATGGATTGTGAGGCTGAATGTGGCGGAGGTGGCGACTGGGCTTCTGGCCGGGCGGCCAACTGAGCTTCTGGCCGGGCGGCCAACTGAGCTTCTAAACAGTTTTTGTCCTGTGCCGTACAGAACATCACCCCTGAGTAAACGGTCCCACAGTTCAGACCAACAATACTGTCCTGTCCACTCACCACAGCTGGCTGCTCGGAAATCCCCAGGTCCGACTGTGGCGAGGAGCGTCGGCAGCGTGAGCGCCGTTTCCCCCTCGAAGGCTGGGTTGACGGGCCGGGCAGAACACCCTCCGTCGGACTGGGCAGTGAAGCATGAGCTGCAGGGTGGGTGGTAGCAGCCGGGGGGTGAAGACGGAGTCCATTCAGAATGAAATTCTGTGCGAGCGGGTGAAGTGAGCTGAGCAGCCAGGGGAGACCAGAAACCAAGCGCTGTACCGATTAGCCACGGCTTGGCGAAATTCTCTCCCCTCGTGCTCCAGCCACGCGTTGATTAATTTGTCCACGGAGTAAACAATGTCCTCCCGGAGCTCCTTGGGCGGGTTGAATGCTGCTGGGTCCATAGTGGCCGGTTCGTACTGTCACGGCTGCCGAGGCGAGCCGTGTGGATTTAGAAGGAGGACCCAAGATGCAGGCAGTGGATGAGATACCGGTGGTTTTATTTACAGAGGTGTAGTGGCAAACAAACAGTGGGGCATAGCAAACAACTAAAGACACCTAAACTGGGAGAACTAAAAATAACAGACCTGGGAGCATATGACAACGGATGATGAATAGCAGAGAGACGCAGACGAGGAACAGGACACCGTGGAACACAGGGTAACAGACTGACACGGAGGAACACAGAGGAACACAGACGACGCCACGAGGAGCACAGGCAGACACCAACTATAAATACACACACCAGGTAATCAGGAAATGGCACACAGGAGGGGACACAGCTGGAACTAATGGGCATAACGAGGCAGACCTACAAAGTAAAACAGGAAACCCTAGACACATGGAACCAGACAAGACATTGAACTAAACAGACAGATTCACAAACAGATGGGGTGACATCATAGACAGAGGCACAGACGCAGACTCAAAGGCAGACTGAATATAACACATAGAACTCAAACCATCATCATCATCATCATCAACTAGAAAGTGAATACAAACTAAAAGCGCTGGGTCACTGACCCAGGACCATGACAATATCAGCTGTGCATCTGCTTTGTCAATCATGCAAAACTGACAGAATTTGTTTGCAGAGAAACTTACAAGGTAGCCACAAAGTGAATGAATTCCTTTTATGTTGTGTCTACATCTTCAAATATATTTTTAGCACTTTCAAACTCCTTCATTAATGCTTGAACAGCCTCGCTGTCTTGTGGTACATCCAAGCTACTCAACAAAGCAGCAGTTGACTGTTGCAAACAGTCTACAGTTTTCTCAAGCAACTCCTTTGTACAGTTTACACTTCTTGTAACATCTGTTAAAGTAATATTTGATGAGGCATACATCTGTGCCACAAAAGAAGCAGCACATTCACCAAGATCAGTATAGTTTTTTAACTTTGATACTGCACCTGCTACATCACCGGGCATCTCCAAAACATCAGGAACTACTAGATCATCAGTTTCAACTGAACAGTTTGATGTCTCTCCTTGGTAAGAAGGTTGAACTGAGTCAGCATCCACTGAAGATGAAGTAGAATGAGATCTATGCAGGTGCTTTGAAAATGAATTTAAGTTATAATACATCCTTGGGCAGCCATCTTGGCTACATATAATTTTCAAGTTTAGTCCATCTCATAAGCAGTGAATTTGACGAAGATGCCAAATGAGGTTTCTCACCTCTGTGAACAGAGACTCTCTACATTTTGGACAGGTGAACATTTTACTTGCATCCTTTAATCTGTGCAATCAGCTCCAGTACTTTGGTTTTCCTTTGGGTGGACAGTGGCAGGTCATAGACAAACTCAAAGAAGGTGAAGACGGAGCCAAGCGGTGCTGGATAGGACAAGGACCCAATACAGTTTGAAAAGCTTATCCACAGCACACGTCTGGCCATCATTCAGAGGAATGGTTGCTTTGTCATTCTTGGCAACAATGACGTACTGCCTGGTTGCACTGTTTAGATCCCCGATGCATATCGGCTGGGGTTGGTGTGTTGTGGATGATGCTTCAGGATCACTGCAAAGGCTTGGAGATGGGGAAGTAGAGCTGGGCGATATATCGAGTTTTTAAAAAATATCGATATATTTTTATACGAGATATAAGATGTGACAATATCCTTTATATCGATATAGTCTATGTTACGTTATAATTATACTTGTGGAGCCGCAAGTTTGCCTCTCTTTCGTCCACTTTTGTCTTTACGCAACGTTACTCAGCCTCGCCCCTCCTTCACTGAATACAACTCCCCCTCCTCCCCCATCGCTTCACCTGCAGGAAGCGACAAGATGGACACGGCAAATCTCCGTTAACGAGTTACTGCGCATCGCCCCGTGCGTGGGGCTGGACGGCGTCAACGTGTTAGCTAGCTAACCACGCTAACGAGCTAACCACGCTAACACCATGCAGCCCAGAGGTGCTGCACGGACTAAAATCCTTTCATTTTCTCAAAAGTTGACAGCGCGCCTTATGTATGAATTCTGGTTGTGCTTGATGGCCGCGAACCGATTTTATGTGGTACACGGCGCTCAGCAATCTGTCACAAATGTTTGAGTACGACTTTGGTAAGCTACGGAGCTGCACCGCTTGATGGATTGTCGGAGCATTGCGGCTGAGCCTCGCGGAGTGATACGTACTGTGCTTCAACGTAATATTACCCTACTGTGTATAAGGACCATAAATGGCACCTGTTAAGAGACGTGGTTGCGAAGCGGATTTCAAACTCAATGCTGTCAGTCACGCAGTACAAGTTGGGAACAGAGCAGTTATTGTGCTCAGCGTCTATTAGTTTACATTTTGACTGCACAATTGTGAGCTTTTTGTTATGCACAAAAACAACATTGTTTTCTTTTATTTATGGAGCATTATTATTTAATAAATGCTCATAATTTATTTTTGAGCAAATTTTATGTACATCTGCTCTATGTTAATAAAAGTGCCTGTGTGACATCTGGGACACAGCTTTGACTAAGAACTCTCTTTTTGTTCTTACTTTATGGCTTTAAAAATATATATCGAGATACATATCTTATATCGCCATCCAGCTAAAAAATATCGAGATATGAATTTTGGGTCATATCGCCCAGCCCTATGGGGAAGATAAAGATAGATTTTTAGAGAAGTATTCAGTGAGGTTTAGACAAATGCTTTCCTCAGGTAAATACTGTGTGAACCTCACTGAATACATATCAGTGCAAGAACAACCAAGTGCGTTATAGCTGATTTAAGGCTGCAACGACTGGCACCAACTGGTGGGAGCAGGTGTGTTAACACTACAAGGGCAGTGTAACAAGCCTCATCTAATGAAGAAAAGCAAGGTGTAAAATTATTCAAAATACAGAAATGTGTTATTTAATCAATTATGAGATGTACAACAAAAATGACTTTCTCTTTTGTGAATAGATGAAATCAGAAATGCAGAGGCTTAAGGCACCTCATTTGGCTTATATGTGCAGCCCAAGGCCACATAATTTAAATTCTTTAGTTTAGTCTAGTCTCTAGGAATCCACAATAAGAGACTGGATCATAATAATGCTCCTGAGAAAGAAAGGACAGAGGTATATGGGTAATATACACTCAACAAAAATATAAACGCAACACCTTTGTTACTGCTCCCATTCCCCATGGGATGGACGTAGAGACCTAAAATTCATTCCAGATACACAATATAACCATCCCTCCCAAACAGTGGTCACAAATCAGTCCAAATGTGTGGTAGTGGGCACATCTGCTATATTGAGATAATCCATCCCACCTCACAGGTGTGCCACATCAGGATGCTGATCTGACATCATGAGTAGTGCACAGGTGTACCTCAGACTGCCCACAACAAAAGGCCACCCTGGAATGTGCAGTTTTTTGCGCTATTGGGGGTCTGGGGACCCAGAACCGGTCAGTATCTGGTGTGACCACCATTTGCCTCATGCAGTGCAACACATCGTCGCATGGAGTCTATCAGATTGTCAATTGTGGCCTGTGGAACGTTGGTCCACTCCACTTCAATGGCTGTGCGAGGTTGTTGGATATTCGTGGGAACTGGTACACGCTGTCGTATACGCCGGTCAAGCACATCCCGAACATGCTCAATGGGTGACATGTCCGGTGAGTATGCTGGCCATGCAAGAACTGGGACATTCTCAGCTGCCGTCTGCCCTGAACAATGTGAACCATGATTCATCCGTGAAGCGCACACCTCTCCAACGTGCCAGACGCCATCGAATGTGAGCATTTGCCCACACAAGTCTGTTACGGCGACGAGCTGGAGTCAGGTCAAGACCCCGATGAGGACGACGGGCATGCAGTTGAGCGTCCCTGAGACGGTTTCTGACAGTTTGTGCAGAAATTGTTTGGTTGTGCAAACCAATTGTTCCAGCAGCTGTCTGGGTGGCTGGTCTCAGACGATCTTGGAGGTGAACCTGCTGGATGTGGAGGTCCTGGGCTGGTGTGGTTACACGAGGTCTGCGGTTGTGAGGCCGGTTGGATGTGCTGCCATATTCTCTGAAACGCCTGTGGAGACGGCTTATGGTTGAGAAATGAACATTCAATGCACGGGCGACAGATCTGGTTGACATTCCTGCTGTCAGCATGCCAATTGCACGCTCCCTCATTGCTTGTGGCATCTGTGGCATTTTGCTGTGAGACAAAACTGCACATTCCAGGGTGGCCTTTTGTTGTGGGCAGTCTGAGGTACACCTGTGCACTACTCATGATGTCAGATCAGCATCCTGATGTGGCACACCTGTGAGGTGGGATGGATTATCTCAATATAGCAGATGTGCCCACTACCACACATTTGGACTGATTTGTGACCACTGTTTGGGAGGGATGGTTATATTGTGTATCTGGAATGAATTTTAGGTCTCTACGTCCATCCCATGGGGAATGGGAGCAGTAACAAAGGTGTTGCGTTTATATTTTTGTTGAGTGTACATTATTAAATTGCTAAATTTACTTACAAATCCTTCCCCCTGTCCTGCCACTCGGACACTCAGTGGTGATGATGAGGGTAACTGGAAAACAAAGGTAACCTTTTTTACTTCTGTGCACTTCAACATTTTTAAAGGAAAACATTCATTGAAAATTTTTAACAAAGCACAGTAAGGTGCTATACTTACTAACCACACCTCTCCACCAGATCCCCAATGCAAGTCTTCACAAGAAGCTTCCACGATGGCACTGACAGGGTACCTGTAGTTTCATACTCCTTAAGAATCTGTGGGGCTTTCCTCTTGAGTAGTGACTTCAGGGGTTGACTTTGTTCTTCTGTGGTAATGGTAGACTGTGTGAAGGCAACACCAGACACTTTACCTCTCTGCAATAATCTTCAAAGTCATGACAGCAAATTTGCACAGAGCATAGAAGCACGAGTTTACTCAAAAAGCTGCAGCGGAAGAAGGCGGTTTCTTAATTACCGTGATTATAACGCAATGACTAAAAGAAATTCTGAATAATAATTCAATTGATTTTATCTTATAGTTGCTACTTGGTGAATAAATCTGATCCTGACTAATAGTTAATAACTGTTAAAACACAATTTTTGACTTGGGAAACTGGAGAAATGCAAAGTGTACCTGACTTTGTCTATTCTCCCCAAGACAGGTTTCCATCGGTGGCCCTCCGGCTGACAGGACGATATGGAATCTATCAAAGTCCTTAACATCTACCTCACTGTCAACATCAATATATTCCATGAAATCAGTGTTATACTTTAGCAACCTATCAAGCACACAGCCCATGTGCTGAGCTTGGCTTTGACCTATGATGTCTTTGGCACTGCTGACATGAAGAGTTTTTTTTACAAATCTCTTTCTCAGCTATAAAAGTGGTTACAAGGACTTTGACAGATTCTAAGTTGTCATATGTGTGCTGAAAAAAAGAAACACGTGGCTAAATAAATAAGATAATTTGCTTGGTCAAGTTGCTGTTGTTTGTTTTTTTTAATAACACTGACTATTACTTAGTCAGAAGTTCTGCATGAAAAAGAAACTATATCAGAGCATGTTTCCAGCAATAAGCCTTAAAAAAGAATGTGCACATACTCTAGTTAATCATACTAGATGCAAAAACTGCTTTAACTGCTTAAAAAATAATTATCTCTGTCAATATGAGGTATATTTCATGTTAACCAGTAGCAGAGCTCTAGACTAACTTTTTGCCATGGGCGTACCGGTACGCCTAACTTTAAAAAGTTAGGCGTACTCACAGCCTTGGCCAGCCGCTTGAGGAGGTACACCAGAGAGATAGAAGGCAGGAGAATAAACCAGCTGTTCTCCACAGAACCAGCAAAGGTGTACTCTCAGTGGCAAGGGAACAATAAGAGAACAGCACCACCAAGGCTGGAGACGGAGCAATACTGGAAGAGCATATGGGAGAAGGATGCAACCCATAACGGCAATGCTCAGTGGCTAGAGGATCTGAGGGCAGACCATAGCAACCTCCCTGAACAGGGTCCAGTAACCATCACAGTGGCAGATATCCAAGAAAGGGTCTCCAGTATGAAGAGTTGGACAGCACCAGGGCCCGGTTCTGTGGAGAACAGCTGGTTTATTCTCCTGCCTTCTATCTCTCTGGTGTACCTCCTCAAGCGGCTGGCCAAGGCTGTGAGTCTTTGCTTGGCAGTTTCCAAGGCCTCAGGTATGGACAGCTTGCTGTATTTCTTAGGCACCTTATTTGTCGCACCTTTCTGCAACTCCGTTAGTTGGCTAACCTCTCTCCGTGCTACTTTGATCTTGCCCTCTAGCCTCCTTCTCCATGGAGGGTACTGCCCCTTGTCGCTGTTCAACTTGTAGCCAAGCATCTCACTGATCACTGCTGCCGTATTGTAGATCAGCTTGTTAGTGTCGGTAATCGTGGCTGTAGGTATTGTCCGTAGTGCTGCATTAACATCATCTAGCAGACCTTCTGAGGGTACTTCACGTAATCTTGGTAACCGGCTACGGCGGATCCAGGTTTTAAGCTTGATCCTATTTTTCAGGTCAGTTCCTCTCGCACTCAACGATCCTTCTCCTATCGCACTTGGGGCTATGTACCCAATCTCGGGTGGGGGTGATGATATCTCCCCCCTGACCTGGCGTCCTGACTCCTCCTTGCCGTAGCATTTGTGTTGTACCTCGTCAATCTCTAGCTGTGAGAGCAGTCCCTTCTTTCGAATGTTGGAACACTGAGCTACTAGTTGTTTCGCCGTCATTGTGGATGTTGGGTATCGAAGAATCCATAGGTCCCTCATCCTATTCATGTAGCCCCTTCCGCCGGGGTTACTTGCGTAGTAGCATTCCAACAACGCCCTGTTTTCGTCTCTTGCCCACCGATGCCTTCTTGTTCCAGTAGCCCACTTTTCGTCAGGGTGCCCTGGTTCCTCAACACCTGACGCGGACCTTGTTGATCCGGGCGACGTCCGAGCGGGCATGCCTTCATATTTATCTGTCTCGCTCATGTTGCGGTAGGCTTGCTTAGCATAGGGGGTCTAGCCTTAGGACCCTTACTGGATACAGACGCCCCAGGCAGGAATTGAACTTGCGGTCCAAAGGCGTGTAGTCTAACCACTACGCTATCCAGCTATATATATATATATATAAAACACCCAGCACGCCCCTGCGGGCGGTTTATCCTTCAAGCTCGGGTCCTCTACCAGAGGCCTGGGAGCTTGAGGGTCCTGCGCAGTATCTTAGCTGTTCCCAGGACTGCGCTCTTCTGGACAGAGATCTCCGATGTTATTCCCGGGATCTGCTGGAGCCACTCGCCTAGCTTGGGAGTCACCGCACCTACTGCTCCGATTACCACGGGGACCACCGTTACCTTCACCCTCCACATCCTCTCGACCTCTTCTCTGAGCCCTTGGTATTTCTCCAGCTTCTCGTGTTCCTTCTTCCTGATATTGCTGTCATTCGGAACCGCTACATCGATCACTACGGCTGTCTTCTTCTGTTTGTCTACCACCACTATGTCCGGTTGGTTAGCCACCACCATTTTGTCCGTCTGTATCTGGAAGTCCCACAGGATCTTAGCTCGGTCATTCTCCACCACCCTTGGGGGCATCTCCCATTTTGACCTCGGGACTTCTAGGTTATACTCGGCACAGATGTTCCTGTACACTATGCCGGCCACTTGGTTATGGCGTTCCATGTATGCCTTGCCTGCTAGCATCTTGCACCCTGCTGTTATGTGCTGGATTGTCTCTGGGGCATCTTTACACAGCCTGCACCTGGGGTCTTGCCTGGTGTGATAGACCCCAGCCTCTATGGATCTTGTGCTCAGAGCTTGTTCTTGTGCTGCCATGATTAGTGCTTCTGTGCTGTCTTTCAGTCCAGCTTTGTCCAGCCACTGGTAGGATTTCTGGATATCAGCCACCTCCTCTATCTGCCGGTGGTACATACCGTGCAGGGGCCTGTCCTTCCATGATGGTTCCTCGTCTCCCTCCTCTTTCTTGGGTTTCTGCTGCCTGAGGTATTCACTGAGCACTCGGTCAGTTGGGGCCATCTTCCCAATGTATTCTTGGATGTTCGTTGTCTCATCCTGGACTGTGGTGCTGACACTCACCAGTCCCCGGCCCCCTTCCTTCCGCTTAGCGTACAGCCTCAGGGTGCTGGATTTGGGGTGAAACCCTCCATGCATGGTAATGAAACCCTCCATGCATGGTAATGAAACCCTCCATGCATGGTAAATATATATATATATATATATATATATATATATATATATATATATATATATATATATATATATATATATGCACATAATGTACATGCACGTTAAATATGCATCAATGGCAGACTCATACCTTGGGCCAACATGCCTCCAGTGTGGTCTTCTGGAAAGTACGCAGGCTATAAACAGCGAGCGCAGAGTCTTTGTTAATAAAATGGATGGTTACGCTCATGTAGGGCTACGTATCTCTGCTCGTCCATAGGTCAGAATTCAAGGCATAATGCACGGCCCTGCAAACATCCTTCCCTACTTTGGCCCGGCATGCATCATATAAGCAAGGCAACTCGACTTTACTGAAGTGCTTACGACCGGGCATAACGTACCTCGGATCAAGGACTTTGACGAGGTCACGAAAGCTGTCCTTCTCAACTACATAAACAGGGCCATGCCTTTACAAATATAACGTGAGATGGCTTCTGTGATTCTGTAATAATTTATAAAATTAGGTTAGAAACGATAGAAACGAAGAAAAATGGCATATTGCCCAGCACTATTAACCAGTGAAAAGTAATTATAACAAATATTTATCACAACACTACTAAATGTAGTCTATTAAGTGTGATAACAGAAGACAGAGGGCAACGTCAAACTAAAGTTAATCAGGCTTTAATCCTATTCTGTGCTAGCAAACGAATGGTCGCGGTGAACTGACTACATTTGCGATATTCAGAGCAAGGGCGTAGATTTCGTTTTGGCATTGGTGGGGGCGAATGATTCAGTTTTTTTTTTCCTTTTTGTCTTTGCTTCTTGATAACAAAAGGAGAAATGTACTTGCCTACATATGCTATTCTACATGCTTTTAAACCATTTAAAATTACAATTGATAGTTTTATATGCGAGTTATATAATGCTAAATTATAATTAAACAAATGAATAAGTATTTTAGACTTTAGTTTACTTCAGCCATATTCAATATAAATCAGGTATCATACAAAAATAAAAATAACTTCAAATTCAGCAGGGCTGGACTGGGACAAAATCGGCATTTTGACGAGTGACCAGCCCACCATGGTATTATAGGAAAAGTCATAAATCCTTTAAAGCCTTTATAATAAGCTTAAACCTATACCACCTTCCATATTCTGGTATTCTGAACAGTAACACCTAATTTATAATTACATATACCTATAACTGAAAGGGTTGCCAACTCCCAGCAAAAAAAGAAATGAAAAGAAGTAGGGAACCCCCCCCCCCCCCCCCCCCCCCAACCCACCCTCTGCCTCAAGATGCTTAACTAACAAAACCGATTTAAATTTAATGCACTTATACAACAAATGCACATAACTCTATTATTTTTCTCCAGTAATTAAATACATTCAACATCTTTCTTCAACAGAATTGCAGACTGCACAGATGGTACCTTCCCAAAGTAAAGAATACTATAACTTACTGGGGTATATACTAACTAGACTTAATATTTACTGAATACAATAATGCATTTCTATACATTTTACATCAGATGAAAACGTTTGTTGTAAGATTCAGATAATTATTTAATAAAAGCTAGACATTTTAAATGAGAATAAGAAAGAAAAGTATGTCTTTGTGCCCCCCTCTCCCTGTTAATGCCCTACCTGCCCCCCTGGCAACACTTTGCTAGACCCGCCCCTGCACAGTCACCAGCTGTCAGCTGCTTAGAAAAGGATCCTGGTGTTATTAGTCTCTCAGAAACAGTTCATAACTTCAACTCATCCATGTCACCTAAAAGGTAAACCTGTTTCTCCATCACCTGTTCAGCTCTGATGGTTCAGTAAGGACATCTCCTGGTTTCATCTTCATGTTTCCCTCTCACCACATATCCAAACCGACATCATGACCAGCAGCTTTCCAGCTGTGGCTCCAGCAAACATCAGCTGATACTAGAAATTAATATGAAATAAATTCTAACAACAGCTGATCAAGCTTAAACGTGCTGCTGTTGTTTAACCGACATCTGCTGGTTTCCTCTTTCTTGCGCAGAGAGAAAAGCCGATCAGCTGATCATTGATCAGTTTCATGATTGAATTAGCAACTTTCTAGCTGAAGTAGTGTGGGACAAATCGCGTTCCTTTTCACCTTAACTTTAAAGTTTGACCTCCTCAGCTGTAATTGGTCCAGCCCAGAGTCGATCATGACCAACTGGCCAATCCACCACCTTTCATTTATACTGTTAAAAAAAGAAAAGGAAAAAAAACCCATTGGCCCATAAAAACGAAAAATCACGAGCGGCCCACCGGGCAAATGCCAAGTATGCCCGATGGCCAGTCCAGCCCTGAAATACAGTCATGACAATAAACGAATATGAGTTCAAGGACTTAACAACATTACTTCAGTTACACCAACATCTCTGACACGTTAGCACTAAGGGAACACTGAATGACCTGGTGCTTTATGTCCATCTAAGATTACCACAAAGTAAAAGATCTCTCAGCAAAATTATGCAACATTTTAGCCACACTATCGCCCCGATCAAATCAGTGAGCTGGGATTTTTTATTCTAAGCTACTGTTACGGCAACAGACATTAATCCTACTGGTGTCCCACACAACAACTCAATGTCCACTATGTGAAGCTGCCAAACACAGGCCTTCTCCTCTCGTTAACTGAGATAAACTGCTGGCATATTGGTTTTACATCTATACTGTCCAGTGTCTCCTGGTGGACATACAGCAGCATTGTTTAATCTCATTTGAGTCATTTTTGACTTTAGCCATGTTTTCTGAGAGCACTGAAGCTTCTTTCAGCCTCAACTGAGGATACTGGAATGACTAAAAGCAGCCTGACAACTGTCATGATAATAAATACTAGTTAATCTATAGCACCACATCATCAGTCAGTCACCTGTGAGCTCACCTCTCCACCTCGGTCTGAGCGACAACATGGCAGAGCTGCCTCTGTCACCTGATGAATAACAGTGAGACACTCCACATACATGCAGTCACACATGTGCTTCAAATACAGTCATGAACCAACAAGTCATCATCCAGTTTCACCTGTGATCTTGTGTCACCATTACTCTCTGAGCTTTGTGTTGGTTCTGCTGTCACCTGACAAACAGGACATACATGACAATAAGAATAAAATGTGGAGCTGCTTCAGTGTTTCTGTCAAATTGTGCAGATCTTGACTCATCAGTAATGTTTGTAGGGTGAGTGCATTTTTACAACAATCTGTGCAAACTGCACTAAAATGAACCCTATGAATATGTCAGTGCCATTAGGATGAAATTATTGTGTCACCAACATTTTAACGTTAGACATATAATTTTAACAGCCTCTGTAAACTAATATCCTGGCTGCTCGAGGCTGCCGTTTTCTCCGACAGCTTAAATCAAAATTAGAAATGCTGCTCTAGGAGTGCTGCCTGTTGTGCAGTTAGTTTCCAAAACACGTTATTAATGGGTACATACAATTTTAGACAGATGTGGGCCAAAGCCTAGCATAGCCTGTAACGCTTTTATGATGGGCACATTTTACGAGTGAACTTGAGTTTAAGTGTCTTACAGGTTTCTTTGAAAAACACTTTCTTATATCCAGGTTTTCCTTTTTCCTGCCATCCTCTCCTCCTTGCAGGCCCTCGCAATGCAGGTTTGCCGCTGCTAAAACTAAACAGAGCTCACTGAAAGGCACAGCCAATCACATTGGCCATATTTGTCACATAACTCTTTCTGCACTACTGGGTGAATCTACGCCCTTGATTCAGAGCCAGCGACAATATTGTCATTTTACACAACACTGCTGCGGTTAGTTACTGACTCTGGCGTTGCTCATAGACACCAGAATGCCTGTCGGAGCTGCTGGCTCAGCTAAAACTCTGGTTCTAAGAGCAATTTCTGAATACTCTAATACATAAATAAAGTAAATAGATAAATACATGAATAAAGTAATACATAAAAGTACTACCAAAAACACATTAACTCTAATGAAGTATGGCACTAAAGCCAAGGTCTAATACTAAAATTAAGAGTAGAATATGTTAGCAAGACTGTTACGTTAGCTAGGTATAGTTAAGCAGTAATTAGCTTAAACTCAAAACTCCGACATAACTCCTATATTTTATATAAATTCAAAGTTTCACATTCTTCCAGAAACCCGACACATTTTCAGTACATTAAGATAAACTGGTAAATGATACTTACTGTGAGGTCTGACAACATACTAGGCGACGTAACGTCCATCTTTGCCTCCTTTGTCTCAGTGGCGCGAAAAGATAGCGCCCCCTTCCCGCCGCTGGTATGTCATGTTGCTGGGCAGAATTTGTTTCAATTTTCAGCATGTGTATTCTTACTCATTTAATTTTCTAATTTTACTTCAACTGTATTGCCCTAGTTCACATGTTACGGTCAAAATTAAGCCTGTTCTGTGTGGATATTTGTGGTTATAGTATAGCCACGGCCAGTAATTGGTATGCCATACATATTGAATCTTCCTTCAGAATTTTAGTACACCATACACACCTTGATGTTGTTTTGTTTGTTGAACGTAATGAGGAAAGGATTAAGGAAAACAAACAATAACTAAACATTTTATTTATTCAGTTAATATAGTTATAATACATTGTTAATGTACAATTTATTTCACTAAAGACAGGGCTAACCTCAAATTACTGAGCTGCTAATTTTAGGTCCTGTTGTTAGATTCTGAAAATAACACACAAAATGTGTTAAACTGTGCAACACATCAAGTGTGTTAAGCCTTTTACACATTTTTCCAAAGTTTACACATTTTCTTACACATGTTATGTTAAAATTCACACAAAATGTGTTAATAGTGTAACAACACATTTTTTGTGTCATTTTTTAACACATCCTTTAGGGGGACCTCCCTAAAGGATGACCTCCCTATTTATATCATAGTTTATGATATAGCACTGTTTTGAATATATTTCTGGGTCTATTATAAATTCTAAGGAGACAAATGGTAGAGAGTCCAAGGTATTAACTCCATACTAGGATTTGCTCCTTAAGAGGTTCGTTGACACTCTATTGATCATGTGCCCCAACTAAAAGGCAGTTTAAGCATAAACTTGCTCCTGGATCATAAATATATATCAATACAGAAAACATAATTAGGAGACGTTTGAAGCTTTAAGTCTAACAAAGTACAGCAAAAAAGATTACACCTGACCGAGAATATTAATCTTCTTCAGGAAAAGTCTGTTGGTAGAGAACTGTATGAGCAGCTTTGATGTCACGGCTCATCAGATGTACTGGTGATCAGTGTTTCAGAGGTAAAACTGTTTTTGCATGTGAAACCACCCCACCCACTCGCTGATCATTTACAGTGGGGAAAGAGAAGAACTGAAATCATCAGTAAACACACGCACACACAATGTTTGTCAGTAAACCTGCTGATCTCTGCTGTGTTCAGAAGCAGTTTGATAAAGTGACTCTATAAACTGAGAACAGAGCTTTCCTGAACACACACACACACACACACACACACACACACACACACACACACACACACACACACACACACACCTACAAGATGGCGCTGGAGTGACGGCAGCCTTTCCAAGTAGCTCTGCAACACCGCACCTTTTTTCTTAACTTTAACTTTTTTAGACTAGGCTTTTCAAAGTTTTTTTTTCACCTTCCTCTACTTATACCTCTTAGATATAGCGATACAAGATGGATAATGCACTTTTCAAAACTTCTGGAACCAGCTCCTTCATCTATTCGAGAGCGGAGCTGCTGGCACTAAGAACAAAGGGACAGACCGGCATGCGACACAACATCCCGGCCGAGCTAAAGAGGAGCTACAGAGGCTGCAAAGCTGGAGCGAGGAGAGCGGATCACCGGAGGCGATTCAAACCATCAATCCCGACAGTGATCATGGGCAACGTGAACTCGTTACAGAATAAGATTGATGAACTGTGCGCTCTGAACAACCACAGACTATACCGTGAGTGCAGCTTGTTTATCTTCACGGAGACGTGGCTAACCGAGCTAACGCCGCAGGCTAACGTAGACCTATGTGGTTTCACATCCGTGAGAGCCGATAGGGACACGCAGGCCAGCGGAAAAAGCAGAGGTGGGGGACTCATTGTCTACGTTAACAACAGATACTGTAACCCTGGACACGTCTCCGTTAAAGTTTCGGTATGCCGTCCGGACCTGGAGCTGCTAGCTGTTAGCTTGCGGCCATATTATCTACCTCGGGAGTTCAGTCATGTGATCTGTGTGTGTGTTTACATCCCTCCGAGGGCCGACGCAACAGCTGCCTGTGAGAAAATACACACAGTCACAGCAAGACTTCAGACACAAAACCCCGAGGCTTTCATTATTATATCTGGAGACTTTAACCATGCCACACTGGACTCTACTCTGGCTGCTTTTCACCAGTTTGTGAATTGTCCCACAAGGAGCAACAGGACAATTGACCTACTGTATGCTAATGTGAGAGATGCATACAGAGCCACCCCCCTCCCCCCACTAGGGAAGTCAGACCACAACCTGGTTTACCTACAGCCACAATACACACCCCTCGTCCAAAGGCAGCCTGTCACAACGCGCTCCATCCGGAGATGGACCCCAGAAAAGGAGGATGCTCTGAGGGACTGTTAAGACCCTGGAGCGGTTGGTCCTGGCTCAGCTTCGGCGCCTAATAAGCTCATCACTGGACCCACTTCAGTTTGCCTACCAGCCTGGCATTGGAGCGGATGATGCCGTCATTCACCTCCTACATCGTTCCCTCGCTCACCTGGAGACCGCTGGAAGCACTGTGAGAATCATGTTCTTTGATTTCTCCAGTGCCTTCAACACTATTCTTCCCTCGGTTCTAAAGGACAAGCTGGTGAACTCTGGAGTGGACCATCACCTCACTACCTGGATCCTGGACTACCTCACCGACCGACCACAGTATGTGAGGACTCAGGGCTGTGTGTCGGACAGGGTCGTCTGCAGTACGGGGGCCCCACAGGGAACGGTTCTGGCTCCGTTCCTCTTCACCATCTACACTGCAGACTTCTCCCACAATTCCACCCAGTGCTTCCTGCAGAAGTTCTCTGATGACTCTGCAATAGTCGGCCTCATCACTGATGGGGACGACAAGGAGTACAGAGGTCTGACCCAAGACTTTGTGGACTGGTGCCAGCTGAACTACCTCCAGATCAACGCCAGTAAAACCAAGGAGCTGGTGGTAGACTTCCGCAGGCACAAGCATTCTCCACTGCAACCACTGAACATCCAAGGTATGGACATTGAGGCTGTGGACAGCTACAGGTACCTTGGTGTTCATCTGAACAATAGACTGGACTGGACTCATAACTCAGACGCCCTCTACAGGAAAGGGCAGAGCAGGCTGTACCTGCTGCGGAGACTCAGGTCGTTTGGAGTGGAGGGCCCACTCCTGAAGAAATTCTATGACTCTGTTGTGGCTTCTGCTATCTTTTATGGTGTGGTCTGCTGGGGCGGCAGCATCTCTGCTGGGGACAGGAAGAGACTGGACAGGGTGATCCGAAGGGTCAGCTCTGTTCTAGGATGCCCTCTGGACCCAGTGGAGGTGGTGAGTGACAGGAGAACGGCGGCTAAGCTGTCATCCCTGATGGACAACGTCTCCCACCCCATGCAGCAGACTGTGACAGCACTGAGCAGCTCCTTCAGTGGGAGACTGCGGCACCCACGGTGTGGGACGGAGAGATTTCGCAGGTCTTTCCTCCCCACTGCTGTCAGACTCCATAATAAAGACTTTAACTGATCAAGCACACACATCCATACATATGCAATAATACTAAGTGCAATAATCCTTTCTGTCATCGTTGTATTTTTACTCAGTTGTATATAGTATTTGTATTTGTATTCTATTTTTATCTTATTGTATATTTATTTTATTTTATTCTACTGTATATAGTATTTTATTCTATTCTGTACAGTTGTGTACTGTATTTATTCTTATTGTATTCTAATTTTTGCCTCATAAC
The DNA here is from genome assembly GCF_057382185.1 of Mchenga conophoros. Taxonomy (NCBI): domain Eukaryota; kingdom Metazoa; phylum Chordata; class Actinopteri; order Cichliformes; family Cichlidae; genus Mchenga; species Mchenga conophoros. The sequence continues at coordinate 30,023,147 of NC_140533.1, read as the reverse complement.
TTTTGCACTGTCCACTTCCTGCTGTGACAAAACAAATTTCCCACGTGTGGGACTAATAAAGGTTATCTTATCTTATCTTATCTTATGACACCACAGACTGGGATGTGCTCCTGAGCCCACATGGTGAGGACATAGAGGGGGCGACACACTGTCTTACAGACTACCTCAACTTTTGTGTGGACACGGTCGCCCCTGCTAAGACGGTACGGTGTTATCCTAATAACAAACCGTGGGTAACACAGGAAGTCAAAGCTGTCCTCAACATGAAGAAGAAGGCTTTCAGGAGCAAAGTGAAGGAGGAGATGAAAGCAGCACAGCGGGAGGTGAAACGCTGCCTGAGGGAAGCAAAGGACACCTACAGGAGGAAGGTGGAGCAGAAGTTGGAGAGGAACAATATGAGGGAGGTCTGGAATGGTGTGAAAACCATCACAGGCCACAACACCAAGAAAAGCACAGTGGGGGGGACTGTGGAGAAGGCAAACGAACTCAACAACTTCTTCAACAGGTTTGACCAGCCCACAACCCCCCCACCCTCACCTTCACTACAGAGTCCTCTCCCCACTCTCCTGCCTCCCTCGCTTCCCCCCCTTCCTGACACCATGACACCCCCCTCCTCCAATCCCTCTCTCAGCAGCAAGACATCTCCCCCCCTCCCCTCCTCCCAAACATCTCCCAGTGTCACAGTGGATCAGGTCAGGAGGCAACTGAGGAAGCTTCGCCCCAGAAAGGCAGCAGGCCCAGACAAGGTGTGTCCTAGGATGCTAAAGGCGTGTGCTGCTGAACTTGGGGAACCGCTACAACGAGTCTTCAACCTCAGTCTGCGACTGGGGAGAGTGCCCGCCCTATGGAAGACATCCTGCATCGTCCCGGTCCCCAAAAGGAACCGGCCCAATGAGCTGAATGACTTCCGACCGGTGGCACTGACGTCACATCTTATGAAGACTCTAGAGCGGCTCTTCCTCAACCTCCTCCGACCACAGGTACAACATGCCCAGGACCCACTACAGTTTGCATACAAGGCGGGTGTCGGAGTGGAGGATGCCATCCTGTACCTCCTTCACAGAGCCCACTCACACCTGGATGGGGGAAAAGGCACGGTCAGGATCCTGTTTCTTGACTTTTCCAGTGCCTTTAATACCATCCGGCCCTGTATGCTTCAGGAAAAACTGAACAGGATGGAGGTGGACCCCTGCCTGGTGGCTTGGATCTCCGACTACCTCACCGACAGACCACAGTACGTCAGGCTGAAGGACATCACGTCTGACACTGTGGTCAGCAGCACAGGAGCACCACAGGGAACTGTGCTGTCCCCTCTTCTCTTCACCCTGTACACCTCTGACTTCTGCTACAACTCTGAATTATGCCATATTCAGAAGTTTGCAGATGACACGGCCATCATGGGGTGTATCTGGGATGATCAAGAAGAGGAGTACAGAAGTCTGGTGAGGAACTTTGTCGCATGGAGTCACACAAACCACCTGCAACTCAACACCTCAAAGACTAAGGAACTGGTTGTGGACTTCGGGAGGTCCAGAGAAGGTCCACTGCCGGTTCAGATAGAGGGGGTGGAGGTGGTCAACAAGTACAAGTACCTCGGGCTGTGGGTGGACAATAAACTGGACTGGTCATGCAACACAGAGCACCTGTATAAAAAAGCCCAAAGCCGACTGTACTTCCTCAGGAGGCTGAGGTCTTTTAACATCTGCAGGAAGCTCCTGAGGATGTTTTACCAGTCGGTGGTTGCTGGAGTACTTTTCTATGCTGTGGTGTGCTGGGGGAGCAGCACAGCAAAGAAGGACTCATCCAGGCTGGAGAAACTGATCAGGAGGGCTAGCTCTGTGGTCGGCATGAAGCTGGACACTCTGGTGACAGTGGCAGAGAAAAGGACATTAAAGAAACTGATGGACATTATGAACAATGCTGGGCATCCTCTGCACACGGCCATTAACAACCAGAAGAGTCTGTTCAGTGACATCATCATCATCATCATCAACTTTATTTATAAAGCACTTTAAAACAACCACAGCTGACACAAAGTGCTGTACATTGGAACTGTAAAATAAAATTACATGAGATATAAATAAAAAACAAATAAAAGAAGAGTGAAATCATTAATTAAATAACTACTGCATTAAAAAAGAAACTAAGTCTCACTGAGGTTAAAAGCCAAGGAATAAAAGTGGGTTTTAAGACGTGATTTAAAAGTGGACAGTGAAGGGGCCTCTCTAACATGCATGGGCAAATTATTCCATAATTTTGGAGCCACAATAGAGAAGGCCCTGTCCCCTCTGAGCTTCCTCCTGGATCTCGGTACCTCCAGGAGCAGCTGGTCAGCTGACCTGAGAGACCGACAGGGTATGTGGGGATGAAGAAGCTCAGAGAGGTAAGGCGGGGCAAGACTGTGTAGGCATTTAAAAACAAACATAAGAATTTTAAAATGAACTCTAAAAGACACAGGCAGCCAGTGCAGAGAGGCCAGCACAGGGGTTATATGCTCTCTTTTTTGAGTTCCTGTTAGGAGTCGTGCAGCCGCACGACAGGTTGCTTCTCCCCAAGACAAGAACTAACAGACTTAAAAACTCCTTTGTCCCACACGCCATCAGACTGTTTAACTCCTCTCTGGAGGGGAGAGGGAGGGGAAACAGGAGGACAAAGGAGGGGGGAACAACTAAGCTGTAGTGCCTCTTCACCTCACTGTACAATACCTTGTGCAATACTTTTTGTAAATAGTCAACAATGCAATAGACTCAATACTTGAAATGTGCAATTCACTTGTATTTTTATTTTTTATTCCTATTTATTCTATTTATCCCCTTTGTATATTTTATTTATATTTGTCTCTGTATATATGTGTGTGTGTGTGTGTGTGTGTGTGTGTGTGTGTGTGTGTTAGGGTTATTTAAACATTTGTATCCAGAAATTAAACACTGAGTTTCTGTGAATAAACTAAAACACTTTTTATTTAAATCAAACTGATTTCAATTCACCATGAACGATTATTGATCATTTTGCACCGAGCTGTCTGGCTGAACTCAAGCACAGGACTCAGGAATTAAAGTTCAATGAGTTTATTTACAGTGTTGGTGCAGATAGTGCTATATACAAATTATTTTTCAAGTGCTCAGTTCAAAAGTTCAATATGTGCAAACATCCAATGGAATGAAGCTTCAGGGAATCCAATCCTCTGAGTCTCCCGAACAGGATCTCATAACATCATCAATCACCAAAAACTCTCACAACTCCACTGGGCCACAACACTCGGGTGAAGACTGAAGTTAAGCTTAAATAGCAGACAGCTGATTGCCAGCTGGTGCTCGATTGATTCAGGTGGGTCCAGTACTGGGTCAAGATTCCAAGAGGATCCTGCAGTAGTCAAAACACTCACACACAGAGAGAAAGAGAGGGAAAACAAAGGAGAGGTCACCGAGCATGGTTTTGTTCAGGACTGCCGAACCTAGGAACGTTCTTCAGGGCCATACACCTCCCAGTCCACCAGATGTTGAAGAGCCCCTCTCAGTAAGTGAGTGAGACAGTAGACAGCGGTGAGGAGGGCTGTGCGAGTGCATCGCAAAAACACATAAATATGCCTGACACCCGTAAACGAAGCAGCATCTGGCTGCAGTTTAAAGGCTTTTTTGTCTCGGTCTTGGTTTCGTCTCGACTTTGTCTTGGTCTTAACTCGGTCTGTCTTGGTCTTGTCTTGATCTTGGTTTAGGCGGTCTTGACTACAAGTCTAGTGGGGGGAGGTTGGCCAGCAGGCTGCAGATAGAGGATTTTAACTGGGAGACATGATAGATGTTATGAAAGTGCATATTGCACTGAAGTTTTAGGTGAACAGAAACTGAGTTGGAGTAAATGGAGTCCAATAAAGTTTGGAGAGAGTTCGTGAGACTTATCCTGGACGATAGTGAGGTTCTTCGTTGTGGTGTTGGTCTGTGAGGAACTTGTTTTGCTCTTTTTGACACAGACCAGTTGAGTGCTCCAAGTGGATGAGTTAGATGATACTGCACATCAGAACAGCAGAACTTAGTGGGAAGTTAATTTAGGACCCTGACCGGAAACAATATCCACCGGGATACCATAAAGCCAAAACACGTGGTTAGAACCGGTTCCAGACCAGGGGCTCAATCTCCCAGGTAAGTAAACCAACTATACGGGTAGGAGGCAGGCGGTGGATTCTTCTGAGGAGGAGTCAGCAGTGTAGAATTGTCATGACAAGGCATCAGGTTTGATGTTGTTAAAGCTGGGGCTCTAGGTGATCACAAAGTTAAAGCAAGCAAAAAAGAAAGGACCCACCTGATTTTCACTCACTTGGTTGCTTTGACGTATGCAAGGTTCTTGTGATCTGCCCATATGGTAAATGGCCTGTATTTATATAGCGCTTTACTAGTCCCTAAGGTCCCGGAAGTGTTTTACACATCCAGTCATCCACACATTCACACACTGGTGATGGCAGCTACATTGTAGCCACAGCTGCCCTGGGGCGCACTGACAGAGGCGAGGCTGCCGGACACTGGTGCCACCGGGCCCTCTGACCCCCCCAAGGATACAACGACCGAGTCTGTCCAAGCCGGGGCTCGAATCAGCAACCTTCCGATTACAAGGCAAACTCCCAACTCTTGAGCCACGATCGTCCCATAAGATAAACAGGTGCTCAGCCCCCTCCATCTAATTTGCCTATTCCTCCAGTGCCTTTTTGCAATAGTTCCGATTACCGACATCATAATTGCGTTCTGCTGGAGAGAGACGACAAGAGAAAAAAGCACAAGGGTGGGAATTACCTTCCTTGGATTTTGAGAGAATGGCCCAGACTCCGGTATCTGAAACGTGCACAACACAAACTGTTGAGTAGTGTCAGGCTGAATGAATACCGATACAGTGGCAAACTGGTCCTTAATAATGGTGAAGGCATTATTGGCAGCACTGTTCCACACGAACTGCACTTTGGGAGAAATCAGAGTAATGAGAAGTAAAGCAATTTTACCGAAATTTTGCATGAACCGGCGGTAAAATTTGGCAACCCCAGGAAACACTGAAAGGTGCTTTGAGAAGTAGGTGTGGGCCAGTTCAAAACTGCCTGGATCTTTGCTGGATATGCCCTGCTGTGTCCTTTCTCAACCATATGACCTAGGAAGGAAATACTATGGGTGTGGAATTCACATTTCTCAACCTTAACAAAAAGTTTATTTTCAAGGAGATTTTGGACAACCATTTAGATTCTCTCCAAGAGGAGAGGATAATAGATGGATAATGCCACCTACCAGTGAATTGGTGATGTACTTATCCCTAGCTTGAAGCTATGGAAGAGTGTTAGGTACTTCAAAAATGCATAGTTTAATGTGTAAATGAGACTGGAAGCAGAACTTTGCAGAACTTTTCAATTTTGCCCATCAGTATTCCTACTATTACTGCCAGGCCCTGTCTCTTGGCCGATGAAGACGTGTGTCAATCAGATCTCCTTTTTTGCAGCAACAGAGGCACTCACTTGCTCAGTTGTGTCATGGGCAGACACAGCAGAGCTGGATCGGTTGCTCTCCGTTGTCAGAGTCAAAGTTCGGGGTCCAAGGCTCTTCAGGGGAAGCTCCTTCAGAGCCGGAAGCAGTGCAGCACAGGGACCACTGGATTTGTAGTTTTTCTTTGGGTGGAATTCACTTATATGATCTGAATACACAAGGTGATTGTCATGGACCCGGGCCATGTGGGCCCGGTATTCTCGGTTTTTGTATGTTTTGTATTTCATCCCCTAGTCATGCCTTGGTTCCTAGGTTCTTCTGTTAAGATGTTCCTTATTTGGTTACCTCCTGTGTGCCCCTGTGTAACTGTGAGCCCTCGTGTTTTATTCCATGTCTTCCTCAGCCCGTTATGTCTGTGTTTTTCCCCGTGCTCTCTCTCCTCCTGTTTGAACCTCTGTACTTCCTGTTTGACTCTGCCTGTCTCCCGTCAGTGTTATGTTCACCCCGCCCTGTCTCGTTATGGTTATCTGTGTCAGCTGTGTTCCCCGTGTGTTCCCACTTTCCTCGTTAACCCTCTGTGTATTTCTGTCTGCGTCTCCCTCTGTTCGGCGTCGCGTTCTCCCTCATGTTGTGTGTGTTCCTCCCTGTGTTTCTTGGCGAGCTTTGTATTTAGTTTTCCCAGTTTAGTTTCGTATTTCCTACGTTCTGCCTCTCCAGCATTAAAGCTGTAATTTTTGAGTTCATCCCCGTGTCTGTGAGTGTTGCATTTTGGGTCCTCCTCCTGCCTGCCACACAGCGATCCATGACAGTGATTAAGGTATCAAGAGACACAGGAAATTCTTTTGCAGATTTCATTTCATCAGATGTCCAAATATGCTCCTCATGGCGCTCGCTCCTCCATTCCTGCTTCCACAGCAAAAATCTAAACATCCACGGAATCATCCACAACGCTCCACTCACCTTGGCCTTGAGAAAATCATTTCTGGGCCGCTGCGTCTGAGTTGGTTGCCTTGTCGTAAACATTTCTGAACCTTTCTGAAGTCTGCGTAGGATAGATCGAGATGTGACTTTAGGACTGCCTGGGCCCACTGGAGACCTCGGTCCCAGTCAAGAGGCTCGTGGTGAACATGTGACCTTCACCTGCTCTTTGACTGGATCACAAGTCATGCCATCTGGACAGCATACACCATCGGGACAGGACCCACAATCAGGACAGGCACACCTTTACAGGGCGACACGCCATCAGAATATTACATGCTTAGGGATAGCATACACCATCATGAGGCAGTGGGTGTCCTGTCCATGATGTACAGATGTGTTACAAACGTGTCACACAGACGGGCATGTAAAACAGACTGAGTGCTGTTGTTTGGTTGTTTCCCGTCTCTTCATCTCTTCCAGCTGATTAATAAATGAAAGACGCGTGTGAATAAAACATGAAAGAAAAGGTGAAACTGCTGCACTTTTAAATTTTTTAACACAAATTCATCGACTTCCTGTTTAGTTCTAGTTGAAATAAACATCAAAATTGAGCTCAGGGCTGCTGGCTCTGATCATGATTTTGGGTTACTGATCCATCATGTGTAGTCTGAGTATTCAGTCAGGTGACCGCTGTCATCATGTGACACTTTAACCTTCTTGCTCCTCAGAACGTTAATCCCTCCGACTCCATGACTGTGCTTGAATGACACCATAAGGATGAACCACGAGCATCGCTCTGCCCTGCTCCTCTCCTCCTCTCCTCCTCTCTGCTCCCCACCCTTCCTCTCTCCTGTCCTCCTCCTCCTCATAGTTTTATTTCCTCTCATACTTCACTTCAGGATGTCATAAATAATCCTGACCGACTTTCTGTTTTTCAGAATAAAATTAGCAATCACCATCTGCATTTATAGCTTACCCCCCTCCCCCCCAAACACACACACACACACACACACACACACACACACACAAAGAAACACCCAATTTAGTGAATAATTTCACAGCAGGTTTGCTCATTACAACAAGACCAGAGTGGATATCACTGATTAGACATGCAGCACACACACATGCACAGAGTTCAGTGTGTTTGACTTTATTAATAATTAAGGAGGTGCAGTTTGGGGAGAAAAAAGCTGATTTATGACAAACCTTTCACCTCTCACCCTCACAGTATTAAGAAGCTACTCGCCTCTTCATGCTCGTCCTGCTCATTGGTCTCTCTCACTGTGGCCCCTCCTCCTCTTGTTCTGTTCTACTGTCATTGTTGTTGTCAGGGGAAATGTTTGTGTGTGTGTAATGGTTGTCATTAGTTAACAAAGCACTGTGATCGCAGCTCCTGGCCTCTCCTCTTGCTTCGATTGTACCTTCCAGGTGGAGGTGGTCTCATTCACACCTTGAAGATGTCCGTCTTCATGGGTGTCACATGTCACAGACTGTTGTCCCTTCAGTTTCTGTGTGAATGAAAACCCTGACCAAGGAGATGACTTGGAAACCTCCAAGTCACATACTGGACCACCTTAACCGGCTCTTTTCGATGTGGTGTAGCGACTTCCTGCGCGCTCCTCCTGAATGACTGGACTCCTTACTCGATCTCTAAGGCTTAGCCCAGACGCCATTATTCATTTCTGCTGCTCATTCTTTTGGTCACTCCCTGAGCTCGCGGTCATTGCTGAGAATCAACTGTTAAATTTAGCAGCTTTGCCTTCACGCTCCCCTGTCTTCTCATCACATTACAGCATCCGCAGCACTGCCGGCACTTCACCAATCCACCTGTCAATCTTTCATGTCTGAGGGTGAAGAGCCCAATACACTTGAAGCCCGCACTAAACCATCATCATTTGATGCCAACAGGAGACGCCCACCACTTCACCTAGAAATTTTGCATATACAATTTATGAACATAATCTGTGACAAAGTCCAGCCCTGACAGAGTAATACCAGTAATAACTGACCTACTGGCAATCCAAGCTCTCACCATCGTGGTGGTGTGGGGTTGAATGGCCCATGACAGGGGAGAGATACCCCACACTCTCTGAGAATCCCCCGCAGGGCACTGTGAGCCACAGAGTCCATATGTCAACAAGCAGGAACCGCCACTCAAGTCTGCCTGTGCAGATCCACCCTCCTCCACTTAAAGCATTTTGCAGAGTTGTACCAGCCAGGACAGACCCACTAATCCAGAGCCTTGAGAAACTTTATACTCCCCAACTGAGATTTTTTTAAACTACCTCAGAAATCTCTCAGTCAGAACATGCTATATCATGTTTAGGTGGAAGCTAGCGAGCTAACTTCCTGCTAACTTCTAACTCAGTTAAACTTCATAAATCCTGTTTTCATGGATGCCTGGATGTTAAACTTCATTGTTACACCTGGTAAAGCAGCAACGCTGATCATTTTATTAAAGATGAAAGAATTTAGACCGTTTTTAACTCTCAGTGATGCCGCAGTGTTCGTGTGACTTTGGGACCTGAAGCTGACGGAGTTTAGGACCCAGATTACTCTGTGAGACTTCTGACTACTGTAGCCGTAATGCTCAGGCAATCCAACAGCGGTGCGGCTTCGTAGCTACCAAAGTTGTACTAAAACATGATTTGACAGATTTTTGAGCGCCGTCTAGCAGATAAAACCGTTTCAAGGTCAGTAAGCACAACCAGAACTCATGCATAAGGCGCACCGATGATTTTTGAGAAAATTAAAGGATTTTAAGTGCGCCCTATAGTGCAGAAAATAAGGTAAGCTTGACTCACATCTTCTTTCATCATGACAGCTCCCTTCACCTCTGATGTCCTCCGCCTGCCACAAGCTACAGCCACAAATCCTTGCACCCATTCAAAGTCAAATTAATCTGTCCTGCTTTCAGTCAACTTTCAGATGCCACACCTGGTCAAAGTCCTGTGAGCGAGATAGCTCTGTTTGAGTGGGAACCCTGGACTTGTTCTGGTCTGCACTTGGTCATTCTGACACATTTATCCCAAATTTAACTTTAATTGAAAACTGGGAGAGCGTGGATGGAGGATAATAAAGGAGGTTGGAAAATAAAGAAATAAATGGGATTAGAAGAGGAGGAAGAGGAGGAGAAGAAAGAATGAAGAGAGGAAGTCAGAAAATTAGCCCTAGACACTTCAAACAGAACCAAGCTACCTACTGCTGAGTGTGTGAACATCAATGTGGTTTTAGACAAAGCTGCTTCACACGCACGCGCGCACACACACAGAGTTAATCTCCATTCAGATGCAGATGAATCGTCCTTTTATGCACTGACTGAAAACGGGCGAGCAAACCAGCAAAAATGGGGAGATGATGAAAGATGGGGTTTTTTCTTTTTCCCATGATGCACTTCAGTCAACTCAGGGAAAATATTGCTGGTCACAGTAACAACATACCTGTCAGTCACCTGTTATCAGTGTGTGGGTGCTCATGCAAAGCTGCGGTTTCTCTGAAAGCCTGCTGTGTTTTTAATACGGCAGGTTTTTAAAGAACATCGCTCACTCTCCTGAACATCACCAAACTCTGTGACTCTGTTTTAATCAATCTAAAATTTAACCGCCCTCAGAAATTAGTGACTGCGGCAAAAACAACCCTACAAACATTCAGAGGCTGACTTGTCATGGCTGCGCAGCCGGTGTGTTTGATGAAGGGTCTCAAGACCAGTGTTGGTCAAGTTACTTGAAAAAAGTAATCAGAACTAATTACTTCCCCCAAAAAGTAATCCCGTTACTTTACTGATTACTCATTTTCAAAAGTAATTAATTACTTAGTTACTTTTTAAAAACACGATTTACAACCTGAGTAGGTGATAAAGTGATAGATCTTTCATCCCAATTCTACTTTTTCTGCATAATCCATCATACAAAATGTAATCAAATGGAAAAGTCTCTTTTTAAAACTTGTTTTATTAGTTTTAATCTTTTAACTTTATGCATCAAGCAAAAATTTAATTATCTGCAACATTCTCTGACTGGAAGAAATTAGTTTAACATTTAAACCTATTTTCTGCACATTCCAGCTCATAAAATAAAATATTTTTTGTGTTTACACTCAGTCTTTCAAATAGATGCAAGTAAAACACAGCAGAAAATAAATAAAGTCAAAGACTCAGCGGTCCTGTTACTCTATTTTCACCTGTATAGCAGGCGGAGGTTTACCCTGGTGCAGGTGTGCCGCGGTCAGTGGAAGAATCCGTGAGTGTCTCTGTGAGTTTCCCATTACGTCGTAGCTACTCGGTGCTTGTTGGAAGTTTAGGGGTTTTTTCGCGGTAAAAAGAAGTTTTCTTCCCACGCACAGCGGACACTAATGTTTTTGTCACTTTTTATGGAATCAAACTCAAAGTAAGGTCAGTACTTCCACGCTTTAAACGCTGCACGTTCATACTCTCTCCCACAATCGATATATCAAATCAAATTTCAAATTCACATTTTTATTTGTCACGTACACAGTCATACACAGTACGATATGCAGTGAAATGCTTAGACAACTGCTCGTGACCTAAAGAAAAAAAAGGAAAGGGCTATGAATAAGATAGGGAATAAATATGAAAAACTAAAAAGTGTAAATTTAACTAGGAAGGAATAAAATATAAGAATATAAAAAATGAAATAACTGTACAACGCAAATTAGAATGAAGGGTAAATTTAACTGGGAAAGAATAAGATAAAATATATAAATTAAAGTTGAAAATAATAGCACACACTTCTGGAGCTGAAATTGGTTCTCAATGCTGAAAAGACAAAGCTAATGTTGTTTTCAACATGAAGAGATTTCCTCAAACTGTCCCCTTGGTGTCCACTCTTGAGGGAAACCTCATAGAAGTGGTGCATACGTATAAATATCTTGGCTTTTTAATTGATGATTCTCTGACCTTTAAACCTCACATAGACAATCTTGTGAAAAAACTCAAACTAAAATTGGGATTTTTCTTTCGAAACAAATTTTGCTTTTCTTTTGAGACAAAAAAGCGTCTTGTAAATGCTACATTTTTATCTGTTTTAGATTATGGTGATCTGCTGTACATGAATGCTTCCGCCCAGTGTCTTCATAAGATTGACTCAGTATATCATGCCTCCTTACGGTTTATTACAAACTGTAGGGCTTTGACCCATTGTTGTGATCTGTACGCTCGAGTGGGATGGCCTTCGTTGTCCTCCAGGAGGTTTGCTCACTGGTGCATCTTTATTTATAAGGCCCTGCTTGGACAAATGCCCACCTACATTTGCGATCTGCTCACACGGAGAAGTACTGTTTCTTACAGCCTGCGTTCAAGCGATCTTTTATTGCTCAATGTTCCATTTGCCAGAACTGAACTGGGAAAGAGGGCTTTTACTTATGCTGCCCCTTTCACATGGAACATGATGCAAAAAGACTGGAAGATAGCAGATCTTATTTCATTAAATGCTTTTAAGTCCAGATTGAGAGAGCCAGAGAAAAATGTTTTTAAAATGTAATTGTTATTTATAATATGTATGTAACTTTGTAATTTCAACGTGTTGTCGCCTCTTGGCCAGGACTCCCTTGCAAAAGAGGTTTTTAATCTCAATGGGACTTTTCCTGGTTAAATAAAGGTTAATAAATAAATAAATAAAATAACTGTACAACAAAATACACAATATAGAACTATATAAGAATGTATGAAGAAATATAAATAAATAAATATATATACACACACACAATAACAGCAGCTGTACAAGTATTAACTGGAAATGAAGAATATAGTGACCAGTGTTGTGCGATCCACATTATGATCCATTGTTGATCTGCACACAGCTGTTGTCACTAACGGCGCACTCGCTTACGTCACTGTCGTGAGACATTCTCGCAAAAAAATCACGGTTTTAGTAACGCAGTAACGCAGCGTTCCTACGGGAAAGTAACGGTAATCTAATTACCATTTTTGCAATAGTAATCCCTTACTTTACTCGTTACTTGAAAAAAGTAATCAGATTACAGTAACGCCCATCTCTGCTCAAGACACAAGAGAAAACTAAGCTTGATAAAAAGCGAGACGTTTATTTGGCTGAAAAACATGAAGACAAAAACAAAGCGAGGCGAACAGGGGGCGAGAACTAAAACTGAAACCTAAACTAGGAATGACTATGATAATTAGAACATGACAGTGAACGGGAACATGTGAAACGTGGACATGAAGAAAACTAAATCTGACATGCGCATGAACCTGAGGAGGAAGAGAAGAAGGAATGAAGAGAGGAAGTTTCTGTGACCTGACTTGAAATAAACAGACAACCCGAGGACTTAAATACACAAGAGGGTAGTGGAAACACCCGGGGAGACACAGCTGACACAAATGAACACGACGCCACAGAGAAAGTAAAACAAAACACATTGAACATGGAAACACTAGACTCTTCAAAACCAAGCAGGAAACACGGAGAGACGTGACAACACCAGCTTGACAATATGGAACACACAGACATACGCACAACTGAAAGTAAAACACTGAGGACAAGAAAAGACTTGTTATTAAGGAGTTACAGAAGAAACAAAAGCTAGAATGAAACACAACTAAATCCTAACTAATAATAGCAGCACACTATTTCCAATATAACAGAAGAAATCAAACTGTCTGAAACGTGATAAGTATCAATTCAGTCAGTAACATGGAGAACAGAAAATGTCGAGAGCCTGGAGATGCAGTTAGTTTGCCCCAAAAGAAATGATTTGGTAAAGGACTGCAGCTAGCCTCTGAGCCACATAGGCTGTGTGCACAATGCAGCAGTAACAGCTTTAGTTGATAATCAGCCAGAAACACGCATGCAGTGGCCTTTCTTTTCCAGGACAGGGGTACTAAAGGGTTAAAGTGTTTCAGCCATAAATGCAGATGCTGCAGATCCACACACACACACTCTGCCTGCACTGCGTGTTGCATTTAAATGTGACACTGATTTAATTTGTCAGCAGAGAAGAAGAGCAGCAGAAAGGAGGAGAAGATGATGTATCATTCATTGCTGAAGGAAGAACGAACACAAAGATGTTCTGCTTTTCTTTCCTGTCCTCTCTGAAAGATGCCCTCTGCTGGTTAGAGCTCATAACAACACTGACCTGGTCAGCTGATCCTTAAGCCAACACCAACTGAACCCAGATGTTCTGTTGTTCAACATACAAACTAAACACCTCCTGACCAGTCAGCTCGGTGTGCAGATTGAGATTGTCTTGTTAGAGACCGCAGTGACAGTCAGTTTTTGGGCGTCGGGCCAAATTAGGCTCACCTCGGGGGGAGGAATGTCTCACAAGCTGTTTTCTAACTCAGTGATCAGATCAATGAAAGTTTCCAGCTGTTTAAACTATTTGTGGTCTGAGGGTAGCCCTACTGCAAGCTAGAAAGAATAAAAGAAGCTGGAACACAAGCCTTTACCTGTTTGTTTGTTTTTACTTAATAAATATAGTTGATATAAAGCATCAAAGTTGTTATATTTGGTAAAACCAGATTAATGAAACATTTCCTGAATATGGTGAACAGGTTTTTAGTCCACACCTCTGAACTGCCCGTACACTGTCTATGGATCACCATGTTGCCTTTTCCTTGTTTTTGTTTTATATTGTTAAAAAATACATTAAAAATATTGTACATGTACAAGCATTACAGAGAGCCTCATGGCTTCCCAGCATGTACTGGGGCAGGGAACCGATCACTTTCATTTTACTGTTACTGGTCTAGCTTCCCCTAGTATTGACACGTTTGTAATAACATGCCTGATGTGACTGCAGGTGATGCATAAGCTTGTGATTACCGTCACTGTTTTGTTCCTTTGTTTTCTGTGGTGAGGGAGCTTAGTCTCAAATTGTAGCTCTTAATTTATCTGCCATTATCTGTCATCTGTATATATATGTAAAAACAACAACATCCAGCACGCCCCTGCGGGCGGTTTATGACATCCTCTGGTAGAGGACCCGAGCTTGAAGGATTGACCGCCCATATAATTATGCACAGTAATAATCACCTGCACACACAGATATCCCCCTAAAATAGCCAAATGGTAAATGGCCTGTATTTATATAGCGCTTTTCTAGTCCCTAAGGACCCCAAAGCGCTTTACATATCCAGTCATCCACACATTCACACACTGGTGATGGCAGCTACATTGTAGCCACAGCCACCCTGGGGCGCACTGACAGAGGCGAGGCTGCCGGACACTGGCGCCACCGGGCCCTCTGACCACCACCAGTAGGCAATGGGTGAAGTGTCTTGCCCAAGGACACAATGACCGAGACTGTCCAAGCCGGGGCTCGAACCGGCAACCTTCCAATTACAAGGCGAACTCCCAACTCTTGAGCCACGATCGCCCCGTAAAGCTAACAACAAACTAAAAACTACTTCCAAAAACATTCAGCTTTGATATTAATGAGTTTTTTGGGTTCATTGAGAACATGGTTGTTGTTCAATAATAAAATTATTCCTCAAAAATACAACTTGCCTAATAATTCTGCACTCCCTGTATATGTATGTATGTATCATGGCCAAGCTTGAAACCTGGATCCCGTGTAGCCGGTTACCAAGATTACGTGAAGTTCCCTCAGAAGGTCTGCTAGATGATGTTAATGCAGCACTACGGGCAATACCTACAACCACGATTACAATATGGCAACAGTGATCAGTGAGATGCTTGGCTTCAAGTTGAACAGCCACAAGGGGCAGTACCCTCCATGGAGAAGGAGGCTAGAGGGCAAGATCAAAGTAGCACGGAGGGAGGTTAGCCAACTAACGGAGTTGCAGAAAGGTGCGACAAATAAGGTGCCTAAGAAATACAGCAAGCTGTCCATACCTGAGGCCTTGGAAACTGCCAAGCAAAGACTCACAGCCTTGGCCAGCCGCTTGAGGAGGTACACCAGAGAGATAGAAGGCAGGAGAATAAACCAGCTGTTCTCCACAGAACCAGCAAAGGTGTACTCTCAGTGGCAAGGGAACAATAAGAGAACAGCACCACCAAGGCTGGAGATGGAGCAATACTGGAAGAGCATATGGGAGAAGGACGCAACCCATAACGGCAATGCTCAGTGGCTAGAGGATCTGAGGGCTGACCACAGCGACCTCCCTGAACAGGGTCCAGTAACCATCACAGTGGCAGATATCCAAGAAAGGGTCTCCAGTATGAAGAGTTGGACAGCACCAGGGCCCGACATGGTTCACGCCTACTGGCTGAAGAAGCTGACTGCACTCCACGAGCGTCTGGCAGCACAAATGAACCAGCTGCTAGTTAACGAGAGACACCCGGAATGGCTAACTGAAGGCCGGACGGTCCTGATCCCCAAGGACCCCAAGAAGGGACCGGTCCCTTCCAACTACCGACCAATAACCTGCCTCAGTACTACATGGAAGCTCCTGTCAGGCATCATATCGGCTAAGATGAACAGGCACATGGGTCAATACATGAGCGGGACACAGAAAGGAATTGGCAAGAATACCAGAGGCGCAAAACACCAGCTACTGGTAGACAGAACAGTCAGCCGAGACTGCAAGACCAGACTGACCAACCTGTGCACTGCCTGGATTGATTACAAGAAGGCCTATGACTCAGTGCCCCACAGCTGGATACTGGAATGCCTAGAATTGTACAAGATCAATGGGACCCTAAGAGCCTTCATCAGGAACTCAATGGGGATGTGGCGTACAACACTAGAGGCCAACTCCAAGCCCATAGCACAAGTCACCATCAAGTGCGGGATCTACCAAGGAGATGCTCTGTCCCCACTGCTGTTCTGCATAGGCCTGAACCCCCTCAGTGAGATCATTAACAAGACTGGCTACGGATACCGACTACAGAACGGAGCAGTTGTCAGCCACCTCCTGTACATGGATGACATCAAGCTGTATGCCAAGAGTGAACGAGACATCGATTCACTGATCCACACTACCAGGCTATACAGCAATGACATTGGAATGTCGTTCGGACTGGAGAAGTGTAGTCGGATGGTAACAAAGAGAGGGAAGGTAGTCAGAACTGAGGGGATTGAACTACCAGAAGGCAACATTGCAGACATAGAGGACAGTTACAAGTACTTGGGGATCCCACAGGCGAATGGGAACCATGAAGAGGCCGCTAGAAAAGCTGCAACCACCAAGTACCTGCAGAGGGTCAGGCAAGTCCTGAGGAGTCAGCTGAATGGTAAGAACAAGATCCGGGCCATCAACACGTACGCCCTGCCCGTGATCAGGTACCCTGCTGGGGTAATAGGCTGGCCAAAGGAGGAGATAGAAGCCACTGACATAAAGACAAGAAAGCTCCTTACCATGCATGGAGGGTTTCACCCCAAGTCCAGCACCCTGAGGCTGTACGCTAAGCGGAAGGAAGGGGGCCGGGGACTGGTGAGTGTCAGCACCACAGTCCAGGATGAGACAACGAACATCCAAGAATACATTGGGAAGATGGCCCCAACTGACCGAGTGCTCAGTGAATACCTCAGGCAGCAGAAACCCAAGAAAGAGGAGGGAGACGAGGAACCAGCATGGAAGGACAGGCCCCTGCACGGTATGTACCACCGGCAGATAGAGGAGGTGGCTGATATCCAGAAATCCTACCAGTGGCTGGACAAAGCTGGACTGAAAGACAGCACAGAGGCACTAATCATGGCAGCACAAGAACAAGCTCTGAGCACAAGATCCATAGAGGCTGGGGTCTATCACACCAGGCAAGACCCCAGGTGCAGGCTGTGTAAAGATGCCCCAGAGACAATCCAGCACATAACAGCAGGGTGCAAGATGCTAGCAGGCAAGGCATACATGGAACGCCATAACCAAGTGGCCGGCATAGTGTACAGGAACATCTGTGCCGAGTATAACCTAGAAGTCCCGAGGTCAAAATGGGAGATGCCCCCAAGGGTGGTGGAGAATGACCGAGCTAAGATCCTGTGGGACTTCCAGATACAGACGGACAAAATGGTGGTGGCTAACCAACCGGACATAGTGGTGGTAGACAAACAGAAGAAGACGGCCGTAGTGATCGATGTAGCGGTTCCGAATGACAGCAATATCAGGAAGAAGGAACACGAGAAGCTGGAGAAATACCAAGGGCTCAGAGAAGAGCTCGAGAGGATGTGGAGGGTGAAGGTAACGGTGGTCCCCGTGGTAATCGGAGCACTAGGTGCGGTGACTCCCAAGCTAGGCGAGTGGCTCCAGCAGATCCCGGGAACAACACCGGAGATCTCTGTCCAGAAGAGCGCAGTCCTGGGAACAGCTAAGATACTGCGCAGGACCCTCAAGCTCCCAGGCCTCTGGTAGAGGACCCGAGCTTGAAGGATAAACCGCCCGCAGGGGCGTGCTGGTTGTTTTTTATATATATATATATATATATATATATATATATATATATATATATATATATATATGTATATGTGTGTGTGTGTGTGTGTGTGTGTACAAGTAAATAAAAAAACATCTAATAAGGTTAGCAGCTCAGAGGAAAAACTACTCCAGTGCACCGAAAAAGTGGGTTTAGGTAGTTATATAAGCTCTCTGTCCTGTGAATGCCTCGGGAGAGATAAGAGATAATCAAATGATGTAAAGATTTCAGTCACCTCACATTCTCCTCAGCTGAAACCTCAGTTAAACCAGCCTGGAACCAGTTTAAACCACCTTCACAAGCATCGCTGTGAAGTCATAAAACAGCAGAACCGTCATCTACATCCTTAATAAGGATATTGTCAAGTTTCGTAGATTGGACTCACGCGCAGACCACTAGTGTCTTCAAAAGGTGCATTTATTTACAGTGTTTCCTACAGTGGAATTCATATATACACATAATGGTGTCAACGGAAAAAAGGGGTCGGGGTTCCAGGGTCCAGGAGTGAAAGAGGCAGGAGTCCAGGAAGGGAAGGTTTCCATTCAGTCCTAGCACATCTCCTCTCCTTTCCTCTATCTCTCTTGCTCCCGTTCAGTCGCCAGGCACAGGGGAAGAATAAGTCCAGAGGCAATCTATGCACAGGCAGAAAAAAAACATTAGTCTCCTGGTTTAGACATGCTCACAAACTGACTTTACAAAATACAGGACGACTGACGCTGATGGCTCAACGATCCAGCGACGAGTAGAGCAGACTCGCCCTCTTAAGAAGGGTTCCAATCTTTCATGATCAGCGACAGATGTGCTGATCACCTCCAGGTGCGTAGGCCAGGGGCAGGAGCCCATACTGAGCTCCGCCCCGGCAGGAGAAAGAGAGAATGGAAGAGGGCGAGAGAGAAAGGGAGAGCACAGGTGAGAGAGAAAGGTAAACAAAAACAAAGCACCTGACGGCTGTCAGCTGACGAGGAGCGGAGACCATGACAGATATCAACCATCTATTCTCTTCAGTTTATCCTTTTCAGGGCGTGGGGGGGCTGGATCTATCCCAGCTGTCTTAGAGCGAGGGGCAGGGCACACCCTGGACAGGTCGCCAGTCTGTCGCAGGGCTAACACATAGACACAGACAACCATTTGCACCTATGGGCAATTTAGAGTTTCCAATTAACCTATCCTCCCTCCCAGAGTACCCGGAGAGAACCCACACAAACATGGGGCGAACATGCAAACTCAACCCAGAAAGACCCCAACCTGATGGTGGACTGACTCAGGACCTTCTTTCTGTGAGGCAACAGTGCTATCCACTGTGCCACAGTGCTGAATATCAAGGACTCACTGAAACGATCTGTGTTGTGTTGTAGATGTAATGTACTGTGAATGGACCGGCCTTCACAAGCAGAGACGCAAGGAGGCGTGGCATCTCATTCTACCCAATCAGCATCGAAGAGTGACATGGCTCCGGCCAATGATAAGCTGTGAAAGTAGACCAACACCACCCATTCAGGTGAGTATTTATCACATCAATGTTACAAAGTGATCAACACAATGAACACTTTTTGATGCAGATGTGCTTCTAGCTAGATAGATAAACCCTGAACTGAATTATAAACTTAAATTACAACCCCCAAGTTACCTCTCAGCCTG
Organism: Mchenga conophoros; assembly: GCF_057382185.1. NCBI lineage: Eukaryota > Metazoa > Chordata > Actinopteri > Cichliformes > Cichlidae > Mchenga > Mchenga conophoros. The sequence goes on along the minus strand of NC_140533.1, from coordinate 30,003,790 downwards.
ATGGCTGGTGTTGGAGTAAGAGGAGCCAGATAAGAGCAAGATGTCCTGGTTAGAGATGTCTTGAATGTGTTGAACGGGAGTCAGGGTGACCTTATACGAGATGAGCAGCAGTTTCACCTACCTGGAGTTTGGAGGAATTGCTGTTCCTGGTGCTGAGTGGCTGATGTGAGACAGGTGAACAGGTGTTGTGGTCAGAACCCATCTCTCTCACGGTCTTTCAGCAGTGTGTTTCTGGACCTGTTCGTCCCTCTCAGCTCTGCACTGAAAAGTGTCCTGTGTTACCTCTCCAGGTGAGTCTCCAGCTGATCTGTCCATCAGTTTGTCTTTCTGTCCATTCAAGCTGTGCTAATCACATCTCTTCTCTTTCAGGTGATCAAAGAAGTTCAGCCTTTTTTTTCTTCACAATTTTCTTCCAGATTCACTTTGCTGACAAACTACAGACACAGTAAGACAGCGTGTCTCTCAGTATGTCTCTGTTCATCTGTTGTTTGTGTAAATGTGTGTGTCAGCCATAAACAGAAGCACACTGTGTGTATGAAATGCCTTTGAGCCATGAGAGCAGATTGAAACACTGAAATCTTTGTTTACGCGGACGAAATCAACCATGTGGCAAATGAATATTTCACTGTTGATTATGATGTGCTGTATAAAGTAAATGATGGCCATAAATATCTCGTGTCCATCATACACAATAATTCACTCCTGTTTCTGTCTGTGTTTTTGGCACAGATACATAGATATGTTGAAGGCCAGGTTGAGAGCTTTAGCCAGATGTTGAGGTTGATGATCCAAAGCTCTTAGACGGCACTAGCTACCCTGTCTTACATTTGAGTCCTGGGACTGACAAGGCTATCTGCTGCCTGCTTCAGTGAGAGAGGGATGGTGCATGTTGTAATGGAAATTAGGCATTTGTTGGAAACTTAAAGAGAAGATGCCACAGATACTCAGCGAGAAATTAATACTTTGTAAAACTGCCATTCATACCACACTGATATGCAGTTCAGGTACCTCAGCTGGAAGGGTTATACATCTTTTATTTTTATTTTTCTTTGGCCGCCTGTCCCGTTTGGTTCTTTTGCCATCAGAATTATTGTCTGAAGGCAAAGAGAGAAGCCCAATGGAATTACTTTACCAAGTGGACCTTCCCTGCCTTGCCGTATTGGTCCATTTGATTGACCTTTGTTGTTATTATTTATTTATTTTATTTTATTTTCAGTTGTTACAGACAGGACAGACATCACCGGGGGGAGGGAGGGAAACAACAGAGGAATAGTGATGAAGGGCAAAGAAGGGGGGGGGCAAAAAATGTATATCACCTGGATCACCTGTTAAGAGAAAAAAAAAGAGAAAACAAGCAAACAAAAACTAATAAAAAGCAATATAATAAACACAACACCATCGTGGTACTCTATGTGTATATAGCAGTAAATATTAAATATTGAATATTATTGTGCAGCATGTTAGATCAACAGCGTACAGTGTGCTTTGAGGTAGGAGGCAAAAAGGGTGTAGTTTTGAGGCATTGAAGATGATAACAGTGGGTGGATTATATTCTTAAATTTAGTTACAGCGCTTTCAGAAAGACATCTACTGTGATAAAGTCTACTATCCACTGCTGTGTAATCAATTACTGTAAATGTAAATGTTATGTTGGTCCCAACTTTTCTATAAGGCAGAGTAAATCAATCAATCAATCAATTTGATCATTTATTAAGTCATGTCCATGGCACAAAAAGGGTTGGGGGACCCTGGGTTAAATTATCCAGAGAGCAAATAGCCTAATGTACCTCTGAGGGTCCTGACTCTATTGCACAGCAAGTTCATGTTGGTAGCATCCCTTGTCTGTTTCCCTCTGAATGATTGATCAGAAAAATCTGCCCTACTTCTTTCCTGTCTACACCTCAAGGCAGATCCCATTGGAGTACAGATGGAGCTGTGTAAAATGTAAAATGACCTTCATGATCATTAGGTTTTTGTTTATACAGCACCAGTTCACAACAACAGCCATCTTAAGGCACTTAAAGCTGAAGGATGTTAAAAATAAATAAATAGCAAAGCAGGTAGAAAGAAGCCATCAAACATACTGATCATTTGCGTTTAAACTTCACCTGCTGTCTGACAGAGGTAAAGGAGCATGAAGTCATGAATCTATAAGAATTCTTTAAAAAGTGGAAATCAATGATTTTAGAGTAGAACTCCTTCTTGAATCAAATCAGAAGTTAACCCTTTAGTTCACCGTGTTTCAACTCTTGAGCAGTAAAAGTTAGGGTGTGAGTAGGTTTGGTCAGGATTAGGTTAGTCTGCAGAGCAAAACAGATCTGACTTCATCATCCTGTCACTGATCGTTTCTGACATCACGCTCCCATGACCCATGTTTCTGTTGTCACAATGTTTCATCTTCTCACAGAGTATCAAACATTGAGCCTTAGGAATTCTGTTCATCTGTCACATATTTTTAGCTTGTTACATTTTTACTCTCACAGTCAAACTAGGAAGAGAGTTGTTACTGAGCAGATAAATTAGAGTTCAAGGGTCAAAGGAGAGCCATTTGGCTTGTTTGACTGTTTTCCTTGCAGTTCTTCAATGAGTTCACCTGTTGGAGAAAGTCTGTGCTGCCCAGTTCAGATCCAGGTATCCTGTATGGGCAATACGTTTTATTTGTTTTGTTTGTCAGGGAAACGAGGAACGGGTGGAGGAAAGCTTTCCTATCAAGGAGCATTACTGCTGAGGACAAAGAAACCAGAAGACAGACAGGTGAGGATCCATTTAAATCAAAATAAAACTCAGATAATTCTAGCAAAATTACAACCTTTCTTTCTGTAAAGACACAGCTGTTTAACACAAAATCACCTGAAATGGGCATCTTTCCATTATCTGGGTTCAACATCAATCAGGATACTGAGTCACACAAAGCTGGCCACAGTCACACAAACCTGAAACCCAGTAGGCGACCCCCTGGCAACTGTAGGTCTCAAAGGAAATATGTATATTCCTAGACTGGTTGGTGAGTGGTTTTTGGAAGTTGTTAGGTTAAATGGGTCTTAAAGAGAAAGCTCCACCAAAAACCTCCTTAAAATCGCTTTGATCATTTACTTTAGCCCATAGCTTGTCTAGAAGAGATGCACTTGTCTGCAAACATTCACCATTTACTTTAGGAGGAGCTCTAATGAAGCATGAGATAGGACGATGCAAAGTAGAAAAGAGAGAACCTTCTCTATTTTCAGTTTGTGTTACACTTTCTGCAGTGTCATTACCACTTAGGGAATAGTTTCAGTGTTCACAGATAAAACAGCATCCTACAAACTACTAACAACCACATCAACATGCTAGCAACCAAAGCAACTGCAAGGCGTTTTTTTGTGCAGCACCATATACAGTATCTCCTTGAGGTCAATTTCATTCTAGCATCTGCCAGTAACTTTACTCAATCACTCTGGAACTGGTCACAGGAGGGACATCAAATGAATGACTAATGTTCATTTGATGAGGGTTATAGATGTTTTTCTTTTTTTTTCTTTTTTGCAGTCTGAAACAGTCTGAAATAGGGATGCACCGATACCGATACTGGTATCGGGTATCGGGACCAATACTGTAAAATGTGTGTGTACTCATACTCGTAAAAGTTAACCGATACCATGAACCGATACTAACTTATTTCATTAATCAGATGGTGGCATGTCATTTCTGTTGTAGTTCTTTAGATTGGCCACTAGGGGGACATCTCGCGCTAAACAGGCACAGGGTTAGGCGAGTCAGACTGGCGGCTCCAGATAAAAAAAAGAGAAACTGGAGGCTTCTGTAGTTAGACTAAAAACAAAATGTCAGCAGTGTGGACCGGAACAGCCAACTTTAACTCAGGTTTTGGAAAAGTGATGAAAAATGTCAAGAGAAAATCCACGGGCAGTTAAAACAACAGAGGCTCTGACTCATTTTATCGCTCTGGATGACCAGCCAATGCCAGTCGTGGAAAACATAGGATTCTTCTCAGCACACTTGAGCCGCGATATGAAATTCCCAGCCGCCCACACATCAGGGAGATAATGGTGCCAAAACTTTCTGAAGAGGTAAAGACAGCAGTATGTGCGCGATGTCAGTCCTCGGTTTAACGTCACAGTGGACTGATGATCCACGGGCAGATGGGGAGTTCGTCAGTGCCAAATACTTTCGTTATTTTGTTTGTTTGTTTGTTTACAATATGGACACTCTGCAATAATTTAACAGAAGTGCTTATTTTTCACTTGAAATTTTTTTGTGGTCATTTTTATTAAGATTTTATTTTTTATCGGCAGAGAATAAAATAAAACCTGTCTTTCAATTCATTGCATTTGTGTGTGTGTGTGTGTGTGTGTGTGTGTGTGTGTGTGTGTGTGGTAGAAGTATCGGTTTTTGTACTCTGTATTGGCAAGTACTCAGATCCAAGTATCGGTATCGTATCGGTTTGTAAAAATTGGTATCGTTGCATCTCTAGTCTGAAAGTAACGTCTTGATGCATGCTCAATCATCCAGGTAAGTTGATTCTGTTCATCTGGACGTGGCATTTTCAGTGGGAGAAACGTTTCGTCACTCATCCACGTGACTCCTTCCAACCTTATAAACAGTACCTTAAGTGTTTGTTGGTTTTGTTGTTGTTGTTGATGATGATCAATGGTCATGGCAATTTGCGTGTTACGTATCAAGGAACTGACCTTCCAGCCCGTTGTTCACCAGTGGGACAGTTTCAGTCATTGTGCAAATGTCCTGTTTATAAGGTTGGAAACTTGCAGTCAGCCGAGAGTGGATGAGTGATGAAACATTTCTCCCGCTGAAAACGTCCAGATGAACAGAATCAAACTTTTGGGAGTCTGAAAGTAAAGAATATGAAAACAGAATTCAAATATAGCCTTAGATTACTGTGTAAAGCCAAAAACTACAAACAAAAGCCCCATTTTTTTATCTATACTTTGATGCTTGTAGAGCAATAACATTGTTGTGTGTGTGTGTCTGCTGTAGTGTGTCAGTGTGTCTGTACACAAAGAAGAGGATGATGATGAAGAGGAGGAGGACATAAGAGAAGGAAGAAGGAAAGACAAGCGCCCTGTCGCCTCAACTCCTGTGCCTGGGTCCCCATGGTAACCATTGTTCTGTAACATTATTGTTGTCTCGGTCGTTGTGTCCTTGGGCAAGACACTTCACCCGTTGCCTACTGGTGGTGGTCAGAGGGCCCGGTGGCGCCAGTGTCCGGCAGCCTCGCCTCTGTCAGTGCGCCCCAGGGTGGCTGTGGCTACAATGTAGCTGCCATCACCAGTGTGTGAATGTGTGTGTGAATGGGTGGATGACTGGATATGTAAAGCGCTTTGGGGTCCTTAGGGACTAGTAAGGCGCTATATAAATACAGGCCATTTACCATTTACCATTTGTTATTGATGATTATTGATTTTTCAGACATGTTTTAGCCTAAATTCATTAAAAATTCATCAGTGGCTGATCTGGACGTTTCCACTGTTTGTACTGTGACTCCTCTCTGGTGTTACCAAGGCAACCATGAACCGATGCAGTCGTCTGGTTGTTTTGTGTTTTAAAGGTAAGACTGCAAACAAAAAATACAACGGCGCTGAGGATGCTGATTGTACAGACTGTCATCTGTGGGTCTGAGAAAAATCATGCCCCTCAGTCTGTAGCAACTATAACTTCACTTTTCTGTTTTTCAGGTCATGTTTGTGTTACTGTATGAATACAAAAGTTGAATCATTTAATCACAGAATATTTGTCTTGTTTTATTAGAGAATGACAGAGCAGTCATCCATCTTTACCATTATCTTCCACAGCCACTCAGCTCCTGGATTTAGTTGAACCATTTAAGCTCCTGGAGTCGTGAACCTGAAGTTACTGGACACTGTCATATGCCTCTCCCCTGTCCTGATTTATGTCCCTGTCCTGTCCATTTTCAACATTGAAGCCGGTGTACCCGGAGGGAACCCACACAAACATGGGGAGAACATGCAAACTCCACACAGAAAGAGCCCAGGCCTGATGGGGAAATTGAACACAAGATTCAAGATTCAAGAGCTTTATTGTCAATATAGTAGTATACACAGTGTACAGTGTACCAAAATGCTGTTTCACCCTAAGCCCCCCATGGTGTATTTATAAATATATAAAGGATATATCTCCAAGAGATATAAAACTAGGAATTAGAAATAAATAACATGCTAAATTTCGGTAAAATTAAGGGATAAAAAGGTACTAATTACTAACTATACAATTCTATACAATACTATAATGGTAACTATATAATATTAACTGTGCGATAAACAAAGACAGGACAGAGATAATACAAAGTGGAATGTGCAGTAGGTATTGAGCAGTGTTGGGACTAACGCGTTATTAAGTAACGCGTTACAGTAACTACGTTATTATTGTGGTAACGAGCACGGTAACTAGTTATTATTCCAAAATCAGGAACGCGTTACTCGTTACTGGGATTTAGATAGGGTCGTTACTCGTTACTTCGTGTGGTGGCATCGCGGAGCTTCCACAGATTCAGTAACATTAGCAAGTGTTGGAGGCCAGCAGGTGGATGAAGGAAAAGGGACGCAGAAGGAAAAGAGACCCGAGGCGGCCGCCGGTCCAAGTGTGAACTGAACTTCAGGTAAGAAGTTATGACCTGCAGTCTCTCTGGGTCAGATATAAACCAAGCTTAGGTGGAGTTTATTTTCGTTGTGCTGACTTTTTCCTACTGCGTGCTAGCTAGCATGACGGAGTTTCTATACAGCTGGGTGGTGCTATGATGTTACTGATGTTGAACTTTATTTTGTTCATAAGTTATTAGAGTTGCCAACCGTCCCGTCTGGTATTCAGAGAAAATATTACGCGTTTCTTATTGAGGTGAAAAGGAACAGTTTGTCCCGTAATTCAGCTACAATGAAAAAGACACAAAGCTGGAGTTATTCTCTGTCTTTGCTGCACAGCTGCCTCTTCTTCTCTCATCCTCTCCCCTCCCTCTCCTGTTTCTACTTCAATCATGAAACTGATCAGTGATCAGCTGATCGGCTTTTCTCTCTTGTTTATTTATCTCCCACTTTGCGCAAGAAAGAAGAAACCAGCGGATGTGGCGCTAAACAACAGCAGCACGTTTAAGCTTGATCAGCTGTTGTTAGAATTTATTTCATATTAATTTCTAGTATCAGCTGATGTTTGCTGGAGCCACAGCTGCAAAAAAGCTGCTGGTCATGATGCCGGTTTGGATATGTGGTGAGAGGGAAACATGAAGATGAAACCAGGAGATGTCCTTACTGGATCATCAGAGCTGTGATGGAGAAACAGGTTTACCTTTTAGGTGACATGGATGAGTTGAAGTTATGAACTGTTTCTGAGAGACAAATAACACCAGGATCCTTTTCTAAGCAGCTGACAGCTGGTAACTGTGCAGGGGCGGGTCTAGCAAAGTGTTGCCAGGGGGGCATGTAGGGCATTAACAGGGAGAGGGGGGCACAAAGAAATACTTTCTTATTCTCATTTAAAATGTCTAGCTTTTATTAAATAATTATCTGAATCTTACAGCAAACGATTGATAGATTGATGCATATATACCATCAGAACAGTGAACATCACTGTCACAACAGTGTTTGTTTTCATTCAAAGGCTTTATGAGTTTTCCTATAATGGCGGCCGGTCTCTAGTCAAAATGCCCGGGACGATTTATTTGTCGCAGTCCAGCCCTGTATGCAGCTCATCTGCAGTCTGCTGTTACCTACATCTTCCTATTCAGAAGGCAGAATTTCCGAGTTCTGAGTACAATCGAAAGCACCACGACTGCAGTTTTTGTGTTGGATGTAAAAGGCGCACATGACACTGTGACGTAGGCTAGAATCATGGCAGCAGTCAATGACGGTCCAGGCGTGGGATTTCTCTCGTGGAAATGTGCACATTATCTTTTCCTTTCTGTTGGTAGGTGGCACAGTGCACTGTGGCAAGTAAGCAAGCTAGAAGACTGGCAAAGTTATGGAAGCAACACATTAACAAGAGAATTCTGAGTAAAACCAAAGTTACTTTCCCTAGTAACTAGTTACTTTGAAAGTAACGAGTAACTTGAAGTAACTGAGTTACTTTTGAGAGAAGTAACTAGTAATGTAACTAAGTTACTATTTTAAAGTAACTTACCCAACACTGGTATTGAATACCAGTTTCAAGTTTTTGTCGTCCTTGCCTCTCCTTTCGAACCCTCTTTTTTTACTTTTGCATTGCACTCCTCATTCTCTTGGTATTATGCTCATCGCTCTTGTCAGATCGCTTAGCTGTTGGTGGCTCTGCTTTGTCGGGCAGTAAGTCTACCCAGTCCTCCCAGGACCTGGATAACGTCTTCCAGAGGTGGCGTGGATCACAGCAACCTAAGCCGTTTGCGACGCACTACGAGTAGAGACATGGCGCCCATGAAACAGATGGCTCTACTAAATGTAAGGTCGCTGGTGAATAAGACTTTTGTTTTAAATGGCTTTTTCCTCACCTCGGGGCTGGACGTTTTGTTCCTGACGGAGACTTGATTTCGCCCTGGTGAGTCGTTCGCCTTCTCGGAGGTTCTCCCTCCAGACTGTGCCTTCTTCAGCTCACCTAGGCTTACGGGCAGAGGTGGTAGCTTAACCTTGGTTTTTGAAAATAAACATAAAATTCGGCAGCTCCCCTCCCCTACCTCCCCTGCCTTTGGAGTTCAATTATTGGATATGGCCGATTCTTCTAAAACTCTACCGACCGCCGAAATACAACAAGGCTTTTATTCATGACTTTGCATGACTATTAGGATCTGTTCTTTTTAAATATGAAGAGAACTGTTAACAACAAATGCAACTGATGGAAGTGGAATAAAGCTGTTAAATGGAGAAGTACGGCTGGAGTTGTTGGACTGTAACAGGTTTCATTCATAACAGTGGCATCGCGTCACCCCCGCCAACGAACACCTCAGAGACTTCAAGCGTAGGCTTAGCCTCTACACATACATTTACATTCATATACATGTACCCAGAGTACTTCCATACAATACATACCCCATAATCGTTATACCATATTTAATAAGCAAACCTATTTATACTATAGTAAGTATATGTGTGTATCTACCCATCTATCAGTGATGTGGTTACTTTCATATATATCGATGTGCATGTACACGCCGAGGCAGGTTTGAAAGGAGCTGTTAAGTGCACAAAATATGTGTTATACAGACATTCTTTTATTTTTTCGATCTTTTGTTTGTATTCTTCTCTGTGAGACTGAAGCCGCACATAATTAGCTTGTCAGTAAGGATCAATAATCAGAGATGTTTCAGCCCTGTTTGACCTCCACCCTATCAAAAGTCTTCATGGGAGGAGACTCAAGATGGTGCTCAGGGTAGATGATTCACTTCTGAAGATTGGCCCTTATCTAGAGGGCAGTGAGGCTCATAGTATGACCCTCGTTTCGTGATTCACCCATGTGTGCATGTGTGTCTTCAGGTGTGTGGTCTGGACTGGAGATGACAGAGTGTTCTTCTTCAATCCCACAATCCATCTCTCTGTGTGGGAGAGACCAGGAGAGCTGATTGATCGAGACATCAGCCGCATCATCGAGGACCCGCCCCATAAGAGAAAGAAGACCTCACCTTCAGGTCTGACCCTCACCTCTCTATCCTTCACCTGTGTCTCAACTGTCTCACTTCACTCTTTAACTATGGATTTTACATCTTCCTGACAGAAATCAGCTCTAGCTGTCAATCAACTGGTCTCCATAGGAATGATGAAGATGAAGATAATGACCTTAAACACAGCACCAAGAGGAACAGGTGAGTCTAAACGATGCAGGAGGTGAAAGTGTTTTTGTTTATTTTGTTAGTAAAAGTAAAGATGTTGCTTTGCTGATGTCATCACCAACCTGTGGCTCAAGAGATGGACGTTTGTCTTGTAATCGGAAGGTTGCCGGTTCGAGCCCTGGGTCAGACAGTCTCGGTCGTTGTGTCCTTGGGCAAGACACTTCACCCGTTGCTTACTGGTGGTGGTCAGAGGGCCCGGTGGCGCCAGTGTCCGGCAGCCTCGCCTCTGTCAGTGCGCCCCAGGGTGGCTGTGGCTACAACGTAGCTGCCATCACCAGTGTGTGAATGTGTGGGTGAATGACTGAATGTAGTGCAAAGCGCTTTGGGGTCCTTAGGGACTAGTAAAGCGCTATATAAATACAGGCCATTTACCATTTTTACCATCATTGGTTCTTTATTTTTAGAACAGAGGAGTCGATGTCTCTCGTTCCCCATCCAGGAGGGGTTCAGCTCCTCCCACTGGAACTCCGGATCGCTCACTTCAAGGAAATGATGCTGGAGAGAGGGGTAACATTAAACTCAACACACATGCTGTACACAAGCACTCACTGAAGTACAATTACACCTGAAGTACAAATGTTTCACTGGAAATACTGTGAAAACTCTCAGGATACAGCAACATTTTACAGGTAAAAGAAGTGTATCTACGTGCATGAAAGCTGGTGCATCAACGGGACAATTATAAACAGTCACTGCTCCCCGAACCTCTACAGAGAGAGCTAACAGTAGTGATCATCACGTCTGTGTACATTCCACCTGATACCAATGTAAACACAGCGCTCTCTATCAGCGGGCCCACATAATTGCAGGTGACTTTAATGAGGCTAACATAAAGACTGTGCTCCCAAAGTTCTATCAGCATGTCGAATTTCCCACCAGGGGAGAGAAAACTCCAGACCATGTTTACTCCAACATCAAGCGTGAATATGGAGCCATACCCCTCCCCCACCTTGGCCAGCCGACCACCTCTCCCTCCTGCTCTCCCCCAGCCTACACTCCCCTCAGACGCAGTGCCAGGCCCACCACAAAGACTGCTTCACACCATCTTTGAACAGAGGCGGGGGTTTACGACACCAAATCAAATCAAATCAAATCACTTTTTATTGTCACATCACATGTGCAGGCACATTGGTACAGCACATGTGAGTGAAATTCTTGTGTGCGAGCCCCACAAGCAACAGAGATGTGCAAACACAACAACACAAACGAGCAAAATACAAGAATGGCCAACCTGAAACTAATAAATATATGTACAATATATAATAGTATATGCATTTCTGGATGTGTATACTAAATATTTTCCTACGTGTGTGTGTGTGTGTGTGTGTGTATACACATTTTTACAAATTAAATAGTAAAAAAATAAAATAAAATAATAATAATAATAATAATAATAAAATATATAAAATATACAGAGTTGAATATGTGCAAAACAAGTGGCATTTATATACAGTGTGGAGTGCATAATGTTGAAGTTCCAGTAGTGAAGCTGAGGTGTCTATGACGTGTTCAGCAGTCTGATGGCCTGGTGGAAGAAGCTGTCTCTCAGTCTGCTGGTACGGGACCGGATGCTGCAGAACCTCCTTCCTGATGGAAGCAGTCTGAACAGTTTATGGCTGGGGTGACTGGAGTCCTTGATGATCCTCCCCGCTTTCCTCAGGCAGCGCTTCCTGTAGATGTCTTGGAGGGAGGGAAGCTCACCTCCAATTATCCGTTCAGAGCACCGCACTACTCGCTGGAGAGCTTTGCAGTTGTAGGCGGTGCTGTTGCCGTACCAGGTGGTGATGCATCCAGTGAGGATGCTCTCAATGGCACAGTGATAGAAGGTCCTGAGGATGCGGGGGCTCATGCCGAATCTTTTCAGTCTCCTGAGAAAGAAGAGGCGCTGCTGCGCCTTCTTCACTGTTTTGTTTGTGTGTACTGACCACGTAAGATCCTCAGCCAGATGTACTCCAAGGAACCGGAAGCTGCTCACTCTCTCCACAGCAGCGCCGTTGATGGTGATGGGGGTGTGTACTTCTCTGCACCTCCGGAAGTCCACTATCAACTCCTTTGTCTTTGCGACGTTGAGGGTGAGATGGTTGTCTTGACACCAGTGGGTCAGGGCGCTGACCTCCTCCCTGTAAGCCGTCTCATCACCGTTGGTGATAAGACCCACCACTGTAGTGTCGTCCGCAAACTTCACAATGATGTTGGAGCTGTTAGTGGCTGTGCAGTCGTAGGTGTAGAGTGAGTACAGGAGAGGGCTCAGTACACACCCCTGTGGAGCACCAGTGTTCAGTGTGATGGGGGATGAGGTGATGCTGCCCAGTCTGACCACCTGGCGTCTGTCAGACAGGAAGCTAAGGATCCAGCTGCAGAGGGAGCTGCTCAGTCCTAGATCCTGCAGTTTCCTGTCCAGCTTCGAGGGAACGATGGTATTGAATGCTGAGCTGTAATCTACAAACAGCATCCTCACATACGTGTCTCTCTTCTCCAGGTGTGACAGGGCAGTGTGTAGTGTCAGGGCTATGGCATCATCAGTGGACCTGTTGTGGCGGTATGCAAACTGTAGAGGGTCCAGTGAGTCGGGTAGTGCAGAGCAGATGAAGTCCCTGACCAGCTTCTCGAAGCATTTGCTTACGATGGGGGTCAGGGCTACAGGTCGCCAGTCGTTCAATGAGGAGATGGTGGAGGATTTGGGTACAGGGACGATGGTGGCCATTTTGAAGCAGGCTGGGACTACAGACAGAGAGAGGGAAAGGTTGAAGATGTGCGTGAACACTCCAGCCAGCTGAGCCGCGCATGACTTGAGGACGCGGCCGGGAATCCCGTCCGGACCAGTAGCTTTGCGTGCGTTCACCTTCCTGAAGCACTTCCGCACATCCTCCTCAGACACAGTGTGCGCACTGACGTCATCCGCGGTGCGCACACTGTCCGGTCTCATGGTGTTCGCTGTGTCGAATCTAGCGTAGAATACGTTTAGATCCTCACACAGAGAGACCGTGGTCTGCGGTGTGCTGGTTTTCCCTCTAAAGTCTGTGATCGTGTTTAAGTCTGTGACTTAAGTCTGCCATCTATAATCCAGTTTTGAGATCCTTCCCAGACGCCTCAACGCCCACTCACATCCTGGGCCATCTGACCTCAGGAATTCGCATGATAAGGTGGGGCCAGGTTTCACAATGAGCTCACCCGAAACTCTGGCTGATTGGGACCCACACCCAGTTTCACACCTTGGCTCAGGCGATTAGAGGATCATCAGGGGGTCCTTTTGTCCCTCTGTGGGGGGAAACTCCCACTAGGTTTAAATCTGGGACTCTCCACCATTTGACCTTAGAACTGAAGAAGCTTCTCGGATGAAAGGTGAAACGTCTTCAAGCAACTTAAAGAAGTCCAGACGCTTTTCTTTGCAAGCTCCTTTGACTACGATGACCTGGATGACTGAGAACCTTCACAGACATACTTCCGGTTCCTTGGTGTCCTCATCTCTGCTGACATCTCCTGGACAGACAACATCTCAGCGGTCATCAAGAAGGCCCAACAGCAGCTGCACTAAGGCAGACAGTGAGACTTCAGAGTGTAGTCAAGGCAGGACAGAAGATCATCAGCTGCCCTCTAATTCAATTCAATTTTATTTATATAGTGCCAAATCACAACAACAGTCGCTGCAAGGCACTTTATATTGTAAGGTAGACCCTACAATAATACATACAGAGAATGTATTATTGTATTGTATCTCCCTTCCCTGATGGACATTCATTCCTCCCACTGCCTCAACAGAACAACAAACACCATCAAGGACAGTCCCACCCTGGCTTTGACCTGTTCAGCCTGCTTCTCTCAGGGAAGAGCTACAGGTGCATCAGCACAAAGACCCACAGACTGAAGAACAGTTTCTTCCCAAAGGCCATAACCATCAGTCCCACCCTCTGATTTTTCCCATGTCCGTCTGTAAACCACCACTGTGCAATACTAAATTCTATGTGCAATGACCCAAACTGTATTTATTTACATATGTACTTTTTTCTTTTTTACACCCAATTGTATATTTGTAGATTTTATACTTTTTTGTTCCTGTTGATGCTGTTCATATGTATATAGTGTTTTTCTTTCATTTTCCTTTACAATACCCCTGTTTATATTTTGTTCTAATGCCACTGTTGGCATGCTAGTCTGCTACGTACACATATATGTATATACTGTTTTACTTTATATAAGCACACATTCTTTCATTATTATTGCCTCTCCTACAGTTTGATTCCTGCCATGTACAAATGGAGGACAACAATACCTCAGCCTGCCTTTTTTGTGCTTTTCTTCTGTCCGTTTTTGTATAGTAAGATACAAAAGTAGTACAAAAGTATAGTAAGATACATCCTAGTTCCTCAATTTTATCTAGCAGAATATTGAAAATGTAGTGAGGCGGCAAGGTCTCACTATATTTTCATAGTGAGACCTTGCCGACATATATGTCGAGCACAATCAATGGTCTTAGAATTGTCTCCTGGAATGTGAGAGGTGTGGGGAATGCAACCAAAATTAACAAAGTTCTGGCACATTTACAGCAGCTTAAAGGAGATGTGTTTTTTCTTCAAGAGACGCATCTCTGCAACAAAGAAGTGAGGCAACTCAAGAGAAACTGGATCGGCAATATATATCATTCCAAATTTAACGCCAAGGCTAGAGGGACAACTATTCTTATTCGTAATAATATTCTGTTTGAGCAACATAAAGTTATTGTGGATCCAGATGGCCGTTTCACATTTGTGTCAGGAAACTCGCAGGGCTCACTTGTGATACTGGCTAGCGTGTACGGGCCGAACTGGGACGACGACTCTTTTATAGCTAAACTTTTCTCTTCACTTCCAAATTTGGAAAACTATCATCTTATTATTGGAGGTGAGTTTAACTTGGTTCGGGACGCTCTGCTGGATAGATCGTCAACTAAGGCCTGTTCCCTGAATAAATCTGCTAAAACCCCAGAATTTTTCAAAACTCAGCTGTGGATTGTGGATCCATGGCGACATGCGAATCCTACTACTAAGGCATTTTCCTTTTTCTCTCATCCCCACCATACATATACACGTATAGACTTTTTCCTTGTCGATATTAGGTTTCTCTGTAAAATTAGCCATTGTCAGTATCATGCTATCGCCACCAGTTTCTTTTGATGTGGTATTAGCGACCCCGTCTCGACCCATTAAACATTGGAGATTTAACTCTAGCCTGTTGATAAGGGATGACTACACAAATTTTTTGAGGTCACAGTTCTCACTTTTCCTTGAGTTGAATGACTCTACTGAAGTGTCAAGAGGTATTATGGGAAACGTCGAAAGTCTTTGTGTCAAATTTAAAGAAGAAAGAGTTATCTTACACGTCCAGTGTATTGAATAAGATCAAAGATCTAGATGGCAGATATGCATCGAACCCAGATCCTAACCTCTATACAGAACGTGTGAAAGTTCAAGCCAGGCTCAATTTAACCACCACCGCAACAGCTATGGTTCAATTAATTAAGACAAAGCAACGCTTTTTTGAATCCGGCGACAAGGCAGGGAAACTTCTGGCCTATCAAGCCCGTGCCGAAGCAACCTCCAAGCTAATCCCAAAGGTCAAGTCTGCTGCTGGTGACATAATATCGGACCCAGAGGGAATTAATGAATATTTGTTAGTTTCTATTCCAATCTGTACACTTCAAGCTCTCCCCCTCTATCAGAAGAAACTCTCCAAAATATACATTTTACAAGAATAGAGATCTGATGAAGGGATTAGGGGGACCTATTACTGTAGTAGAGGTACAAGAAGCCATTAAATCCTTAAAGACAGGTAAATTGCCGGGCCCTGACGGTTACTCTGCAGAATACTATAAAGCTAATTCTGATCTTATGGCACCATTGTTGAAAGAAATGTATAATGAAGCCTTTTCAAAATGTCAGTTACCCAAGACTTTGTCTGAAGCTACTATTTGTTTAATCTTGAAAAAGGACAAGGATCCTCTGTTGTGCAGCAGTTACAGACCAATTTCTCTTTTAAATATTGATTTTAAAATACTATCTAAAATCCTCACACTTAGGCTACAACGTGTTCTGCCACAAATTATCGCCTCTGATCAGACGGGATTTATGGCCGGCAGGCACTCATATGACAATTCAAGACGCCTCTTGAATATTATCCACACATCGTCCAACTCAATTCCAGAGGTTGTGGTATCTCTTTTTTTTTTTTCTTTTTTTTTTTTTCCTATAAATGTGTTTTTATTTCTCCCAAATGTTTCACAGTCAACAGGATACCAAATGAAACAGTTTCAAACGAGCTTCAAAATAAAAAAAAGTACAAACAACATGAAGCACAGAGGAAACACAAAGAAAACATGGCTGAAGTTCACGTGAATACTGTAGTGGCTCAGTGTGAAAAGATTTAGGAGAATGAAAAATTAAATTAATATGTTAAAGGACGAAATATAAAACTGCAAAGCAGCTGGGGGGTTTGTCTTTCAAAATAAAAGCACCTGGCCATTTTATTTTTAAAACATGTTTCAGGAAATGTTAAGGTTAGACTTCAGATCTTCAGATGTTGGCCTGAATAGTGAGGTTATAATAATAGTGAGGGAAGTTTTCAACTTTTATCCACAACGTTAACAATTCAAAGACGCTGATCTTTCCTGTCACTCTGACTTTTTAAACACTCAGATTTATGTTTCTTTGCTTGAATTTAAATACTTTTTTTTTATTGGAAAATGTCCCGTTGAATTGGTTAATCCAACAACAGCCGACATGCTTTTAACACAGAGGAGCTGAAGGCTCTGTTAGCCTGAGATGTGGTATGAAAGGAAAACAGAGCAGTTGTTATGTGCAGTGCGCTTCTCCTCTAACATTGGTTGGTAATAAATATATATCTAAAAATGAATTTGTTTCTTGGAAATTCACTGAATGGGACTTTTGTTGTGGCTAATCACTTCAAGGGATCTGTACTTACTAGTAT
Source organism: Mchenga conophoros (assembly GCF_057382185.1). NCBI lineage: Eukaryota > Metazoa > Chordata > Actinopteri > Cichliformes > Cichlidae > Mchenga > Mchenga conophoros. Next base: position 29,987,016 of record NC_140533.1, on the reverse strand, counting down.
AATGGACACTGAGCATGTGCAGTGTGTTTCTCCTCAAAACGTTGGCTGGCGTCTGAGAAAAATCCTGCTGCTATGAACGCTCTGCCAATGTATATATCACAGGAAAGCAAATCATTTTCTTTGACGTTTTACTAAATGTGACTTTTGTTGTGGTTAACCACTTCCAAGAATCTGTATTTACTAGAAGATAACAGAAGTTCCCGTCTTTGACATTAACTTTCAATCTTGTGCTTCCATTTAAAAAAAAAGAAAAAGAAAAGATTAATGGCCTGATTATAACTGATGGCTCCCTTCAGTCTAGTAAGACCAGAATGCCTCTTCCCCACAAAAGCTAATGACAGCACGACGCTGTAGAAAAACAACTCTCTGGGTTCACAGAGGCTGGAGAGACATTTACACAAAGGTGCAAACCCTGATGTCCGGAAAAGAAAAAATATATTCTGCAAGCGTAAGACTGACTCACACAGGACTCTTTATCTCATGCAGTCTTAAAAAGGTTGCGACAAAAGCGTCAAAAATGAGAGATTATCCAGCTAATTAAGCATATCTGCCTCAGAAGAAGAAATACTGATAACGTTTTCTCACCTGCTGCCCAAAATCACATTTATCTTTTTTTTTTTTTCTTTTTTGGCCTGTCCCGTTTGGCTCTTTTGCATCAGAATTGTTGTCTAAAGGCAAAGAAAGATGCCCAACGGATTTACTTTACCAAACTGACCATCCCAGCCTTGCCGTAATGGTCCATTTGATTCACCTTTTATTGTTTATTTTATTTTCACTTACTGAATACGGGACAGACTTGACTGGGGGAAAGAAGGGGAGAAAGAAAGAAGGAAAGAGAAACAGCTGAGAAGAGGGACGGGGGAGAAGGGCAAAAGACAAAAACCAACAGAACGGGCAGAGAAAAAAAATGCATATATCAATCACCTGGATCACCTGCTGAGAAAGAAAAAAGAGAACAAGCAGAAGAGAACAAGAGTAATAGAATAAACAACATCACAATGATATATGGGAATATGACAGTAAATACTAAATGTTAAACATTATTGTGCAGCACATAAGATCAACAGAACACAGTGTGCTTTGAGGTAGGAGCCAAAAAGGGTGTAGTTTGTGGGTGTGATCACCCGTGTGTACACCTGTGAGCATGGACGCGCTTGTTTTTTGTTTTTAAAAGGTTCCTTCATGTAATAATCTGCTAGAGGGTGTGGGGGGGGCCACAGCCCCGTCCTCCAGGGCATGAAGCAGGTATGGAGGAGATCAAAACTCCAGACATCCAGAGGCCCCCAGAACACAAGAGACCAAGGAAGACCAACAGAGGGGCAGCTGCGCCACTGTCCCAGAAAGAGCTGAGGAGAGTCCCAGATGAGGGCTCACTCAGCAGCCGCGGAGCAGAAGCCAGGGGGAGTTGCAGTGACGCGCCCGTGAGCTCCGCCGGCAGCCAGCCGTGCCAGAGTGACCGAGCCCCAGGCCGAGAGGCCGGGGGCACCCCACCTCCGAAGTGGCCCGAGCGAGCCCCAGGCTCCAGGCCCCGATAAGCGGCCGCCAAGGAGTGAGCCGGTGTGTACCTGGACGCCCATCCCCGGACACAAAGAACCACCAACGCACCGATGTCTGAGGGGGTCCGCCACTGGCAGGGGAAGTGGTGGTAGGGGGAGATAGGCCTCCAAACCTTGGAGGGCCTGAGATGTCCCCAGAGAGGTGGCGTCTGATACCCAACCTGACATATAGACACAGACATACAGGCACACACAGATACAAACATCCATTCCCACCCTCATGCTCTCATATGCACTTACTCCACACTCAACCAACGTGGAGACAGACATAAAGAGACGTTGTACACACGATCACACTCCCCAAGCGTACTCTACAAACCGGGTCTAGGTACTCTTGCCCCTGGAGGGGGGAACTGCACCCAGACCCAGGTGGTGTTTCCCTTTTCCCTGCGGTGGGGGGAGGCAGACCGCCCCGACTCCGCAGCAGCAGGAAGGCTCCACACTCCAGACCGCAGTCGGACGGCCAACTCCTCCTCCTAGTCCTAGCCCCCCTGCTCCAGCAGGTCGCAGAGAACGGGGGTGAGAGAAGACTCCGAACCTCCCTCCACCCGCTCATTGTAATGTTGATGCATGTGTGTTCTAAGGTGCATTTAAAACCCAGGAGGGCTTGGAGCTACCTGCCAGAGAGCAGCAGGTAAGCGCATGGTCCCTCCTGCTGGCCCTCAATGTCTACGTGTATTTAAAATTGAGAGGTGGGCAACGATGCCAGGGGTGGGGTGTACACCCTGATGGTACTTTGGACTCCGTGTATCGTGCCCACCCCCAAGATCCTATATGTATGTGTAATGAGAGTGTGAGTAATGTGAATGTCTAAGTTGTGGGATAAAATTGAGGCAGAGGCAGCCAGAAGGGGACAGAGGGGGGGGTAGCCTCCTCTGCACCCTGGTGACATACCCCCACTCCAAGGCCCTGCATGTGTGGGTGGTTGTGGTGGAGCGGGAAGAGGGAGGCAGCTGGAGATGGGGAGAGAAGGAAGGGAGGTTGTGGTATCTCTTGACGCGGAGAAAGCTTTCGACCGCGTCGAGTGGAGCTTCCTCTATGAGGTGATGGATAGGTTTGGCTTAGGGGCTGACTTTATTCTCTGGGTTAAGCTACTATATTCCTCGCCATCCATCTGTATTCGTACTAACAACAACTTGTCTTTGCCTTTTTCACTTGAGAGGGGCACTAGGCAAGGGTGCCCTCTCTCACCCCTCCTATTCGCCATTGCTATCGAGCCTCTTGCAATATGGCTGTGTTCAGAGGATAGATTTAAAGGCATTGCAAGGTCCGGTGTTACCCACAAACTCTCTCTTTATGCAGACAACTTGCTCCTGTACATTTCTGACCCTCTAAACTCATTCCCGGTGCTTTTTGACATACTGGACCAATATGGTACACTGTCAGGATATAAGCTCAATTATCAAAAAAGCGAGTTGCAACCCCTCAATTCCCTGGCCAGAGCCCTTCCCCACTCAATAGTGCCTTTTAAGTGGACAGAAACCGGATTTAGATATTTGGGGTTTTTTTATTTCCTCTTCTATACCTAAAATGATGAGGGAGAACTTCCTATCCCTACTAGAAAATGTTGGGAAAGATTGTGACTGTTGGACTTCTCTACCATTGTCAGTGGCAGGGAGAGTTAACCTGATAAAGATGAGTGTCCTCCCAAAATTCTTGTATCTTTTTCAACAGCATTCCTCCCGACTTGAACTCATCTGGCCCCCTCAAACAGGCCCTAGCCTTTACCACTTTACTAGCTCGGAGGCTTATTCTGTTGAAGTGGAAGTTTCCCCACCCCCCAACTCATAATCATTGGGTGAGAGATGTACTCTTTAACTTAAAGTTGGAAAAACTTAGATTCTCTCTAAAAGGTTCTATTAAGGAATTTAACCAAATCTGGAAATCATTTCTCTTGCTGGTGGACACCATCACTGAGTCTGAAGTGAACTGAGCGAAGCTACATTATAAAGTATTTTTTTTTTATTTCTTTTTTAAATTATTTTTTATATCTTTTTTATTTATTTTTTAAATCTTATTTATACCTTATCTACTTGTTTTTCCTTTTGTTTTGTTTGGTCCCTTCTCTGCTTTTGTTTTCTCTGTTTTTGTTTTGTTTGTTTTTGTTTGTTTTTTGCGGGGGGGTTGTTGTTTTTTGGGGGTTATGCTTGTTACGTATATGGGTCTTGAGATGTGTTTTTGGTTTTTTGGGGTTTTTTTTGTGTGTGTGTGGGCAGAGACTGGTTCTCTGCGGCGTCATGTCTAGTGTGGACCTGGTAGGGGGAGAATTCGGGTTAGGGGGGTTGGAGGGTATAATGGACATACAACTGTTCTGAAATCAAGATTGACTTTGCTGTTGCTAACTTTGTATGTCATTGTTGAAATCAATAAAACAAATTTGGAAATAAAAAAAAGAAAAAAAAGAATAAGATTCCCACCATAAACACGTACCTCAGCGGCATCAATTTCTTTGCCAAGCTGCTCACAGGTTCGCCATGCCCAACCATTATGTCGTCCCAGATATCATTACTCATCAAAGGTCTCCAGCGCCAGTCACCTGCCACGACCCTACACCGCTTACCCCTAACTTCAGATCTTCTACATCGCTGCATCTCTACCCTCCGGCTGAAGTAGCGACTACTTCCTGGCACGCACACTCCTGCTCGCCTTCTTCGGCTTCTTACGCTGTTCCGAATTCACCTCCTCATCTTCGAAATCCCATTCGACTCTTCACCCGTGCTTGAGCGACATCCACCCAGTCTTCGAAGACTGCCTCATTTTCTTCCTCAAACGAAGCAAAACCAATCAATCCGGCAGCCCCACGCCTATATACTATTTCAAAATAAACTCACCTTTAAGTCCCTTCGAATCAGTAACCCATTACCTCCACCTCAGAAAATCTCAGCACGCCTTACCTTCAGATCCACTGTTCATCACCGAATCTGGCCACGCCCCGACCAGGTCATCGTTCCTCTCACACTTTCGCCAAGTGCTCTCGTCTTCTGGGATTCCTCCAAATCTCTTCTCTGGCCATTCCTTTCTCATCGGCGCCGCAACTTCTGCCTCCCGCAAAGGAATCTCTGACCACCTAATCAAGCTCCTGGGTCGATGGTCATCACAAGCCTACCAGTTATACATTCGCAACAATCTCCAAGACCTCCGTAATGCCCAGTCTTCACTCCTGTAGGGGATGATTTCTTGGGGGTTCTGCCCGGCCCGAGAGCCGTCGCCGCAGCACCAGTTTTCACTTCCTCATCCCTCATCGCCCATCGTTACCGAGGATGTGGTCCCAGCTAGTGAAATGGTTATTAAAAAAGGGTAAAAGGTAAATGGCTGCAAATAACTTTGTTGTTTGCAAAACTTGTGCATATGATTTTAAAATTGACAATTTATATTTGCATTTCAAGTTATGAAATATGATTCAATAAACATGTTTGTGGTTGTTACAGTAAAAAATATAACTTTTTCTACTCGGATTTTATGTTTTTTGTCTGATTTTAGATCAATTGTGTTAATACAGTTTGTCAAAATGAAAACATAACTGTAAATTCAGACACGTGAGGCTGTGCTGAAAAGGATGATACCAAACAAGGCAAAGTAAATAGTTTTTGTAGGTGAAATGTAGCGGGACAATCTAAAAAATGGACAATTATACCCTGGTTAAACTTTTTTTTTTAAGGTAACGCAATAGTTACTTTTGAAGTAATTAATTACTTTTAGGATCTTGTAACTCAGTTACTAAGTCAGTTACTTTTCTGAAGAATTAACTAGTAACTATAATTAATTACTTCTTCAAAGTAACTTGCCCAGCACTGATTGTATCAGGTTTTGCTTCCCCTGCTTTGCCCTGATTTGCCCAGCTGTGTTTCCCTTCTGTCTCCCATTCACTGATTGCTCCCTCTGTGTCATCTCCCTGAGTTTCTCCCTCCGTATCAACAGGCTTTAGGTCTGTTTTGTCAGTTCTCCCAGTATAGGTAATCCTTAGGTTCTGTTTATACACTCTACTTTTCTGTTTGTACCATCATCCCACGCTGTGTGTTCCATCCATCTGCCTGCCAGTTTAGTTTCTGTATTCCCAGTTCAGCCAGTTTTTTGTTTTTGTCATGTGGTAATAAATCTTTGTTTTGAGTCTGCACTTTTGGATCCATCATTACTCCTATCCTGCTGGATTTGGTGGATCAGACCCCCACTATCTGAAAAACAATGATCGATCTTCATTCACTGAAAGACAGAATTGAGCTTCATCACAGCCACAATTCTCCGACTTAAAATTATGTTTTACGTGTATCTGTGTCTTTTTTGTATTTGTGTTTAAAATTGTTTCTTTTTCACCTCATGTTGGTTTGAAGATTAAAAAAACTGTATAGATAGCATTATTGATCTTAGTCAATATGTGTAATGCACCTCCATATAAATTAGATTTATTAAGAGTCACCCTGCCAGGATAAATACAGATTGAACCATTAAATTTAAATATTGACCTGTGGCTCTCCTCAGGTGTCTGCATTCTCCACCTGGGAGAAGGAGCTTCATAAGATGGTATTTGACCCTCGATACCTGCTGCTGACTTCAGATCAGAGGAAACAGGTTTGGCAAATTAAAGATTACTTTCATTTCTAACATTTTCATGCAATGTCATGATGTCACGATGACATCAGTGTTACCTGTATGCGTCCAGGTGTTTGATCAGTTTGTGAAGAGCAGGATGAAGGATGAGTACAAAGAGAAGAAGAGTAAATTGCAGAAAGCCAGAGAAGAGTTCAAACAGCTGCTGGAGGAAGCAAAGATCACCAGCAGGTATTCCTCATTCATTATTCAGAGAAGCACTCTTAATTATTCAGCTATGTTCCTGTAAAATATGACCTCACCTCGACTGGCAGCTGTTTATCGACCAGTCGCTGGGACAAACTGGAGATGCAGATGAGGTATTTCTACCAGAATAAAATTCATTGGAGAATGATTCATTAGCACCAAGAATTAGAGAACTAGGCTAATTCAGCTCCGGAAACAGAACTGTTTTATTGTTTGTACAATTCAAGTATTTATCAGATTTTGCATTTTATAACAACAAATACAAGAACCAAAAGCAAGAAGCAAACAAACAAACAAACAAAAACAACAACAAATAAAAATTATCTGCAAAAGTTGTCACCTTTTCCAAATTTTTCCGTAAACAGAAAACTCCACTCCGCCCTATCAAAAGCCTTCTGTGCATCTAAAGATATAGCCAATACAGGATTTGTTATTTCTATTCCGCCACAGCAGGTGTAGTAATGTCATATTATCGGAAGCAGATCTATTCTTGATAAACCCTACTTGATGGATAATTTGTGGTAGTACAAGCCTTGTTACTAAATCCTTGTCGCCTTTTGGGATTAGTGATATCACTGCCTGATTAAAACTTGCAGGGAGCCGTCCATATTCAAACGCGTCATGTAATACTTCAGTTAAAAGTGGACATAGCAAGTCTATAAATCTGTGATAAAACTCTGCCGGGAAGCCATCTATTCCCGGTGACTTTCCAGCTTTCATTGCATGGATACCTTCCTTACATCTACCTCAGTTAGGAGTTTCCAATTTGTCCCTACCCTCTTGTGAAATTTTTATTTATTTTCCTTTTATCAAAGAATGCATTTAGCCGATCCGTACTTGATCAAATATTTTAAAAATCATGTTGATCTCCGAAGAGGATGTAACTAATTTAGCATCGTTTTCATTGCTGTAATAACATTCTGATTGTTCATTTGCTTAAGTTGTCTTGCTAATAGCCTGCCTGTCTTCTCACCATTCTCATAAAAATTCGTTTTAAGATGAGGGGGCATATTCTCCTTTTTTGTTATAAATTTCATGAAGGATATACTTAAACTGACAAATCTCCGAGATCCAGTTCCGGGTCGCTGCTCTTTTTGTTGTTGTATTTCGCCGTCTACTCGGTATATTTGTATTATTTTCCTTTTCCTCATTTTTGTGATTTTTTCGGACTTGTTTCCAACACTTCAACATGACCCCAAGGCTCACCTACACCAGGGACTCCCTCATCCAGCTGCAGATGCAGCTGCAGCCCAGTCTCCGACTTTTCCGCTCGACGGAGAAGATCATAAAACAGCACATCGTAAGAGCAACTGACCCCTGATGGACTCACTCCAGTTTGCTTACCATCCATGCAGAGGTGTAGATGACGCAAAAATCTTCATCTTGGACTCCATCCACAAACATCTGGAGCTCCTGACTCCTCCCCCAGACTTCTGTTTGCTGATTTCTCATCAGCGTTCAACACTCTGCAGCCTCGTATCCTGCCCACTAAACTTTCCACCTGATGAGCAGCTAATCCTGTGGATATTGGACTTTTTGACCAACAGGACTCAGAAAGTTCGGGTCAACAACTCTCTCCGGTCTCCGTTCCACCTCCACTGGCTCCCCCCAGGGCTGTGTGCTCTCCCCCCTTCTCTTCATCCTCTACACCGATGACTGCAGATCCACACAGCCCACCTGTCACCTGGTTAAATATGCTGACGACTCAGTTCTCCTGTCACTGCTGTCAGGCCCCTCACAACACCACGGGTCCACTCTGCAGGAGTTTGTAGAGTGGTGTGACAGCTCCAACTTGAACTGAATGTGAGCAAAACCAAAGAGATGGTGGTGACCTTCTCCAGTAGGCAGAGGGATCTGGCTGCTTCAGTCACCACCACCATCCACGGGAAGCCAGTGGAGGTAGTTGAGGAGCACAAATACCTGGGAACCATCTTTGATAACCTCCTGAAATTCTCTGCCAACACAGAGAGATTCTCAGGAGGTGCCACCAACGGCTACACCTCCTTTGGAGTCAGCACAACCATCATGATGACTTTTTACTACGCCTTCCTGGAAAGCATCATGACCTCCATCAGCTGCTGGTTCCCCTCCCTCAGCCTTCATACAGGAACAGACTGCAGCGCACTGTATCAGCGTGCTCTACAGTCATTGGCCTACCTGTCAGAACTGACAGGTTTTCAGCCAACAGGCCCTCAGACAGGCAGCCAAAATCATCAACGACCCCTCTCACATTCTTCACCCCGCATTTCAATGGATCCCCTCTGGGCGACGCCTCCGATGCATTTCCTGCAGGACTGAGAGGAGGAGGAGAGAATATCTTTTATGTGAATGAGAATAAAAGGTGTATTTTCTTTCCATAGTGTGAACAACCCTCCAAATATCTACCAAACTGAGATCTTCTTTTAACACTAGATTTACTAAACCTGCGCAAATTTGCGTAACTTCCCTCAACCCAACAGTTTCCTGTTTTATTGTGAAGGTCCGTGTCGTATGTGAGTGTGCTCAGTTTACGTTTCCCCTGTCCCGTCAGCCCAGATTCCTCCCAGCTGTGTTGCCCTCCTGTCTCTCATCCCCTGATTACTGGTGTGTGTATTTAAGCCCTGTGTGTTCTCCTGCCTGTTGCCGGTTCGTCTGTGTTCCTCCGTGTCAGTCTGTGTTACTCTGTGTCCTCCTCGTCTCGCTGCCTCTCATCCCCTTTTGTATCATCTCAGGTTTGTCATTTAGCTTTCCCAGTTCAGGTCTTTAGTTTTGTCTTCCCTCTTGCCTGTTTGCCTTCTCACCCCTGTATAAATAAACTCACCTGAGTTAGAGGGGCTGCTATTGTGTGTGTGGATAATAGCAAACACTGAAATACAGCTTTTGCACACAGGAATGAATTTTGTTCACTCAAATTTAGCTTTTCTTCGCTCAAAATAAATTTCTACTCAAAATACAACACTTGCACCTGCAAAAATTTTTTACAAGCGCTCAGAATAGTGGCACAAAAATAACGCCATAAACACACAGTATATATACACGGAAGGAGACGAGGAATGGCAAAACAGGAGGAGCAGCTGATGCTATTTAATATGACGAGACAAGAGACACAGGGCTTCAATGTAAGACAGGAAATATACACTGACAAAACTCAGAGACACGATACCGACCGAGAACGGAAACTAAAACCAAAGAACTAGAACGTCTTAACCTGGATACGTAATCAGAATAAACTAGAACATAAGATCATAATAATAAACAAAATGCTGGGTCAAATGACCCAGGACCATAACAGTTTCTGGGTTTGAGCTACTTCTTTTTTCGAACGGTGGTACATGTCATGCAGGGGCCTGTACTTTCATGATGCTCTTGTTCTTGCTCCTCTTCTTTCTCAGGTTTCTGCTGCCTGAGGTAATCACTGAGCACACTGTGGTTCTGACACAACTATCTACAAGCCACACACGTCACATCAGTTGAATGTTTTAACACAGCTATACTGAAATGTATAAATAATCTCTGGGCACATGAAGGACATAATGATCATAAACCCTGTGAGACGTATTCACCATAGAGCGGGCGGGATACAGCACTAAGAGTCACTTTCCCCCAGAATCCTTCAAGTTTCATGTTTTAAAGTTTTACTCTCGCCATAACGTAAAGCATCTAAAATTTATTAAGCAATTTATACATTGTGCGATCGTGGCTCAAGAGTTGGGAGTTTGCCTTGTAATCGGAAGGTTGCCGGTTCGAGCCCCGGCTCGGACAGTCTCGGTCGTTGAGTCCTTGGGCAAGACACTTCACCCGTTGCCTACTGGTGGTGGTCAGAGGGCCCGGTGGCGCCAGTGTCCGGCAGCCTCGCCTCTGTCAGTGCGCCCCAGGGTGGCTGTGGCTACAATGTAGCTGCCATCACCAGTGTGTGAATGTGTGTGTGAATGGGTGGATGACTGGATATGTAAAGCGCTTTGGGGTCCTTAAGGACTAGTAAAGCGCTATAAATACAGGCCATTTACCATTCAGCTCAGTTTAATGCTTTTGGTTCCTCGTTCCTTATTGAGGTTCTCTTATTTGCAGTTAAAATAAAATATTTTTTCATGTAGTTTAATGAGCCAAAAAAGGGCTGCCATCAGAATTACTGTTTCCAGCTCTCATATCAAAATATGAATATTCCTGTTTTGTTTTTCTTCTCCAGAACAACTTTTAAGGAATTTTGTGTTCGTTATCGGGATGACCAGCGATTCAGCACTCTCACCAGGAAGAAGGAACAGGAAGTACTCTTTAGCCATTACATCACAGCCTTAAAGAAACGAGAGAAAGAGAACAGAACCAGACTGAGGAAGATGAGATGAGAACATGTCTGAGAAAGAACCTTACAGAACCATCTACAACATTTATAGAACCCTTTTAGGTCCTTCCAAATCTTCAGAAAACCTCCCGGGAACTCCTGTCTCACTGCACTCATGCCTCCCGATTCCTGGATTTAGACTCATGTTTTGAACTGGGACTATCAAACTGTCTGTGGTTTTGTTGGACAAACCTGAATGGGACCAGAACCATCATTCTCAGTAGATTCTCATGGTTCTAGACTTTGTAAATTGTCAGGTGAGTATGAACCTGAACCAACATTAGACCATTTTCTAGGGTGAACTGCACTTCGTCATCTGGATCTGCTGGACTGGATCTAATTCATAGTCTCATTCATAACTGACAGAAACGAAAACCAGAGCACAAAAACAAATGTTCATGTGTCTGACTGTTTCTTTGTCCTGTAAAGACTATTCATTCAAACTTTATCAACACCGCAGCTTCCTAGACTTAAAAATGGACCATAATAACAGATTAAAAACAATAACAAGTAGAAAAAAGACCATAAACAAAGAGATTAGTGAGTAAACACATTTTAAACCAGAAGGGCACTCTGAGGGCAGATAACTGTGTAAAGACAAATACTGAACTAATCTACAGACGAACTCAGAAAAGCCAAACTTCATTTGTGTAATCTGAGAAACAAACAAAAAACCCCAAAAAGGAATGAATACACGAGCTCTTTAGAGGCTCTCCCTCCTCTGTAAAGGTAAGCATGAATGCAAAAACAAAGAGAATAGAGAGCCACAATCCTCTGACCTTTCATATGCAAAGGGAAAAAGGTGGGAAAGATATGATAACATCAAGCTTGCAAATATCAGCGAGTTTAGTCAGGTGCTGATAATGCTGGGCATACACTGTGCGATTTTTTTTGGCTTGTTTTGGTCATCAGCCCGAGTTTCGCCTTCATTGTGTGGCGTGCATCGTGTAGTATACGTGGGGTAACGAGAAGCGATTAACACCTCACGACCAGCTCCCGATCATCAATTGCTCGGTCGTAAGAAAATCAAACCTGTTTGAAATCCCATCGGCCGTCGAGAGGGCGTCACCGCAGCCTCTCACGCTGCGCACGCGCAAACACAGAAATGAAAGTGAAAAGAAGCAGCACGGCAGTGCAGCGTGTGATCTGGACACAAGCGATGGAGGCACAACTTGTAGAACTTTGGAAAGCTCATCCGAGCCTTTTTGATGTGGCCTCACAAAATTATCACGACCACAATAACCGTGAAAATAGTTGGATTTACATGCTGCTCAATCACAGCTGCCTGATCATGTTTTTCATTAGCAATTTAGCAAAGTTGATGGTGGTGGTGTGTGTGTGTGAGTGAAAGACAGAGAGAGAGAGCGAGAGACAGATTTTCTGTTATAACCTTCATGTTATGGAGGCACAGTGTGAGCACTCAGGTCGCATCAGAGCATCGGGTCGTATAGTGTGAGACCTGCATCGTGACCTATGAACTTCTCACCCCTGCGAGTCAACCGTGCAGTTTGAGCAGGAGCTGAATAACACGAATGAAAAAATTGCACAGTGTTTGCCCAGCTTAAGTGGAGTGCTTCCAGGAAACAGACTCAGCAACCCTGAGGACTTGGTGTCAGGTACCACAAGGAACCTTAGAGGTCTGTCACGTCCAGGCCCATGGAGTCCTGCTGTGCAGTGTGCTGGTCTTTGGATTCTTGGTCTGTAGAATTAATGTTTATGGAGTCTACGTCTATGAAGATCTGACCTTGGTGGCTCTCAGCTTTTGCACTTGTTTTTAATAGTGTGTTTTCTGTTCAGTGTGTGTTTACAGTGTGATCCTTTAACTTCAGTTTGTGTTTGATTCCTGGAAACAAACCTATAGACCCCATTAAGAAATCTGACTTTTACAAGTTTTCCAGAAATTCTCATCTGCTGTAGAAAATGGCAAACTAGGAGACTTGGCAGTTTGATTGGCCATTCGATGTACTCTGGGAGTTGTAGGGGATGTTGGTGTAGCTCCTTCAGTTTCTCAAAATACCGCCTGATTACTAACCGAGATTGAAATTATCAAGGGCTCAAAATGTCATAAAAAGGAAGTGACAACCCTTCTCAATTGATCACATGATGTTAAACTGCGTTTTGGGACTTTTTGCCACTGACTTGAAGTCTTCCAGACTCTCTACTCACACAGTAGAAGAAACACAACAATGATCAATGGGGTTTTTTAAGGTGGCATGATTAATAAAATTGTTATTAATAAATTTACACTGTAAGATTTAAAAAAAAACATTCTGCATTCCTCTAACATCTTTATTTCTGGCAAAATCAGTTCTTTCTTACTAACCTTTGTATACATTTTTACATTTTTTCAGGGTTCTTGTCGTTACTTGATACTTATTGTCACAGCACTATAAACTGTATGTAATTTTCTGTCTGTAAAAATGCTGAATTACAAAAATGTCTGTGTGAATCCCTCGTGGTGATCTGATGTCACCGTCTTAGCAGCAACAAACTTCAACAAGCATCTGAGAGCAGAGACCCCGGGAACAGGAACAGGAAGCACCTGCTCACACTGTTTGCCCCGAGGACTTGGCCAGCAGAGAGACAGTCCCTCAACCACCACATGTGCACCTGACTCACCTGTCCCTTCTGAACAGTTTCACCTGACCCAGCTTCATTTATAAAGTGTGCTACTGTTTGTGGTCAACAAACAAAACCCATTTGGTGTAATCCCTGCCCTCACCAATGGGCACGGTGCGCTGTTGTTGAGCAGGCTTTGTGTCACGATGTCCTGATTGGGTGTTTCGTTTTTTTGTCTTCTCATTGGATGTCTGTGTTGAAATAATCTGTGTGTTCTAATGTTTCATTGGCTGTTGGTCCTGCCGTGTTTTAAATTAAACTGTCAAAACTAAACTGCTGTGTTCTTTAAGATGATATTGCATTTCTGTTTCAGGTGAAATCTCGGCCCAGACCCGCACTAAACTGTGGGGTTAAAGTCTTCAGTTTAACTTGAGCTGAAGGTCGTTGAACATGAGCTAAATTTGACAAATATTCACTTCCTGTTTCTAGGGTATGCCAGCTGTTCCTTCCTCCAAAATCTGACATGACATTATTTGGATGATGTATATCAATGAAAGCCCCCCAAAAATCTGAACATATGGAATTTTTTTAAACCATAAACAGCAGCACAAAGCAAATGTAAGAAAAAAACACATACATGTGATTGTTTTATAAAAAGAAATGTATATTTTTCTTTATTTTTTAAGTTGCTTTCACAAACACATTTTTCTTACTTTGTGTGTGCATGTGTTCCTGCCTGAATGTGCACATTTGAGAAGAAATGTCCGTGATCTTCATAATATCCATATCCCCAATAGGCCAGCAAAGTGCACCATGATGAGACCTGGAAACCAGATTTTCAGGGCCGAGTACAATAACCTCAGTTTGATCTGAATTAAGAAGCAGAAAGTTAGCGGCCATCCAGGTCTTTATGTCTTTAAGACATTCCTGCAGTTTAACTCATTGGTGTGTGTTATCTGGCTTCATGGACAGATAGAGCTGGGTGTCATCAGCATAGCAGTGTAAATGTATGCTATGTCTTCTAATGATGCTGCCTAAGGGAAGCATGTATAATGTAAACAGAATTGGTCCTAGCACTGAACCCTGTGGAACTCCATGATTAACCTCAGTGTGTGAAGAGGACTCTCCATTTACATGCACAAACTGGAGTCTGTTAGATAGATATGATACAAACCACTGCAGTGCAGTACCTGTAATACCTACAGCATGTTCTAATCGCTCTAATAGGATATTATGGTCGACAGTATCGAACGCTGCACTGAGGTCTAGCAGGACAAGCACAGAGATGAGTCCACTGTCAGAGGCCATAAGAAGATCATTTGTAACCTTCACTAAAGCTGTTTCTGTGCTGTGATGAGCTCTGAAACCTGACTGAAACTCTTCAAATAAACCTCTGCAGATGATCTGTTAGCTGTTTGACAACTACTCTTTCAAGGATGTTTGATATAAAGGAAGGTTGGAGATTGGCCTATAATTAGCTAAGACTGCTGGGTCTAGAGATGCTTTTTGAGTAAAGGTTTAACTACAGCCAGCTTGAAGGCCTGTGGTACATAGCTGATTATTAGAGATAGTTGATCATATTTAAGATCGAAGCATTAATTAATGGCAGGACTTCTTTGAGCAGTTTTGTAGGAATGGGGTCTAAAAGACACGTTGATGGTTTGGAGGAAGTAATTATTGAAGTTAACTCAGAAAGATCAATTGGAGAAAAAGAGTCTAACTTAACATCAATGGCACTAAGAGTAGCTGTAGATAATATTACATCTGTGGGATGATTACTGGTAATTTTTTCTCTAATGATAAAAATTTTATTTGTGAAGAAGTTCATGAAGTCATTACTAGTTAACGTTAAAGGGATGGTTGGCTCAACAGAGCTCTGACTGTTTGTCAGCCTGGCTACAGAGCTGAAGAGAAACCTGGGGTTGTTCTTATTTACTTCAATCAGTGATGAATAGTAAGATGTTCTGGCTTTGTGGAGGGCTTTCTTATAAAGTAACAAACTATTTCTCCGGGCTAAATGATGATCCTCTAAATTTGTGACACGCCATTTCCTCTCCAGGTTACGAGTCATCTGCTTTAGGCTACGTGTTTGAGAATTATACCACGGAGTCAGGTACTTCTGATTAGAGACCTTAGTTTTCACAGGAGCTACAGTATCCAGAGTCGTACGTAGTGAGGAGGTGAAATTATTAACAAGATAATCGACCTCTGTTGGAGCAGCGTTCAGATAGCTGCTCTGCTCTGTGTTGGTACAGGGCATTGAAGATGATAACAGTGGGTGGATTATATTCTTAAACTTAGTTACAGCGCTTTCAGAAAGACATCTACTGTGATAACGTCTACTCTCCACCGCTGTGTAATCAATTATTTCTGTCAATCGCAAGAACTGTGAGAGTGGGTTTCGCCTGCTTGGCTGGAAGACTAATTGAGGTTATGTCAGAAAGCACAAATGGTGTGATGACTGGATTCTGCAGCCAAAGATGGAGGAAAGCTTTCAAGCCAAAAGTGCTGAGCTGGTGAGCAGAGTCATAGTACATAGAAATATGTGTCTGTGGTGTTTTGAGCAACTGGCAGACAGTTGGTATGTTGGTATATAAGATAGCCGTTCACAGTGGACACAGATGCTTCTTTTACTCCTCTTTCAAACCTGTCCTCTCTGTCCAACATGTGAACATTTGCATCCTTAAAGCAGTGACCTTTGTCCTTTAGTACAGCCGAGCCTTGTCCCGTGGAGGTGGCTCTTCTATGTTGTGCGTTTATAAAGTGGATGTTTGGTGTCTCCAGTGTAGAGGTCTGAGCACTCCTCCCTACACTGTACAGCTACGCTACATTGTTGAGGTTGTGTGTGGGATGAACCAGTTTGTGTCTGAGTGTGTGGCTGGGTACACTGGGATGTCGTGCTTGGGGAAGACTCTCCTGAGTTTCTCTGATAAACCTGCCACATGAGGGATGACAGTTGTTCTGTTTGTCCTTCTGATCCTCTCCAGTTGGTGTCTGACCGTCTTTGCTGTGCATCTTAGTTGATTTGATGAAAGCCCAGCTGGGATAACCACATGTTTATGAGCTTTGGTAAATGGTAAATGGCCTGTATTTATATAGCGCTTTACACATCCAGTCATCCACACATTCACACACTGGTGATGGCAGCTACATTGTAGCCACAGCCACACTGGGGCGCACTGACAGAGGCGAGGCTGCCGGACACTGGCACCACCGGGCCCTCTGACCACCACCAGTAGGCAGCGGGTGAAGTGTCTTGCCCAAGGACACAACGACCGAGACCTTCCAAGCTGGGGCTCGAACTGGCAACCTTCCAATTACAAGGTGAAAGCTACAATTGCCCGGGTGGTGGGAGTCAAAGAGGAGGTACTGGTCCGTGTGTGTGGGCTTCAGGTAAACTTTGCTGTTAACATTTCCATTCTCCCCAGTGTGCACACTACAGTCCAAAAACAGCAAACTGTTATCTTTGTGTCTTCCTGGTGAACTTTATGTTTCTATCCACTGAGCTGATGTGAACCATGAAGGTGTCTTCTTCTTGGGTTTTAATTTTGTTCCAGGTTTCTTCCATATATCTGTACCAGTGGCTAGGTGCTAGAGAGTTCTTTGAGAGTTTGTGCTCGGGATGAACCAGTTTTTGTTTCACAGTGTTGCTGGGTTGGAAGTGCACTGGGATGTCATGTTTCAAAAACTTGAAGTCCAGTCATCTTCTTTTCAAGCTCCTTAGACTACCATGAATAAGAACCTCCACAGAGATGTGGAGGAGTTCCTGTCTATGTTCTCCCTTGGTTCTTCAGCTTTCCTCCACAGTCCAGACACATGCCTGATAGATTAATTTGTGTTTCCATATTGGCCATAGATGTAAATGATTGTTCCTCTCTTTGTGCTAACCCTCAGATCACCTGTGGAGGTGACCCCACCTCTCTTCCTGTGACAGCTAAACGTACCCTAAATTGGTTAAGCTGTAAAGAAAATGGATGGCAAAAACACACCAGCGGGTCGAGACAGCCGTCTCCTTCTCTAAGTAATCACTATCATCCAGCTGCTCTTTGTCTGTTACTATGGCAACCTGAGATCATGGCAGAGGAAACAATTATGGGCTGGTAGACACACACACAGTGCGGCAGTGTATGTGTATGTGAGAACATCCACATGTGGTCACCCAGATGTAGTATTGAGCAGGTCAAAGAAATCAGGAAACAAAGCCCAGCCTTGACATTTTTGTCCTGCCTTGTTCACACATGATGTGGCCCAACTATCATCACATCTCACGGCTGTGGCACAGCTGAAGCCCTGGAGGTGAGAACATGGTCATCACAAACATGATTTCTGAGTGGCGACTCCACCCATGCCAGCCTCAGTACTGACACAAAGAACAGGTCTGAGTCTGAGACGCTGCGGGCTGATATACAGTCACTGACCTGAGTCCAGCTGGCCTTTCTTTTCCTTCTCCTCCACCTCACACCTGTCAAACCAGTTTGACCGCAAAGGTGTACTTTCCGCTTGTTGTGTCCAGGTGAGACAGGTGACATTGTCTATGTGCTGAGCTATTTTAAAGATAGTGTAGCTCCTAAATTAGATAACTCCTGGTTAATGCCCACTCTTACTACACTATTACTGCATTAAACCAAAGTCCTAGTTATTTTGAGGCATCATCTATATTACCTTTAATAAAGGACATAACGCCTGAATGTAAAGAATCACCAGAAAAACCCAATAAAAAAGTCTTCCACAGATTTAAGGCCACATCGCTGCTGAACTTTGGTGCAGCACTGACACCTGTTGCTTTTTTGATGTGGCAGCAGCAGAACATTAAAACAGCTCATTTATTCAACTTTTTGTTTTTCTGGTAAAAATCCAATTATATCAAACATTGATATTTTATTAACCCTTCAGAGCCCTTAAACCCCAGAGGTAATAAAAGAAATCCCCCCTGAGATTTCAGATATTTGTCTTTGTCAGCAGGTGGTTTCTGCCTATTTAGTACTGACCATAACAAGAATTTAGAGGAAAAGGGGGTGGGACTCATTTCAGTTCAATTTTATTTATATAGCGCCAAATCACAACAACAGTCACCTCAAGGTGCTTTATATTGTAAGGCAGACCCTACAATATAAAGCATACAGAGAAAACCCAACAATCATATGACCCCCTATGAGCAGCACTTTGGTGACAGCGGGAAGGAAAAACTCCCTTTTAACAGGAAGAAACCTCCAGCAGAACCAGACTCAGGGAGGGGCGGGGCCATCTGCTGTGATTGGTTGGGGTGAGAGAAGGAAGACAGGATAAAGACATGCTGTGGAAGAGAGACAGAGGTTAATAACAGATATGATTCAATGCAGAGAGGTCTGTTAACACATAGTGAGTGAAGAAGAAACACCTAGTGCATCATGGGAATCCCCGGCAGCCTACATCTATTGCAGCATAACTAAGGGAGGATTCAGGGTCACCTGGTCCAGCCCTAACTATATGCTTTAGCAAAAAGGAAAGTTTGAAGCCTAATCTTGAAAGTAGAGATAGTGTCTGTCTCCTGAATCCAAACTGGAAGCTGGTTCCACAGAAGAGGGGCCTGAAAACTGAAGGCTCTGCCTCCCATTCTACTTTTAAATACTCTAGGAACAACAAGTAGGCCTGCAGAGCGAGAGCGAAGTGCTCTAATAGGGTGATATGGTACTACAAGGTCATTAAGATAAGAAGAATAAGCCCTCACTAACCTAGGACAGCATACTACCAGGGTAAACTAATTTCCCCTTGTGGGACAATAAAGAAATTGAATTGAATTGAATTGAATTGAATTGAATTGAATTGAATACTAGCTGTCATTGATCTTCATAAAAAAGAAACAGCCCCATGCCCCCTGTTGAGCCACACACTGCAATAACCTGAACTAGTAATGACTATATGAATTTTTCTACAAATAAAATTTTAACCATTAGAGGAAAAAGGTATTTACAGCGGTCCCACAAATCTATAATTAAGTGCAGCAACTTTAATGATTTTAATAATCCATCCATTATCTTTGGCTTAAATGAAATTAGGTCATGGTGGTAGCTGGAATACCGTGCTTCTCCCCAACACATCCCAGCTCTCCTGAGGGATACTGGGGCTCTCACAGGTCAGATGAGAGATGGAATCTCTCTGGTGGGTTCTCGTCTACCCCGGGGTTTTTTCCTGGAACACATCCACATGGAGGTGCTCTGGAGGCACCTAACTTGCTACTACATCCACCTACCTTGCAGAAGTAGTGGCTCTACTCTAAGGCTGATCCCAGCCACCCTGCAGAATAAGCTCAATTTAGCTGCTTTTATTCACAACCGTGCTCTCTTGGTAATTACCCAGATTTGATGACCACAGGTAAGGGTTATGATGTAGATTAACTGATAAACTGGAAGCTTTTTCCATGGTCTCTCTGGCTGGCTCACACTGGCTACCAGAGATGGGCAGTAACGTGTTACTTGTAACGATTACTGTAATCTGATTACTTTTTCAGGTAACGAGTAAAGTAAGGGATTACTATTGCAAACGGTAATTAGATTACCGTTACTTTCCCGTAGGAACGCTGCGTTACTGCGTTACTAAAACCGTGATTTTTTGCGAGAATGTCTCACGACAGTGACGTAAGCGAGTGCGACGTTAGTGACAACAGCTGTGTGCAGATCAACAGTGGATCACATATCGAGTGCAGAGAGAGTATGAGTGTGCAGCGTTTAAAGCGTGGAAGTACTGACCTTACTTTGAGTTTGATTCCATAAAAAGTGACAAAAACATTAGTGTCCGCTGTGCGTGTGGGAAGAAAACTTCTTTTTACAGCGAAAAACCCCCTAAACTTCCAACAAGCACCGAGTAGCTACGACGTAATGGGAAACTCACAGAGAAACTCGCGGATTCTTCCACTGACCGCAGCACACCTGCACCAGGGTAAACCTCCGCCTACCACACTCCTGCTTTACAGGTGAAAATAGAGCAACAGGACCGCTGAGTCTTTGACTTTATTTATTTTCTGCTGTGTTTTACTTGCATCTACTTGAAAGACTGAGTGTAAACACACAAAATATTTTATTTTATGTGCTGGAATGTGCAGAAAATAGGTTTACATGTTAAACTAATTTATTCAACTCAGAGAATGTTGCAGATAATTAAATGTTTGCTTGATGCATAAAGTTAAAAGATTAAAACTAATAAAACAAGTTTTAAAAAGAGACTTTTCCATTTGATTACATTTTGTATGATGGATTATGCAGAAAAAGTAGAATTGGGCTGAAAGATCTATCACTTTATCACCTACTCAGGTTGTAAATCGTGTTTTTAAAAAGTAACTAAGTAACTAAGTAACTAATTACTTTTGAAAATGAGTAATCAGTAAAGTAAGGGGATTACTTTTTGGGGGAAGTAATCGGTAATTAGTTACTGATTACTTTTTTCAAGTAACTTGACCAACACTGCTGGCTACAGGTTTTGTTTTCTTTCTTTCCCCCCCCCCTCACTCACTGTACATGTATAGCACTGAGGTGTTCCATATTGTAAATAAACCGTCTTTGTTTGTGTGCAAAGAACTCTGTCTGCGCTTGAGTCCGTCCAGTAGCCATGACAGCTTTGCCTTCTGGCTCACCTCTGTCTTCATCACTGCAGTCCGGTACAATGCCTTCATTACTCTGCACCAATGTGCTGGTCCAACTCCAAAAGGTTTAAGGCTTCTCCTTCACTTGAGCCAACCTCTCTACCCCAACCCATAGGAAGCTTTTGACTGTTTTCCAGCCAATAATCATGGTATCAGTCTTGGAGGTTCCAACCTCAGCCCAGTCAATACACACTCTCCAAGTCTACAAATCAAATGTAGGCTGAATGGGCGAAGTCTCATCATCCTTCCATCCACCTTGGAAGGGTGAAGATCTGGACCACTATGTCTGTGTAGGTTCTCAGTCATCCAGGTCATCGTAGTCAAAGGAGCTTGCAAAGAAAAGCGTCTGGACTTCTTTAAGTTGCTTGAAGACGTTTCACCTCTCATCCGAGAAGCTTCTTCAGTTCTAAGGTCAAATGGTGGAGAGTCCCAGATTTAAACCTAGTGGGAGTTTCCCCCCACAGAGGGACAAAAGGACCCCCTGATGATCCTCTAATCGCCTGAGCCAAGGTGTGAAACTGGGTGTGGGTCCCAATCAGCCAGAGTTTCGGGTGTGTTCATTGTGAAACCTGGCCCCACCTTATCATGCGAATTCCTGAGGTCAGATGGTCCAGGATGTGAGTGGGCGTTAAGGCGTCTGGGGAGGATCTCAAAACTGGATTATAGATGGCAGAGAGTTGGTGTCGTAAGCCCCGCCTCTGTTCAAAGATGGTCGCTCACAGTGGACATAGATGCTTCTTTCACTCCTCTTTCAAACCATCTGTCCTCTCTGTCCAAAATGTGAACATTGGCATCCTCGAAAGAGTGACCTTTATCCTTTAGATGCAGATGGACTGCTGAGTCTTGTCCTGTGGAGGTGGCTCTTCTATGTTGTGCCATGCGCTTGTGAAGTGGCTGTTTGGTCTCTCCAATGTAGAGGTCTGGGCATTCCTCGCTGCACTGTACAGCATACACCACATTGTTAAGTTTGTGTTTTGGCGTTTTGTCTTTCGGGTGAACCAGTTTCTGTCTGAGCGTGTTGCTGGGTCTGAAATACACCGGGATGTCATGCTTGGAGAAAACTCTCCTGAGTTTCTCTGATACACCGGCTACATAGGTGTACCATCTTTGAACAGAGGCGGGGTTTACGACACCAACTCTCTGCCATCTATAATCCAGTTTTGAGATCCCTCCCCAGGCGCCTTAACGCCCACTCACATCCTGGGCCATCTGACCTCAGGAATTCGCATGATAAGGTGGGGCCAGGTTTCACAATGAACACACCCGAAACTCTGGCTGATTGGGACCCACACCCAGTTTCACACCTTGGCTCAGGCGATTAGAGGATCATCAGGGGGTCCTTTTGTCCCTCTGTGGGGAGAAACTCCCACTAGGTTTATATCTGGGACTCTCCACCATTTGACCTTAGAACTGAAGAAGCTTCTCGGATGAGAGGTGAAACGTCTTCAAGCAACAAGTCCAGACGCTTTTCTTTGCAAGCTCATCTGGACCACTGTTCCACAGCCAGGTCAGAACCTGCATTTCTACTACCACATCCAGTTTTCAGCAGTTGGCTGGATCTTCTTTCCCTGCAGTCTGGAATAAACTTTTCCCAGGAGACTGAGCAGAGCCATGCCCCAGTAATTGAAGCACACCCTCCGGCCCACCTTTTCAAAAATGGGAATCGCAGCCCTGATCTACCATTCTACAGGCACCAGATGAAATCAAATATAAACAGGCATTACAGTGTTAATACTTACATGCTGATCGCCCTTTTTTGCCAACCAAATGCTTCAAGCTCCCCCCTGGCCTGGCTCACTGAGAGTTCTGGTTTCACCAAGGTTCAGCTGTGTGGCAGGTAAGGCAGGACTCAAACCCAGCACTTGGAAACCTAGGGGTTTTCAATTTGGGGTGAAGTTAAGCAGCTTGAACAGATTCATTCTTTCTCTTCTATTAATCTCTCTAGTGCAGGGGTCGGCAACCTTTCTGATGACGAGTGCATCTAAAATTTCCTCAGAAGTCAATGTGCCATATGAATTTAATAACACTCTATTAACAGTTACACACTACAAAGAACAACTTGGAATTACATTTGTTCGCAGATGTTGGCAGCTATCAGCGAATAGTTCTCAGCTATTTGGAAACAAAAAATAGACACTTTAACATGAACATAACAGCAAATGAACCGTACAACAGAAAATGCAAATGCTATTTATGGTCTCCTCACAACAGTGATAAGAAAAATAAACTGGGCCAATATGGCATGTTTGTCAATACAGGGATACACATGTTAATGTGATCTCTGGTCTCCCACTGAGAGACACAGGTCTCCGAGTGTCCAGCATTCAGACGAGACTTACAAATGTGTGCAATATGATCCAGAAATGTAAAGTTGTCTCTACAAATGTGCACGAGTGTGTTACATTTGAAGCTTTGACCGCACCCGCTTCCATTTATAAACACGTGAAAGAGTCGCCTGAGACCGAATGATCACGTGACATGCCCACCTGGCTTTACGTTTCCGTGACTTTAATAATGAATGTTTCCTACCTGGAGCTTATCTTGAATATCATGTTTTTCCTCTTTTTATTAACATTGTGCTTCTTTTTAGTACAAGTACCATCCATCCATAAACAAGTAAGATACTCATGTCTTACAATTGTTAGTTTTAACCATTTTAAAAACGAACAACTTAGGGCAAAATAAGCAAAAAAAAAACACAATGCAGTGCAATACTAATGTTTTGTTTTTTAGACCAAATCCCTTATACAGTTACAGACTCTGATGATGAGCAACCTCCAAAATAAAGCTTCCTCAGGAAAGTGCCAGGTAATAATGTAATGTTTAGTGTGTGTGTATATATATATATATGTGTGTGTGTGTGTGTGTGTGTGAGAACAGGAACCTTTGTAGACGAGTTGTGTGTTAATTTTTTAAACATTTTTCTAAACAGCCTCGGCCGCTCTGCAGTCTGCCCCCAACATGATGCCCCGGGCAGCTATGCGACCTCCCCAGCAAATAGTCTGCGTTCAGTTCCTTCTCTAACGACGGTATGCTTTGAAACAACGAGCTGCATCACAATTTCATTGTAATCTTAACTTCAAAACACTAATTTATGCTGCTGAATGTCATCATATTTTGCTTGTTTAGATTTCTGAGGCAAGTTCTAAAATGTTGTACTTTGACATTTTGCATAGGATTTCATGTATGTTAAAAGGCTAAATTGTAAACAGTTTTAACAGATTGAACTACTCAAACCTAAATGCAAAATGTGAAAAATTATGGATAGTTATATATTTTTTTGTCATCACAATGCTTATCCAGTTTATCACAAGCCAGTATTTGTTGTGTTATTGTTCTTTTCAACAGATGCAGCCTTCCAAAAGCTTATAATCATGGTGACAGAGCTGATCAGAGAAGTCAGGGACCCCGGCGAGGAGTTCAGAGCCCCCGTTAATCCTGCAGCACTGAACCTGTTGATGCTGGGGTATTGCCTCTGGATTAGCCTTTGCACAACATGGATGAGATGAACAACTCTGCAATGACTGGAGGCAAATGAAGCAATGGTCAGTTCTTAAAGGTTATGTGACTTTTGTAACCCTGAACTTTAGAAATTGTCAAATTCAGTTAAACTGCTTAAAAATGTCGTCAAGCAACTTAAAGAAGTCCAGACGCTTTTCCTTCCAAGCTCCTTAGACTGCTTAAAAATGGCCTTGTCCTGTATGTTCTGCTTGAATATACAACATCAGGCTGTCATTGGAAGATCTAACAAGCAGGAATAAAAATGCATTTCACTGCAAATAGTTTTTTGCCTCTAGCAAATTGGGCTTTGAGCTTTTCAGCTAATGGGCTCTTTGGGAATCAAAGTCAGGCAGCAGTTTACTGATTTCTGCCTTGTGACTTTCATCTTAATCAGCCTAGTAGTTTAGATGCTTTCTCCCTGCTGAAGACAACTGACAAGAGGTTATTCATATTTAAGCTCTAATTTGGCCTTTTTTCCTTCTTTCTGTTTGTTTGTGGCCTAGATGGCCCGACTCAGCACGTGGGGGTAAACGCTGTTTCTGAGTTTGCCTTCGCCCAAGCAGAGCAGAAATGTCTCCACTACGCTCCAGATCAGATGGGTGGTGCAGAATGGTCGATATTCAGCCCGAACCCCGAGTAAACTTTAAAAAAAAAAAGTGACTTGTAACCAATACATGTAACACAACTTTTTAAAAAATATAATAAATTACTTTGTTACTGATACAGAGATGTCTTTTTTTTTTGCATATAATGGGTTTCCTGTTTGTGGATCATACACAATTGTCTTTTTTGCAGGTTTAAGTATTGCTGGTAATTTGCAGCAGTTTAGTATTGATAGAAATGCCTATTAAGTACAGTTTTTTAAGTACTGAGTTTTAATCATGATTTTATTGTTTCAATAGTAACTAAGGGTGCAAAGTGATAGAAAATCAACATCAGAGTTCAGTGATTCAGTATCAGACTCTAACATTGTTTCAACATTAACAGTGTTTGACAGTTTGACGTTAAAACAATGTCAGCGTTCAACATTGATTCAATATCAAATTCTGATGTTTCAACATTAACAGAGGGTGCAAACGTGACGTTACATCAATATCAGATTGATTCAATAGAATTGCCTGATATTGATTTAACATTGTTTCAATGGATATTTTCTATCTGGGATTGTTCCCTCATCCACCTGCTGTCTCGTGGAAGCTCTGCTATAGCCACACAGCAAAATCTCCAGTGTTAGATTAACACTGGAGATTTTGCTGTGCACCACCAAGAAACTGAGTTATTTTTACACATCTGCCAGCATCTGGGCAATCCACCACTTTTCATTGTTTATACCGTTCCCAACGACAAAAAAAAAACTATCGGCCCATAAAAAGGAAAAATCACCATCAGGATGATTGCCTGATGGCCAGTCGAGCTATGGTTAGCTATGGTTAGAGCCCACTCCTATCATATTTTTCAGTAATTAACACTTCAATAGTAAATATGAACAAGTCATCTTTATGAACCAGCTGTCGTCTTTATTCATTTTCTGCCACTTCCTGTTCTGATCTTTATTCTGCAAACCTGTGTCCAGTTTGCTCATCACCTGTGTGTGTCAAATCACAGTTTTCACGTTGTTCCTGTTTCATGATCATTTTTTATCATGAAGACAAAAGCCAGCCTTTCATCAGCCATGTGGAGATGAGGAGCAGCAAGAAGCAGTGAGGTGTGGTGGAGGTGAGTGACCAGCAGAGGGAGACATAACTCAGAGGACTCAGCTTCCAGAGTGAGGGATGCTGGGAGGAGGAAGAGGAGGAGGTGACACCAGCAGAGGCTGCAGAGATGCTAACAGCTCAGACACACAAACACACTCTGGCAGGAGCTAACTGCTAACACACGCAGAGAGACAGACACTCACACAGGCAGAGAGACAGACAGACACACACACACACACACACACACAGGCAGACAGGTAAAGGCAGGCTGAAGCTGGCAGCACACACACTTTGTGTGAACTAGCTGCTGTTAGCATGCTGTGGAGAGAAGGCTAATCTACTGACACACACACACACACACACACGCAAAGCAATGCAGTGTCCAGGGCTTTCAATTGGACGGTGAGTGATTTATCAGTTAGACCCTTAGGTGTGTGTGTGTGTGTTAATATGTTGATGACAACTGCTATGTGCTGCTGCTGTTGCCATGGAAACAGTCATGTATTTGTTCTGTCAGAGAAGTCACCTGTCAGACATCGAACATGTGATCAGTGCCAGGTGAGTAAGAAGGTGTGTAGCTGTGCAGCCACAGTTGCAGAGTGCTCCTACCTCTGTGTACTGCTTGGTACAGCAGTATGCAGCTGCGCTACCACACTGAAGTCTAGTTCTCCTTTGCCGGTGAAGATCTGGAACCTGCTCGCTAGAAGTTTAACTTCCAGGGAAAAGCTTCTTTATTTTGGAATGACGTCAGACACTTACAGAGGTTTTCATCAGATTTATCAACCATGATTCTGGTTTTGGTTTCCTGCGCTGGATGAGGTTTTTGTGTTTGATTGATTGCTCTACACTCTTGGTGTAACTGCAGCCCATGGCCACCAAACGTTAGAACGCCTCAGAAGAGAATCCCTGTCAGTGTGGACGTGAAGCTGTGTGCAATCTAAACCATGCCGCAGCAGATTAATGACTGCCCTCATGTTGTGGACATTCTCAGACATTCTCTTGGCAGACGTGTGGTCCATTTTTTGGGATATTCTTCAGTAGTTTGGGTTGGGATCATCACTGCTGGCAACTAGGAGTTAATGCAGTGTTTCAAAATAACTACCCAGAGAGCTGCCTGGAGAGATCTCAGCATGGTCACCAGTAGTGTAGTAGTGTGACGTGCTTCTACTTATACTGACTGTGTGTTCTTGGTTGTGTGTGCGAGCACAGGTGCAGATGTAGTCAAACCTCAGATTGACAAACACTTGAGTGGGGGGCGGAGCCTGCAGGTGGTGATGTCAAAGCGAGGAGCAGGAGGGCGGGGTAAGGGGGAGCGACTGGACACCATGGCAACTCTTCAAGCAGCCAATGAGGAGCTCAGAGCAAAACTGACAGAGATCCAGATCGAACTACAACAGGAAAAGAACAAGGTAAGGACTACAAAACCCAGAGTATCCCAAAAAGTTGATCCTGTTTATTTGGACGTTTTCAGTGGGAGAAATGTTTCATCATCAAGTGACGTCTTCAGTCTCTGCTGACTGCAGGTTTCCCCAAACTTATAGACAGTTCATTGCACAATAACTGAAAGTAGCCCACTGAATGAACAATGGGCTGTGAGTTCAGTTTATGATCATTAGTATGCAAAGTGACATGACCACTGATCAGTGTCCATGAGTACCTTTCACAGAGAGTTGGAGAATGGCTGCAATCACAGCATTGTAAAATGGTAAATGGCCTGTATTTATATAGCGCTTTACACACACATTCACACACTGGTGATGGCAGCTACATTGTAGCCACAGCCACCCTGGGGCGCACTGACAGAGGCGAGGCTGCCAGATACTGGCGCCACCGGGCCCTCTGACCACCACCAGTAGGCAACGGGTGAAGCGTCTTGCCCAAGGACACAACGACTGAGACTGTCCGAGCCGGGGCTCGAACCGGTAACCTTCCAATTACAAGGCGAACTCCCAACTCTTGAGCCACGATCGCCCCCATGGTGACAGATGGACCCTTAGGCCCCCTCCTCCATTCAGAGATGGTCTTTCCCCTGACTCCGCCCACAAACCAGCGTTCCTCCCTGTCCAGGATGTTACATCCTCATCATTGAAAGAGTGTCCACTGGCCTGTAGGTGTGAATAGACTGCAGAGTCCTGGCCTGATGAGGTGGCTCTTCTGTGTTGTGCCGTCCTCTTAGCCAGAGGTTGTTTGGTTTCCCCGATGTATAAATCCTGGCACTTAACAGCGCACACTCTGTTACTCTGTGGGGGGAAACTAACCTCACAGCCCATTGTTTATTCAGTGGGCTGGTTTCAGTCATTATACAAATGTCCTGTTTATAAGGATGTAAACCTGCAGTCAGCTGAGACTGAAGACGTCACCTGGATGATGATGAAACGTCTCGCCCACTCAAAACATCCAGATGAACAGAATCAAACTTTGGGATTTTCTTACCTGGATGATTGAGTATGCATCAAGAAAAAACTCAGAGTACCACAAAGATTACTGCAAAAATTTCACAGTACTCAGAGTAATGTAATGATAATACTGAGTACTGTAGGTGAGCCGACTGGAGAGGGAGAAAAGTCAGGAGCTGAAGGCAGAGCATCACCGGGCGGCGGTTGCTGTGACTGAGCTGAGGACCAAACTCCACGAGGAGAAGCAGAAGGAGCTTTCACTCACCCGGGAGACGTTACTACGGCAACATGAGATGGAGCTCATGAGGGTCATAAAGATCAAAGATGGTGAAATCCAACGTCTTAATGGACTGGTGCTCACCTTAAGGGATGGATCCACAGACAAGGTGAACCACCTAAAGCACACCTGTCCGACACCATCCATCTGTCCATATTGTGTTCACTGCATTAAGCTCCTCCTCCACTGTACACACATATTATATGAACTTGGCCACGGTGATGTTTGTCTCTTGAGACAAATATATTTGGATGAGGGTGGAGTGCTAAGTTATCAGCTAATGCTAGCTAGCTTGGTTAACGAGTTGCACCTGGGTGCATCACACTGCACAAATGACATAAGAGGTTGGCAAAGAGTGAATTTAACTCAAGCATGTGACACAAGCAGGCCATGAAGCAGGCCAGCAGATCAGCTGTTCTCAGCTTCTGCACATCCCAGTAATAAATATCATTTACTGCTGCTGCCTCTGCAATTTCACTGTAGAAAAAATGTAGTCTGTTATGTTTAATTTCAAACACTTCTCATTTTAGGCGTAGTAGCTGTTGGAAAATAAAGCTTTAGCTGTTTAACATACAACCCCTCATAATGTATTCCCGGTTAGATACCATATTTCTAGGCTTTTCAGGGCCGAGTACAATAACCTCAGTTTGATCTGAACTAAGAAGCAGAAAGTTAGCGGCCATCCAGGTCTTTATGTCTTTAAGACATTCCTGCAGTTTAACTCATTGGTGTGTGTTATCTGGCTTCATGGACAGATAGAGCTGGGTGTCATCTGCATAGCAGTGTAAATGTATGCTATGTCTTCTAATGATGCTGCCTAAGGGAAGCATGTATAATGTAAACAGAATTGGTCCTAGCACTGAACCCTGTGGAACTCCATAATTAACCTCAGTGTGTGAAGAGGACCCCTGCAGCACAGTAGCTGTAATACCTGCATCTGGGCTGTATTCGTTCTTTACCGCCAGAGGACACCATTGGCTCTTTGTTCTCATGCTATTCAGGTGAGGAGCGCCCTGCTGGGGGAAGTGGAGGAGGCGAGAAGGAGCTGGGAGGCGGAGCGTTGTCGCTTCCAACACGAGATTCTTGAGCTGAGAGGAGCAAAGAGGAATGCTGAGGAGGCGCTGACATCGGCTCAGCAGGCCTGCCAGGCCAGAGCGGCCGAGCTGCGATCAGCTCATCATCAACACCAAGAGGAGCTTAACAGGACCAAGAGAGACTGTGAGAGAGAGATTCGCCGCCTGGTAGGAGCCTGTGACGCACACATGACTGTTTACACATTCATGATAGCTACACATAACCAGGCGCTGTGTGTTCAGGTGGCCGAGCGGCTCATCTGCTAATCAGAAGGTCGGTGGTTTGGATACTGAAGCGTCTGACATATCACAAACATGGACAGCTTTACTATTAGCATTACAACTAAAGGTAAACCTAGAAAATATAAAGAGGTTAAACACAGAAGACAGAATGAAAGAAACACAGCTGCTGCACACAGCACTTGTGTGCTGTATGAGCATAATCGGCCAGCTGCAGCTGCTTCGGCCTCATCCCGTGCAACATCTAAGGTGGGTAGATGATCTATGAAAGTCCTCCGCCATGTTGCTCGGGGGCGGCCTGGGTTGCATCTTCCGTGGACATGACGACCCTGGGCAGTCAGTGCGGGAGTTGGCGTAAAATGTGACCTCCAAAGCATGTGAGCACGTGTGTGCTCTAAACACTTTGTTCAGTATAATTGGAGAAGGTCTACTAAAATAATGAAGTTCAGCTCATTTGAAGACAGGAGACTAAAAATGGCGACTGTAAGTAAACAGATTTATCAGATCACAGCTCTGTCGTTAACACACAGTAGAATTTGATGGATTAGAATTGAGTGTCTCACTATATTAATGTTTAGAGACAATTTTAGTTGTTTATTCTTCCACTGCAGGTTTGGTGGAGTTGTGTAATGTTCTGATGAAAAAATAAAAACAGAATTTAAATGTAGAATTAGACTTCCTGCAGATTTATGCTTATTAAAAACTCAAAAATGCGTTCTGGCAAAAATGAAGTCCCGGTTAAGATGAAATTCCCAACTGCTGTGACTCTGGAAACATGGGAATCATCAATCCAGCGGCATTTTTTTAAATAGAAAACGAGCGTGAAGGGTCGTTTTCTGTTTGGATGCAGAGTTTAAACCTGACCAAAGCATTGAGCAAGCAGCTGTCGTTGTGCAGTCAGTTAAAAATATTAAACCATAGACATCGTGCAACTTGTCTCTGAATAAGATGAAAAATGTGAAACTGGCAGATGAATGAGCCACTAAAACTGGAGCGTTCCTCTGGTGGACTCTGATGAATAAATGCATTATTATGAAAGTGAATACATGAGTAACACGGAGTGGTACGACACAAACACAGACTGGTGCAGTACAGAGGCTGAACACCGGCTCACTGAAACTCCGCCGGGGACAACGATGACCTAAGACATCAACCTAAGCTGCTGGCCCAACTTATTTCTCTCAAAGTTAAAAAATCTGTGATTTTATCACGTACACATTAGTAAGATACGGTATCACGTACAAGGTTCATGCCTCAGGCCATGGAACGAAAACTTTTCAAGATTTCATTTTGACCACTGTCCTCGGTCCCGAACCCTCCCTCACATACTTCCTTTAAGGTAGAACGGACAAATTCGTACCCCAAGACTTTGTGTGGGTGGTTACCAGGTTACACTAATCTCACCTTTTAGGTTAGTGAGTAAGTAAACGTACTGCTCGCTTACATATGATGGGGTTGGAAGTTCACAGTAAAATCACAGATGCAAACTAGATCCAGCACCAAAGCAGCTGCACTAACATCCTGCAAAGGTTACCTGAGACATCAGCCAAAATAATTTATCATGGGCAGAGTCACAAAACTTTCTGACTCTAGCTTGTTTATGAGCGTGTGCACCTGCAGATTTCTCTGGACAAACCCGAAGCTCAGATACTCAGTGTGCTATACACGAGTCATTCAGGTACAAAAATCACCTGCTTCATTTTACATTACAAAGACTAGAAAGTTGTTTCTGGACCTGACTCTCACTTGTGTGTTTGAAATAACCCAAGCCTCAGTTCTCACCCCTCACCTGTCTCTGATAAAACAAAGACAGCTGACTAACCTTGCGTCCTCTAATCTGTCTCGCTGTCTGTCGCTCACCTGTCCGTCTCACCTGTCTGTGTCTCACCTGACTGAAGAGAGAGAAAACCGAAGGACGTAGCTGACTAACCCCGTCTCCTCTAACCTGTCTCAATGTCTGTCTCTCACCTGTCTGTGCGCAGATGGATGAGATAAAGCTGAAGGACAGAGCTGTCAGTGTTTTGGACAAAGCCCTCGGTCTGCAGGCTGGACACGCCCACCGCCTCCAGCTGCAGACTCAGGCTGCTGAACAGCAAATTGCAGCCCTGAGAGATGCACAGAGGGCGGGGCTAAACCACCCCACTCTTAACCCTAACCCCAACAACGCTCCTCACATTGTAAGCTCCGCCTCTTCCTGCTTGTTTAAACTGCATGTGAAAAAGCCATCTCATTTGCTTCATGTCACAAAAGCCCCAGAGCATTACAGTGGGAGTTCCTGTTTGTGTTGTGCTACTGATTCATGACTTATATACTGTGTCACCCTCAGCTGTGTGCCAGGCACAAGCCTGCACCAGTGCAGAAACAAAGCAGATTCAGCAACCACTGGGACTGAGCCTGTCGTCATGGCTGCGATTTATGATTGTGACTTTAGTGATACAAGCCTGCTGTATTCACCGAATATTCACAGCACCACAGACCAAACCGCAGAAGTCAAAGACAGGATAATACCTACAGAGCAGCTGGATGCTGCTAGAGATCAGCGTCTGACAGTAGGCAGCATCTCCCTACTGTGGTGTCTGCAGTGTTTCCCTTCACTGTTCACATAGACCAGAAGGAAGGCAGCAGTTTAGCTAAAATAATCCAGCAAACATTCCCCAATGTCAGCTCTCAGGGGCTCTGTGTATTTTTTAACATCCCACATCAGGCTCCTTCTTCATCAACTATCAATATACTCAACATTCACTGAGCCATCCAAAAACCTGCACAGGTGTATGTGTTCAGGTGACTAATACTGGGAGGACAAACAGCATCAGGGACCACAGCAAGTACCAATACCAAGACAGTGCTGTGGTCTTGTGTTGAGACAGATTTTTAAAATGTCACAAAACTGAAGCCTAATTTTAAAAGTAGAGTGAGTGTGTACAGAAGAGGGGCCTGAAAACTGAAGGCTCTGCCTCCCATTCTACTTTTAAATACTCTAGGAACAACAAGTAGGCCTGCAGAGCGAGAGCGAAGTGCTCTAATAGGGTGATATGGTACTACAAGGTCATTAAGATAAGATGGAGCCTGATTATTTAAGACCTTGTATGTGAGGAGCAGGATTTAGAATCCTGGATTAAACAGGAAGCCAAAACAGGAGAAATCTGCTCTCTCTTTCTAGTCCCTGTCAGGACTCTTGCTGCAGCATTTTGGATCAGCTGAAGGCTTTTCAGGGAGTTTTTAGGACTTCCTGATAATAATGAATTACAGTCGTCCAGCCTGGAAGTAATAAATGCATGAACTAGTTTTTCAGCGTCACTCTGAGACAGGATATTTCTAACTTTAGAGATGTTGCGCAAATGGAAGAAAGCAGTCTTACATATTTGTTTAATATGTGCATTGAAGGACATGTCCTGGTCAAACATGACTCCAAGGTTCCTCACAGCGTTACTGGAGGCCAAGGTAATGCCATCCAGAGTAAGAATCTGCTTAGATACCATATTTCTAAGATTTTCAGGGCCGAGTACAATAACCTCAGTTTGATCTGAATTAAAAAGCAGAAAGTTAGCGGCCATCCAGGTCTTTATGTCTTTAAGACATTCCCTGATGGGTAGATAAAGTTTGGTATTATCCTCATAGCAGTAAAAATGTATGGCAAGCCTTTGAATGACACTGCCCTGATACTGATATTTGCCCTAGTGCAGAACCTTGTGGAACTTTATAATTAACCTAAGTGTGTAAAGAAGAAATTGGAGTCTGTTATTTAGATATGATTAAAGAAACCACAGCAGTGCATCGTCTAATCGCTGTAACTGCACTGAGGTCTACTGGACAGATCATTTGTAACCTTCACTAAAGCTGTTTACTGTGATGAGCTCTGAAACCTGACTGAAACTCTTCAAATATAGTTCATATAAACTGTGTTTGAATGTGTTAACACTAACCCTTTCCAAACTGTTGAGTTGGTATCTTGATGCATGCTCTATCATCCAGGTAAGTAAACCCCAAAAGGTTGATTCTGTTTATCTGGACGTTTTCAGTGGGAGAACCTTTTTGTCACTCATCCAGGTAGGGCTGCTCGATTATGGCAAAAATGATAATCACGATTATTTTCACTGAATCTCGATTATGTGATGATATTTATTTAACAATAACAATGTGTTGAATAATGACTTTAAAGATTGTCACAAAATAATCTAAAATAGTGCAAACACTGATAACAGTGCAAATGTTTGCAGTATAACAAATCAATGAAAAATGTAAACATCTGTGTTTAGTGAACTTTGCAGTGTTGCTCTGTGGTGCAGCTACGACACCGAGGAAAGTTTACACACTGTGTCTACTTGATCCACGTCTGACTGAACCCATAATGTTTCCACACCACTGAAGTTTTTTTCCTCTCTTTTCAACCAACAGCAGTCACTCTCCTCTCCAAATAACTTCTGCTGAGCTTTCCGAGCTTCCCTCGGGTCCTCTTAGTCAGCGGTCCCCAACCCCCGGGCCTCGGACCGGTACCGGTCCGTGAGTCGTTTGGTACCGGGCCGCGAGAGTTGACGCTCAGGCTTGAAATGTCTGGTTTTCAGGGTTTTTATCGGTTTTCAGCGTTATTTTGTTATCGTTTTTATCGTTTACTCTGTTTTCCTGGGTCTTTTCATGTGTGTTATGAATAAATATATATAAATATAAATATATTTATTATATAATATAATATATAAATATAATAAATCTTTTTTTTTTTCGGTACCGGTACTAGTTTTATTTTGTTGTATTTATCCGCGACACCTTAAAGGCCGGTCCATGAAAATATTGTCGGGCATAAACCGGTCCGTGGCGCAAAAAAGGGTGGAGACCGCTGCTCTTAATCGTGGTGACACGTGTTGGAAATGCAGAGAGGTGCGCTCGATTTGCCACACGGAGCAGCGCGAGAGTAAAGCACGAGGGAGGGGCTAATAATCGGCTCAGTCATTTTTAATGATCGTTGAAAGCCCAGATCGTAATCGAGATTAAAATTCGATTAATTGAGCAGCCCTACATCCAGGTGACTTCTTCAGTCTGACTGCAAATTTCCAACCTTATAAACAGTACGTTTGCACAATGACTGAAACTAGCACCACTGACGAACAGTGGGCTGGGAGTCAGTTTCATAATCATTGTTGAGATGGTACTTGACCTAATGACTGCTCTGTGACTGCTAATATCCAACATGTTTTAAATAACACAGTATAATACCCCCTAATAGTTAGACTGAGTCACGCTGTACTTCTCTCAAAGTATACCACCAGAGGCATCTTTCTTATAAATAATACCCCAGTTGCCCAGCAGAGTGTTTCAGGGCCTTCCTAGCCATCCTAACAGTCTTGAAGTGTACAGCATGGTAAAGTCCTGAGTTACCATCCAGGCTAATTTGAGACCGGAAATTAAGGCCAATAACAGGTTGACTTCAGCCAAACTTTTTGCTGTTTCACCTCAAGAAATGTGGTGTCTACACAAACTACATGTGCAGTCTTCTTCTACAGACCAGGCTCAAAGGGCTAAGGTAGACAGAGAGAGACAGAAAACTTAGGCTTTTAAAACAAACTTGGAGCTAACCAGACCTTTAACACTCTAGCAGAAAGATGCACTCAACTTTCTCATGGACCTTTTAAAATTTTACTGACTAGTTATCAGAGAGTGATAGAACACTAAAATGGGATGTCTATAAGTAAAAGTCCTCTGTAAAGGTTTGTTGACTTTGTGCCAAAGTTCCTTAGAGGTTCACCTTTTAACACCATTTGTACTGTTACTGAATTCTCTTAAGATTTCAGTTTGTTCTGTTTGATTTTCAGTTTGTTTCAAATTATATTTTTAGTAATTCAGTGTTGAAGAAATTCCTATTGTATGAAAATACAAAAGAAACTTTAGATTTTTCATGTGTTTGCATGCTACCTCGCTGATGATGCTTGAATGCAGTTTGCAGTTAGGCATTTGGTTGGTGGCTGACCTTTGACCTGGGCTGTCGTTCTTGTGCTCAGTCTCAGGAGGATCGTGACACTCGGAGGTTTCAGCTGAAGATAGCTGAGCTCAGTGCCGTCGTCAGGAAGTTAGAGGATAGAAATGCTCTACTGTCAGAAGAACGCAACGAATTGGTAAAGCACACACACACACACACACACACACACACACACAAAACCTTATATTCGACCCATTGCTCATTTCTTTATTTATCTCTTTACCTGTCATGTGTGGTAGTTTTAGCAAACAGAATCATGGCCTGAATGCTTTGTTGTGCCAAACACATTTGTTTTACCAAGAGGAGAACTATGGCCTCTCTGTAGGCTCCTATTGTTAATCTTTTTTTTGTTTATATATATATATTTTTTTACATTATTATCAGAGTGGGTGTTGTGCTGAAGCAGACAGGAGGTTGGAGGCCAGTTTGGTGAAGGTGGAGAGTCTAGGTTGATGCAAACAGGTTCTCCAACTGCTGCATCTGTAACAAAACACAAAGCACCTGAAAGACACAACAAGGCAAGATTCTCAAACATACAATTTTGTCATATGTGGGAGAAGATTGTGAGCGTTTGTATGAGCAGTATGTTTCTTTTTATGTCAGTGCAGTGGTGGCCTGTTGGGTGAGTGTGGAAATTAGATGCGATTAGATTTGAGGAGACATGAGCAGATGGTCAACAGTGCTCATCGCCGCCTCATAGGGCTGCTTGATTATGGCAAAAATGATCATCATGATTATTTTCACTGAAATTAAGATCTCGATTATTTGACGATATTTATTTAACCCTTTAAGACCTACCATAGAACCAAGTCCGCCAGAGCTTATATTATTTTTTTTACATGTTGTAGTGCCATTTGTGGGAGCATTTCAAGTTGCTATACATCAATACAACTGTTATAGCCCATATTTTAATAATATGTATGCATTAAGTCCATAGTAACTACATTAATTGCAAAAAAGTGCAAAAAACTACAAAAAAATTGAAAATCGTTTTTGTTTTTTTTGCATATATTTCTACTTGGAGAAATTTAAGAGGCTCATCCCTCAAAACTTTAAATACAAAAAAGTTGTAAAAAATAGTTTACAACAACAGGAAATTTATTTTGAGTGTCTTGATAGTTTTATTTTGGAGATACAGCAATTTTTATATACTGCAGGAAAAACGAAAAACAATCCTATGATGCAAATTTGCAAAGAAAACAGCAGGTGCATCAAAATAAACTATTTCCAGCAGAGCAATTTGAGTTCCAAGCATCCCAGAAACTATTCAGAAAAGTCAAACATGACTTATAAAAACACCAGTATAGGCTTTTAAGGCCTACAAGTAAAAAACTACATTTTCTGCGAAAATGACGTCACTTCCGGTTTCGGGCAGGAAATGGCGGACATGCGATAGTTCGCGCTGACCTCCTTTTCAATGTGGGAAGTGTTACGAACAGCTGATCGGATCGGCAAAGCGTGTTTCTGGAATATTGTGTTTTTGTTCCTGCAAGCGCTTTTTATGCAATTTTTGCAAAGCTTTATGTGGAAGGAAACCGTGACCGAGGACAAGCTGATGGCATCAGATGTAAGTACAACTCCTCCGGTTTCATATGCAAAAAAATTATTGCGCTAGCTTACGCGGTTCAGGTTCTACAGGGATTTAAAAATAGTTACGCAAAATGGAGCGTGCTGCTCTGACCGGCTTTAAAGGGTTAACAATAACAATGTATTGAATAATGACTTTAAAAAATAATATAAAATGGTGTGCAAATACTGATAACAGTGCAAATGTTTGCAATATAAGAAATCAATGAAAAATGTAAACATCTATGTTTAGTGAACTTTGCAGTGTTGCTCTGTGGTGCAGCTACGACACCGTAGCAAAGTTTACAGATTGTGTCTACTTGATCCACGTCTGACTCCGCGAACCCATAATGTTTCCACACCACTGAAGTCTTTTTTACCTCTTTTCAACCAACAGCACCCACTCTCCTGTCCAAATAACTTCTGCTTAGCTTTCCGAGCTTCCCTCGGGTCCTCTTAATTGTTGTGACGCGTGTTGGAAATGCAGAGAGGTGCGCTCGATTTGCCACACGGAGCAGCGCGAGAGTAAAGCACGAGGGAGGTGCTAATAATCGGCTCAGTCATTTTTAATGATCGTTGAAAGCCCAGATCGTAATTGAGATTAAAATTCGATTAATTGAGCAGCCCTACCGCCTCAGCAGCCCACCCACCAACCTCTGGGTATCACATATGTCCCCAGACGTCCTATGTGTATGGTTATGTGTCCTGAACTGTAATGACTACAGTGTAATTAATGGCTGTGCAGCACAGTGAGCAAAGTCCTACCGATTGAGGCCTGTGAGGCATATATTCCCCCTCGTGATATTACGTGTGTTAGTGTTGTGCTGTCAGAAGAAGCGGGGAAGGAAAAAGCATGTAGTTCTCAGCACATAAGCCTGCAGGTTCTCAAAAGCCCCCAAGGCACAGACCGGACATCTCAGTGTGGGCCTACCCACCCCACCAGGTGAAGCAGCCAAGGGGATGCAATGCACCCCCACACAAGCACGGTCCCAACCAGAAAATGGGCAACCCCAGCACCAGGGCCCTGGACCATGCACACAAAGAGAAGAAGCCTGGAACTCTCTGGAACACAAGGAATTAAGGTCAGAAACAAACTCAGTTACTCGCCTCCCTCAATGCTACCCGGAGCATCTCCTTCCCCCTCAGAGCCCCACGTGCTCCACCTGCCAAGCAAGCAACTCAAACCAATCTTCATCTACCTCTGGTTCACCTTCTAACTATGTTCTCCTTTATTTGCAGTTACTCCACATCCGAACACACTACATTTCCCTTCCTCATGTTTCAAGTTTATTTTCGTGTTTGTAATAAAGCCTGTGAGAAATCTATCTGCTGTCTCCATGTTTGATCTGCGCTTCGGTCCACGTTCACATACTGGCTCCCGGGCCCCCTTCACACAGTGAGGACTATGCGATGTATTTGTTTCCATATCTAATTCACTTACATCAGCTAAGATGCACAGCTTGGCTGAGGTTGGGATATGTCAACTAAACCATGTGGATAGGTCTCTGCCAGGCACGTGCAGAGGGGGGGGCTAGAGGGGCTTGAGCACCCGCCCCTTTAAACCTCTGCACGGCCCTGGTCTCTGCCACAACCTCTGAACAGGTGTACAAGACCATATACGGTAGTGTGTATATAGTTCTCAGTAGAGTTACCTCTGCAGTGTTTGCATATGCTAGAGTCTGCAAGACCTTTGTGGAACATCCTTTGTCCTGTATAGTTTGTTCTATGGAGAGTTTTGTATTGTATGAGTTGCTGCATTACAAAAGCTTTTTCCAGATGTGTTCTCCCTGCTGCCCCGTCATACCACTCTCACAGAGCGCTGTTTTGAAAAGCACCCTGAGTGACTGTGCATGCACTTCCCTATAGATTCCCCGAACATAAAAGGCAAATAGCTCACACTGTATTGGCTGCTATGCTGGAGATAGGGGTAACAGAAGAATCCCACAGTTCCTGGTGTAACCCCATAGTTCTTGTAGTTCCTGTGTGGATTATCACAAGGTAAATGAGGTATCACAGTTTGATGCTTATGCCCTGGGTCGATGAGCTCCTAGACTGGTTAGGTACTGGATATATCCAGGGGATAGATCCTTGTCTCCAGAGTCTAAGTAAAACGGGCCTTCTCCACTCTGTATGGTTTGCACGAATTCATCACACTTCTGTTGTTCTGAGCCCCAGTCACCTTTCTCATGGACCAAGTGCTGCATCCAAACACTTCATATGCTGCTCCCTACCTGGATTAGATTATGATCCATAACAACATCTATGTGGAGCATGTGCCGGTGGTCCTGGAGTGCCTGAGGCAGGGCTGACGGCCAACCGGAAGAAGTGTGTGGTTGGACAGAGGTACAGTATCTGCAGTGCCACCTGGGAGTTGGATAAGTGTGTCCACAGATGGAGAAAATACAGCTATAACATCCTGCCTGCGTCTCATGACCAAAAAAGACGTGAAGTGGTTTTTGGGGCTGGCTGTTTGTGTCTGGCTTCATGAAGCTGACCAACACTTTGGCTGATCTCACTTGAGAACGTGCACCAGAGGATGGGTCAGTGCCAGGCAGCATTTGACCTGGTCAAAGAGGCTTTTTGTGGGGAACCTCTGCTCCACACCCCTGACTTTTCCCTTTCTTTCATTCTGCAGATGGATGCCTCAAACTGGGCTCGGGGCTGTTTTGCCCCAGCAGGTAAGGGGGGTCGACTGCCCTGAGACAGAGGCCATATACAGCACAGTGGAGAAGGAATGTCTGGCAATTTGGTGGGTGGTCGACTGCCTTCGTTATTATCTCTTGGGATGTTCATTCAGACCAAAAACTGTTGCAATAGCTTCACCGCATGAAGGATCTCAATGTCTGGATCACCCAGTGGTATCTGGCTCTCCAGCCATTTAAGTGAAAGGTGCTCTATAGGCTGGAGGCACAGATGGTCATGGCTACGTGGCGAGTTCTGGCCTGCGGCTCTGCTGGAAAGGAGAGGCTGTGCAGCGGGCTCGGAGGCAGTTCCATGAGGGCTGGCAGAGCAGTTGGGACTGATTGTTTAATCGTGCGCTTTCTATTTTAGTAGACAGCTAGGACCGGAGGAGGTGACCTGAACAGAGTTGATCCAGGTGATTGTAAGGAGCTTGGAAAGAAAAGCATCTGTACTTCTTCAAGTTGCTTGAAGACATTTCACCTCTCATCTTCAGTTCTAGGGTAGATGGTGGAGAGTCCCAGATTTAATTAATGTCACCTGACCGTACTGGAGTGGTGGAGCAGTTCTGAAAATTACAATTCAAAGGCAGAACTGCTGATTTGCTTCAGCTGATGGAGTAGTATAATATTAAGAGTGTCTGTCCTCAGAAAAGAGGTTTGTGAGTTACCACGCAAAAGTAAACATCAGCAAATAAGCTTACTGTATGGTCTGTATTTCCAGTTTGAATTTCTCTAATATCTACATTGTGTCTGATTGCTACTGCTGGTGGTTTGATGAAAATGACAAAAGCAACGGGGGAAGCAGACAGCCCAGTCTGGTGCCCCTCTGTAGATTGAAGCTGGGGAGTAAGGTTGTTTGTCCTAGCTGATGTGCTTCGAGAGGTGTATGAATTTCCAGTTTACCTGGTCAAATGGTTTCCTTATGTAGGGTCCTTATGTTGGCTGGTTTAAGAAGTACACTGACAATGGCAGAGTTCATTCTGAATTTGGTTTACCATTCTGAAAAAAGTGGGTGCCAATGTTGATGAAACTTTGCTGGAAAAGCGTCTCGACCTGGGGCTTTATTGTTTGGGAGATGCTGTAGGGCAGGGGTGCCCAATCCCGGTCCTCGAGAGCTACCGTCCTGCAGCTTTTAGATGCATCCCTACTCCAACACAGCTGAATCAAATGGTTTGATTACCTCTTCAGCATGCCATCATGTTTGGCAAAGGCCTGATAACAAGTCATTCATTTGATTCGGGTGTGTGGGAACAAGGATGCATCTAAAAGCTGCAGGACGGTAGCTCTCGAGGACCGGGATTGGGCACCCCTGCTGTAGGGCTTTGTGAAATTCAGACACTGGAGAGGTGAATCCAGAGCTGTCATTGTTTGCCGTTTAGTTTCAGTGGATTTATATTGTTAAGAAATTCTTCAATGTCAGCATGGATTAATCTGGGGTGAATATACGTTTCCTAATTATTTGTTGTGCAGTACTGTTCTCCGTTGAATCCTTATAGATGTTTTTTCTTAATTTATCTTTAACTGGTTAGTAAGGAATTTTCCAGATTTATTGCCATGTTTAAAGTTCTTCAAACGCAGCATTTGTGTCAGAAATTGTGTTTTATTATTATTAATTATTTCATTTAACTATAGTTTTAGTTTTCTCAGGTTGTTAATTGTATGTTAATAGGGAGCTTCTAATGATTACATTTTCGGTTCTATTTTATTTGTGTATTATTTTGTCTTTCCTGATTTTCAAAAAAACACCGTTATATTCCTGGAAGGTCATTATTATCTTTCCCACTCTGATGTCCACTGATATGAACACCAAACATCGCAAAGACCAAAATCACTCATGTGTTGTTTGAGAATGTCGGTAGACTTCCAGTTCCTTTGACTCACAGCTGTACTGAGCATATCAATTTGTGGATTAAATACCAGGTTGACGTCTCCTCCTATTATAGGAGTGATGTCAGAGTGATCTGAAAGTGAAGTGAAGATGTAATAAAAAGGAGGGCCTATCAACATTTAGTGATCCATATTTTGAAAACATAAATTAAGTATTATAAATCCACCTTCTGGATCTGTAATACTGTTGCTAATGGTCAAGTTTATTTTTCTGCTAATTAATATGGCTACATGTCTTTGTTTTACCGTATTTACCGCACTATAAGGTGCACGTAAAATCCTTAAATCTTCACAAAAATCGACAGTGCGCCTTATAATCTGGTGCGCCTTATGTATGAATTTTGGTTTGTGCTTACTGACCTCGAACCGGTTTTATGTGGCACACTGTGCTCAAAAATCTGTCAAAAAAAGATTTTTAGTGCCACTTTTTGGAGCATTACGGTTACTGTTGCCAGGAGCCTCGCGGAGTAATACGTACTGTGCTTCAACACAACATTACCGTGTTGTGTGTGTATAATGACTCCAAAATGGCACCCGCGAAGAGACACGCTTACGAAGCGGATTTTAAACTTCGAGCAATTAGTTATGCAAAAGAAAATGGAAATAGAGCAGCTGCCAGACAATTCGGCATTAATGAGTCGATGGTGCGCAAGTGGAGGAAGCAAGAAGATGACCTAAAACAAGTAAAGACAACCAAAAGGAGTTTCCGAGGGAACACGGCGCGATGGCCGCAGTTAGAGGACAAAATTGAACAGTGGGTTATTGAACAGAGAACAGCAGGCAGAAGTGTCTCTACAGTCTCTATTCGACTCAAGGCTACAGCAGCACGTGACGTGCAGATTAACAACTTTCGAGGGCGACCTTCTTGGTGCTTCCGTTTTATGAAAAGGCATAATCTCTCAATCCGCACAAGAACTACCATCTCACAGCAACTGCCAAACGATTACAAAGAAAAGTTGGCCATTTTCCGCACCTACTGCCAAAATAAGATCACTGAAAAGAAGATCCGGCCAGAACACATCACTAGCATGGACGAGGTCCTCCTTACCTTTGACATCCCCGTGAACCGTACTGTCAAGAAAACAGGGACCAGTACGGTATCTATACGCACCACAGAGAACG
Source organism: Mchenga conophoros (assembly GCF_057382185.1). Lineage (NCBI taxonomy): Eukaryota > Metazoa > Chordata > Actinopteri > Cichliformes > Cichlidae > Mchenga > Mchenga conophoros. The sequence goes on along the minus strand of NC_140533.1, from coordinate 29,943,772 downwards.
AGAAGTCATCCTCCACTGTAGTTCTGGGCTGCCAAGCTAATGGCCAGAAACTACCACCCATGGTCATTTTCAAGAGGAAGACTTTGCCAAAAGAAAAGTTTCCGGGCGGCGTCATCGTGAAGGCTAACTCAAAGGGCTGGATGGACGAGGAGAAGATGAGCGAGTGGCTGAGTTTATGTCAAGAGACCGGGTGGCTTTTTCCACAAATCTCCGTCTCTTTTGATCTACGACTCCATGCGCGCCCATCTCACCGAGGCTGTCAAAACCCAAGTGAAGCAAACTAATTAACATTGTATGTGACAAACCTCAGAGCGTTCATGTTTAAAGTAACTGGTGGGGTGTTGAATGTTCGCTAAATCGCTGTGTGTGTGTCTGTCTGCTTGTGTATGTACCTGTGCTGTGTGATTGTGAAGTAAATCACAGCATTGGAGGCAGAGCAAATACAATGAGTGCAGAGAGAAATGGTGTGAAAACTGAGATGTGCAGCCACCAATGAACCATTCGCAAGTGACGTTATATCAACAACAACAAACAAATAGAGGGGAATTTAAGAAAAAACAACACGAGAAAACAGGCTGTGGTCATTAAACCAGCATGAATTGTTCTGTGTAGACATGTCTATTAAACAGGGGAAAAGGATATGGAAAAGAATGAGAAAGAGGCCTTAGTATAGCTACAGATGGTCTAGTCACGATAAAGCTGCCACTGATGCACAGTTTATAGACCACAGTGACAGCTCGGGAGCCTCCGTGGATGAATTTCTTTCAGATCAGGAACAGGACTTTGCATTGCTCCAGGAGCTCTTTGAGAAACCGAAGTTTGTTGCTGTCAGCTCCCAGCCATGGCTCTACACCAGCTCTTTCTGTTTAAAGTTTTCCAATTTGGACACAGTTGGTCTGGGTCTGCGTCCATCAGCTTGCTTACGTCCCAGATGATGGACATAATGGAAGCTGATGTTTTACCATGTGGAGTTTGAGGTGGATCTAGATGTAATGTCTCACTGTAGTTTGCAGGTCCTTTGCTGCCTTCTCTAGGATGCCTCCAGGCCTAGCATGCTGCAGGCCTGGAGCTCGACGACAGTTTCCTTGATTTTTTTTAATTTTCGTCTGAGATCTGGGTCATACCGTCGCTGAGGGATTACCCCGACTCTCCCCGGCCACAGCAGTGAGTGTGTTCACCTGCGGCTGGCTGAACTCCACGGACTTACGCAGCACCTGAAAGTCTTTATGCAAGATTTCCAGTGGGGGCAGGTATATGTCAAAGCTCGATGGTTTTTTTTTATCTATGGACACCAAAATCTCCATCATGTTGCTAGTCTGAGGAGAAGCCCGTTCCAAACATGTTTCCTTTGCTGCTGGATGGAGTCAGTGTCTTGTTTCCCCTTAACAATGGACCTGAAACACTTGCAGGTATACTGCTTCTACTGTCCCGGTCTTCTTTGTGGTCCTCCAGAGTGCTTAAGTTGGTTGAAACACAGTTTTCAAGCTGTATAGGAGTAAGTTGGCAGAGAAAGCTAGTGACTGAAATGTTCTCAATCAGTAGCACGCCCGGTGAGATTCACGCTGGGTCTCGTGTTAGCGCCTCCTTCCCTTTATTGTCCTAACTCTAACCCAGGCTGATCCTAACTAATAAGGCAGCTACACCTGTAGAGGGTAATGTTGAGTAAATTAATTGTTACATTCCACCTTATGCAGCTAATGAACCGCAACTCATGCAGTGCCTCTCCAGCCCAGGAAACAAAATATGGAGCTTGAAATGAGACCGTAAGCTTAATGGACTCCAATCATAAGAACTACAAACACTGTAGGGCACTGTCACCCTAATGTTATCTTACCTGGGGCTAATGAATTACTTGATAAAATCCTTGTCCTCTTCCTGCCTGTATGTTTTTATTTTTCGTGTGTTCTGCAGTTGAAGCGCCTGAGAGAGGCCGAGAGTCAGTTTCTTCCTCTTCTGGACAAGAACAAGCGTCTGAGCCGCAAAAACGAAGAGCTGGCTCTAGCGCTGCGTCGACTCGATAACAAGCTTCGCTTCGTCACCCAGGAGAATCTGGAGATGGTAACTATGGTAACCTCTGACTCTAACACACCGTATTCTGTATCAGTCAAACTGGTGATGGTGTTGGAATTGATGTGATGTCCAGCTTCCACACGCAGTTACTGCTTTTTACCAGCAGGTGTCAGGATTCACTCACACTTCAGGGTTTAGGTACTTCATTGACAACCCAATTACAAGACTGAAGTTTAATTTGTCATTTTATTTGGATCTTTCACCTCTTACACCAATGATCCAAAAGATTGAATGATTCCGATTATAAACCAGGATGCTGCTGGAAGGCTCTCGGCCACGCTTGACCCTGGCAGGACTCTTGGTGTCTTGTAGAATAGAATAGATCTGTATTGTCACTGTTACAAGAACAATGAAACACAGTTTGGCATCTCTCCGTTGGCAGGATGTAGATTTACATTCAGTTTTTGGATAGGAGAGGAAGATAAGATAGACATAAGTTTAAGGGTACCTACTGAGGGAGTGTGTGTAACACACAATAGCGTAACACAGGCTACACAGTAACACAGGCATTTACACAAAAAAGATATGTACAAGGAGTACATACGCATACACACATACATACCTACCTATATACACAAACATATACACAGATATATACGTACGTTTTAACAATTAATGTAAATCTATCTCATATACAGGGACGCCTCTGAAACAAAGTGTCGTCCATTCTTCAAATTTCTGTCCCTGGATAAATGAAAATATTCTGAATTTTAGAAAATATTGTCGCAAGTTAGAACGTTTATGGAAGGCTTCCAAGCTCGAGGTTCATGGGATACATCTCAAGGAATCAATTTCCTCACTTAATGACATGATTAAAAAATGCTAGAACTGAATTTAAAAAAAGAACCATCCCAAAGTGTTGTTTGATATCCCTCATGTACCAGTCTATACTAAATCTGATTGTAATGAATTTTTGAACTATTTTGTAAATAAAGTCGCTGCCATCAGGTCTATTATCTCTCCATCATCCTCTCAGTATCACACTGAAAATATCAAAATGATCATCTGTGTCAAAGATCTTGGAAAAAAGAGTTGCAGAACAACTGAACAACTTTTTGGAGAAGAACAATGTTCTGGACATTTTCCAAGTCTGGTTTCCACAAATTGCACTCGACTCAAACCACTTTACTTACAGTGTGTGGTGACATGTTGATGGCAGCAGACTCTGGGGAGTGCTCGTACTGGTTATACTGGTTCTCTCCTCAGCTTTTGATGCTGTTGATCACAGCATCCTGATAAATAGGCTAAAGGACTTGTTCAGGATTACTGGTGTTGTTTAAAATGGTTTATGTCGCATCTATCTGAGAGATCTTTACTGTCTGTATGAATCATGTGTTGTCTGAAACATCAGCTCTGCCTTCTGGGGCACCTCAAGGATCTGTTTTAGGTCCGATTCTCTTTTTGCTGTATATCCTCCCTCTAGGCCAAATTATCATCTCCATGCTGATGACATTCAGTTATACTGTTAAGCTTCTGAGTTTTATGAATTGCCTTGTTTAAATAATTGTCTGTCAGAAATCCAACAATGATCAAATGACAATTTAATCACAACTTTGATTTTTGGTCCTGACCATATAATCTCAGAAATTAAGCAGCATATCAGTTTTTTACGCCCTCCTGTTCAATCGAGTCTCAGAAACTTGGGCATCATATTTGACAGTACAGTGTGAATCTTTCCAAACAACTAGTCCAGAACTGTTTTTATCATCGAAGAAACATTTGTCAACTCAGACTACTGGTGTCAAAGACAGAACCTGAGATGATTCATGCTTTTATTTCTTCTCGTTTGGATTATTGTAACGGTCTTTGTGCTTCCAACAAATCTGCTCGGGATCGCCTTCAAACTGTACAGAATGCTGCGGCGAGACTTTTAACTGGCACTGACAAGAGGTCACACATTACTCCAGTTCTGGCTTCTCTTCACAGGTTGCCAGTAAATTTTAGGGTTCATTTTAAAATTTTAGTCGTAACTTTTAGAGCTCTGCATGGTGAAGCTCCCCAGTCCATCTGACCTGTTGAAACCTCATGCTCCATCCCGAGCACTTAGGTCTTCAGGTCAGAAGTTACTGTTGGCCCCATGTACTGGGTTCAAAACAGGCGCCGAGGCTGTGGAACTCTCTTCTGTTGGCTTTACGGTGTTTAGACTCAATTGACTCTTTTGAAAAGCAGCTGAAGGCATTTCTATACAAGCTTTTAATTCATTTTCTCATTGTTTTATATTATTTTATTTAGCACTTTGTGATTTTTATCTGTGAAAATACATTTTACTTACTTTTACTTACTTACTGTAATGGAAATTACACTAAAGCAGAAACTGTTATAGTTAGGGCTGTGCGATATGACCAAAATCACATATCCCTATGTAAGACAAAAATTTAACATTTTCTGTAAATTCTGTGAAATTTGGTCCACTCAACTTGCGTGAAGTGTTTTCAGCTGGGCGTCGTTTACCTGGAGTCGAGTGTTACATAAGTTGAAACGGACGCAATTTTCTTTATGGGCTCTTTCTTAGCTTATCGTCCGTAAACACTCTTGTCCGAAATACTTTGCAGTTTCTTTTGAAAAATCTCAACAGGATCTTCAGTTTTATTGTGAAAGGTTTATGTGGAAAATAAACAAGCCACACGATGGTTTTACCATCGTTGTTGGTAATGACAACGCATAAAAACAGTCACTTGTCCACTGTAGTGTGGTTATATTAAATATAAGAGAAAAATAGAGCTTTGGGAAATTCTACCGTGACCATCAAAACCATGAAAAAATATTGCTGAAAACTGTTTATTTTACCACAAAACAAACGATAGCGTAATATGAAACCATAGACGTTTTTATATCGTTACATCGAACAGCCCTAGTTATAGTATACTTTATTCAAACACAGTGAAACAGTGCTGCATCAGCTGCTGAGCATTTCTTCCACATCTATTCATTTTAGTTATATTTCTATATGAAAGAAAAGACAACCCATCATGGCCGAGCACTTGGTGACAGTGAGCATGAAAAACCATCAAACTGCAATCGAATACTTTAGCGTACCATTGCTATGGTAACAGCCATGCTTTTGTGGTCCACAGAGGAGGCCAAGTTCATTAAATGATCTGGACCGCAGCCACTCCACCAGTTACCATGGTTACAGTCAGGACGAGAGAGAGATGGAGTTTCTGCGGTTACAAGTCCTGGAGCAGCAACACATCATTGATGACCTGTCCAAGGTACCCATACTACTGATTCAGTTCAATTCAGTTCAGTTTGTATAGCGCCAAATCACATCAGTTGCCTCAAGGCGCTTTATGTTGTAAAAGAAATACCCTACAATAATACAAATAAACCAGAGTAAATCTCAACAATCATATGACTGCCTATGAGCAAGCACTTTGGCGAGAGTGGGCAGAAAACACTCACTTTTAACAGGAAGAAACCTCCAGCAGAACCAGGCTCAGGGAGGGGCGGGGCCGTCTGCTGTCAACAGGAAGAAGCCAAAGATTAATAATAACTAGTAATTAAATGCAGAGAGTTGTATAAAAACATAGTGAGTGAAGAAGAAACACTCAATGCATCATGGGAGTCTCCCAGCAGCCTAAGGGAGGATTCAGGGTCACCTGGTCCAGCCCTAACTATATGCTTTAGCAAAAAGGAAAGTTTGAAGCCTGATCTTTAAACAATCCAGGGTCTACCCTGTCTCCTGCCCTAAGACAGCTGTGATAGACTCCAGCCCCCCCTCCCCCCCACGACCCTGAATTGAATAAGTGGAAGAGGGGGATGGATGGATGGACACACATAAGCCCATATGTGTTCATTCATAGTTTTGATGCCTTCAGTGAGGAACCACAATGTGAAAAAACCCATTAAGTGAGCAACTGTGTCCATACAGACGACAAGTAATACTGTTACTGCTCCTACTAGTACTACACACACTCACACATTTATACTTGTACTACAGTTCAGTACTTCACTGTAATAAGACTTAGTTTGTGTTTACAGGCTCTGGAGACAGCTGGTTATGTGAAGAATGTGATTGTAAGTATTGAATCGTACCAGTGTTAATACAGTTGTTGGTGTGTCCTGTGTGATGGATTGTGAGCTTTGTATCGAACATGCATAGAATCAGTGATAACCCTGAGAGTAAGGTCTTTCTGTTAATAGTGAAACATGCTGCTGTCTGTCTGTCTGTAGGAGAGAGACATGTTACTGAGGTACCGGCGTCAGGAATCAGGGAGGAGGAAACGGACCTTCAGAGCCTGCAGGGTGAGGCCAGGCCTGTACCCCGATATTTCTTTGTTTGTGTGTAAGAGATGTGCAGAGAAGTGTATGACGAAGCCAGGTTAATTCTTTAGCGAGCTGTTTACCTATTGAATCTCCATGAAAACCGAGGCTGACCAGCTTACCTGATCAGAAGCAGGTGACCCTCAGCATTTCTTTCATGTGCAGAACGCTTTCAGTGTTTTGTGTGCAGCTTGTTCCTGAAAGCAGCAAATGAAGCCCTGCTGCAAAGCTCCAGCAGCTCAGACTGAATGTGCATCCCATTACGTAAAGTGAAGTTGGAGCGACGTCTTTTATAAGTCATTTTTGGACCTCCAGTTTTGGTCCACTGAGAGGGTCCACTGTAAAACCAGGTGACAACTTTTTTTTAAATGTCTGCTTAATGTTGTCGTCAATAGAAACGACATGTAGGGGCTATTTATGGCACATTGAGGAGGATGGAAACCTCAACGTTTACATTTGCTGGAAACCCACAAACACAGACCAGTACCTACTCCCCACTTGACTTCCACCACCCTCTGGAACACAAACTTGGGGAAATCGGGATCCTGCAACCCTGGAAAAACATCCCCTCTAAGCCAGAAGGGGAAACAAAGGAACACACATGTAAAGAAAGCTCATAAACATGTGGTTATCCCAGCTGGGCTTTCATCAAATCAACTAAGATGCACAGCAAAGACGGTCAGACACCAACTAGAGAGGATCAGAAGGACAAACAGAACAACTGTCATCCCTCATGTGGCAGGTTTATCAGAGAAACTCAGGAGAGTCTTCTCCAAGCACGACATCCCAGTGTACCCAGCCACACACTCAGACACAAACTGGTTCATCCCACACACAACCTCAACAATGTAGCGTAGCTGTACAGTGTAGGGAGGAGTGCTCAGACCTCTACACTGGAGACACCAAACATCCACTTTATAAACGCACAACATAGAAGAGCCACCTCCACGGGACAAGGCTCGGCTGTACTAAAGGACAAAGGTCACTGCTTTAAGGATGCAAATGTTCACATGTTGGACAGAGAGGACAGGTTTGAAAGAGGAGTAAAAGAAGCATCTGTGTCCACTGTGAACGGCTATCTTTGAACAGAGGGCGGGGCTTACCACACCAACTGTCTGCCATCTATAATCCAGTTCTGAGATCCTTCACAGAGACCTTAACGCCCACTCACATGGGTGAGTTGATCTCAGTATGTCACATGACTCACGATGGTTCAGCTAAGGTTCAAGGTTCAAGGTTCAAGGTTCTTTATTTGTCACATGCATAGTTATACAAGTATAACACAGTGAAATGTAGCCTGACACGCTCCTCGACATGTGCAAAAATTGGGGGGGGGGGGGGGGGTAGAGGAAGAACATTATATATATATATATATATATATATATATATATATATATATATCTATGTGTGTATATATATGTATGTGTATGTGTATACACATACACATACATATATATATATATATATATATGTATGTATGTATGTGTATACACAAAATTCATGGTTCGGTTCGATACTTTGGTGTCACGGTTCGATATTTTTTCGATACAAAAAATGTTCATGCCTTTTTAATTTGTCATTTATTAAAATTATAAATATATATTTTAACTCAAAAGTACAGTTTTTAAATTTAACCCTAACCCTTGTGCGTGTTTTTTATTTTGACAGCGAATGCGCACCTGCGGACCACTTATGTGCAGCCCTGGTTATTTAGCTCATCATATCGCAGCCACAGAAATTCTTTTGTCCATGAAACCATAAAGCTGCACTTTCTTTTTGCCTTATAGTCTGATTTGTCATAACTTCTCCGTTTTGTGGTAAGCTTTTCTTTGGCTGTCACTTCTTCACCCTGACCTGTCTTATTTGGCTCAGCAGAACTGAAATATATATCCTGCTGCTTTTACACACGGACTCACATAAGCTCAGCGATTCTCTGCGCGATCAACCTCTCACATGTTTAAGCTGCGGGAGATTTCACTTGTCATGTTTGCGTAGTAAGCTAACGATTAATAAGACGATGTCAGAGGAATTGGTGCACAAATTATCATCACTCACAGATCAGTGCTGTCGCTCTCTATACACAGTTCGCACGATTGCAAAGTGAAAGCAAAAAACAAGCGCAAATTCAAACGCGACTTCAATATGTCACATATTGACAGTGGCTCACCGATGCCAATGACATAATTACCCAGCTACATTTCTGAAAGAATGCAAAAGCATTGACATATATTTTTCCTACAATAGCCCGACGGGCAGGGCAGAGAGATTTTTGTAGCCCGACTGAAAAAAATCGCTAGCTCCGGGACGTCGGGCTAGCGATATTGCGAGCCCTGTATCTGATTGAGGAATCACTCATCTTTGGAAAAGAGAGTTTATTACAGAGAAATGTCTCTTTCCAAAATAAAAGCTATACTATCCGCTTCTTCCGGGCTATATTCTCAGCAGCATAAGGAGAATCACGTGCTAACAGCTGTCTAAATGACTCGGCTAAAGTTAGTAGCATGCTTGTTGTTTTTGTCTTTGCACTAGGATGATGTCGGTGTAAATGTGCAGTCATATTCGTTGTGTTCCCACTAGTGCTTTCAGGTTAATCTCGTTGAAATGACCTTAACGCCACAACACGGCAAATCTCCGTTAACGAGCTACCGCCGATCGCTCCGTGCATGGGGCTAGACGGCCAACACGTTAACGAGCTAACTGCGCTAACACACTAGTTCACACCAATGTAATTGAGCATTGCATGGCACATCCAACATACTGTTTTACTTTAGTCCATGACTCGCTTACCTTCAGGGTCATACGTCACATGAAAACCAAAATAATTCCAAACGCCAGATCTGAATGAGGGTGGGGGAGGTCCATTTTGCAAGGAGAGCTTAACTTCTGTCTCGCTAGCTTGCCCTGCGCTCTTCCTTCTGCCTATGCTGTCTGTGTTGAGCGCTCAGTGGATCTGCGCTCGACAGTGCAGCCTAGGCGGAGTAGTCGAACGCAGATTCACTGAGCGCTCAACACAGACAGCATCGTCAGAAGGAAAGTTGATAAAATAAATTACAAATGTTGTATTGTTCGATACATATGCGTACCGAACCGAAAGCACTGTATCGAACGGTTCAATATCGATACGAATATCGTTGCACCCCTAATATATATATGTAGTATATACACTGGGTGAATGTGCAGCAGTAGCAGCAAGCAGGTGAATTCTGTACATTAATATGAATAGATATCTGACTATTTTACAGGATAGACAATATAAACATATTTAAAATTAAAGGAATTGAAATGTACATTGTGCCTTGGTTTAGTGTCTGGAAGAGTCCTGTCTCAGTCAATTATAGATGATGTGAGAGGGCGGGTGTGTGTGTTTAGGGCCCGGATGGCTTGGGGATAGAAGCTCCTCTTGAGTCTCTCTGTCCTTGCCCGGAAGATGCGGAACCTTCTACCAGATTGCAGAAGTTGGAACAGTTTGTTGGCAGGATGGGACGGGTCCTTCAGTATCTGCGCTGCTCTAGTCCGGCATCTCCTGGTGTAGGTGTCCTGAAGCGGGGGGAGAGCAATCCTGCAGCAGCGTTCTGCTGTACGGATCACTCTCTGGGGAGCTTTTTGGTCCTTCACACAGCTGTTCCCGAACCACGATGTCATGTTCTGTGTGAGGATGCTCTCTAAATGCTCTCGCTAAACCTCTGCTAATAGCAACTACACCTTTTTTCACACTTTGGCTCCTGTGATGAGGGTAATGATCAAATAAGGGACACGCCACTATTTGGTTTTACAGCTGAAGAAGCGTCTTGGATGAAACTTGAAACATCTTCAAGAAACTTAAACGAGTCCAGTCGCTTGTGTTTTTACAAGCTCCTTAAATTAAGTCACCATGGTGACAGACATTCAGTGTTTTCTGAATAATGATTGAAATATTAAAAGGTCACAAACTAAACGTCGTTTACTAATTCAGAGTCTTCTCCTGTCACAGCTCCAAATTAAATTAGCTTTGACCAATCAGGTTACAGCCCAATCATCAGATTTCGATGATTTCATGTAAACATACTGAGAGCTGGTTGGACCAACTCTGGTCAGCTCTTCTGGACCAGAAATCAGATCTCTGATGATCTGTAAAGCATCCTGAACTGGGCATGATGTAGAAAAATGGAGGATGTCTTGATGGTGTTATGGCACTTTGTGGTGGGTTTTCAGAACTACGTTGTGTCTCTGTGTGTTGCCTGCAGGTCATTGAGACGTTTTATGGCTATGATGAAGAGGCGTCTGTGGATTCTGATGGCTCGTCTTTGTCCTTTCACACTGACAGAACTCCAGATACTGAACCAGACGAGGTACGCACACACACATACACACACCCACTGTTTCCAAAGGTGAGGACATCCAAACGTGTCCTTAAGTCCAGTGGGATGTAAAAGGAAACAGCTGGTAGTTTCTGACTCTTGGAACAGACAGCGCTCAGCCTTTGATGGAGAGCCGACAGAAAGACAAAACCTTCAAAGATCCACCTTTGCTAGATTTTAAATAATAATTCATATAGTAACAACAAAACATCCTTCAGGTACTTTAAGTTGTAACCTGCTTAAGCTGCCAGTGTTTATAACAGGGGTGTCCAACTCCAATCCTCGAGAGCTACAGTTCTGCAGCTTTTAGATGCATCCCTACTCCAACACAGCTGAATCAGATGGTTGGATTACCTCTTCAGCATGCCATCAAGTTTTGCAAAGGCCTAGGAACAAGCCATAAATTTGATTCAGGTGTGTCGGACCAAGGATGCGTCTAAAAACTCTCGAGGACTGGAGTTGGACACCCCTGATCTATAAACAGTTAACTGCATCAGTCCTAATAGAGTCATTAAATTAAAAACAGAGCTGAGTTTATTTCTGAAATAGCTTTTAAATCGGAAGTGGCACGATATTAGCCATGTTTTTTATACGTCCAGCAGCGACTTGCAAGTGTCTGATTGGCTGATATGTGTGTAGTTGTGCATGATTGGTTGTGCTATCTGTATTACGTTTCATGATGACAGCAACAATGAGAGCTTGAGACTGTTTCAGTTACTGCTCTGACTCGCTGGTCTGAAGTTGGGGTTTTGTGTGTTTTAGTTATGCGTGCATGAGGAGGCGGAGCTTCGTTACCGTCAGCTGACTCAGGAGTACCAAGCGCTGCAGCGAGCGTATGCTCTGTTAGCGGAGACGAGTGGCGGAAACTACGATGCAGAGAAGGAGATCAAGGTGACCCCGGTGGGGGCACAGAGGGCTGCATTAGCTGCAATGAAGCAAGGCACTAACAGGTTGACGGTTGTATTCTTTGTGTTTCAGACCAGAGAGCAGCTGCTGAGTGAGATCAGTCGATACCAGAGCAGAGTTTCAGATCTGGAATCAGCGCTGAAGCAGCAAGGACTGGTAACATGCAAAACTGTTGAGTTTCTAAAACGCAGAAAAATTACAGAAGGATAAAACCAAGAGGAGGCAGGTGAATGAGAATATTATCTGCATTCTGATTGGTTCTAGGCTAGAATCCTGCAATAAAGGGGTGTGTCTTCAAGCTAATCAAAGAACCAATCAGAGCCATACAGAGGTAGAGTAAACTACAGTTGTACTCCATAGAGAGCCAGCAGGAGGCACAGCTGTGATACAGTCTCCACTCACAGTGACAGGCAGGTCGTATCTCCTCCTCGAGCTCTGACCTTAACGTCTGGAGAAAGAGGCAAAACCTTCATGTTGGTGCTTGGTGGGTGTAAAACCTCCACATCCAACAATTTGGTGTGTCCAAAGCACTGTTTTTCCTGTAGGTTGAACCTCTACTGCACATGCCCAGAGTTACACAACATTACAGCTCCATCAGCTGCCATTTCTGCTGGTGCAAACGGTTGGAGAGGTAGTTCAGGAGAGCACGCCCTGACTTTTCTTTTTCTTTTTCTCTCATAAATATGGATAAAGGTGAGAGGAAATCTTTGAATGCTTGACCAGATCCATGTTCATCCTGAAGATCTGTTAGACCAGGGGCCAGCAGCCTTTCTGATGAGTGCCATCTAAAATTTCCTCAGAAGTCAATGTGCATTAGCAATAAATTTAATAACGCTCTATATGAACAGTTACACGCTATATAGAACAACTTTATAGAACTAGAAAAATTTGCATTTCCTGCGAAAATGCTGTGTGGATGCTGTAACGCTGAAGCTGTCTGCTGAAAATAGCTGAAAAGTTGCACCAATGGTAATAACTTTGCAAAAGCATAGGAACTTAGCAAAAATGTAATTACTTAGCAGAACTGCAATAACGAAGAGGAAAAATAATACTTGGCAGAAATATTTTAACCTAGAAAAAGTTGCATTTCCTGCGAAAATGCTGCATGAATGCCGTGTAGGGGAATCTGCTAAAAACAGCTGAAGAAGTAAAACTATGTCCTGAAAGTAGGTGAAGAAACTGAAAAGAAACAGAATGTTGTGCTGCGGAAGTTTCTGCTGAAGAATCTGGAATTTTTCCCGAAAAGGAATGAAAAAACTAATAATTCTGCTGAAAAGGGGTGAAGAAGCTGAAATTTGTGTTGATAAGTTTAACTGTTACCTGAAAAAAATGTTGCCATAGGCGGGATTCAAACCCGGGCCTCCCGCTCTGAGAACGGCTACTCATCTCACTGAGCTAAAACACAGTTCACCCTGGCAAGCAAAATCAATGACCACACTGATAATTTGGTCCATTCGTTTCAATGGGACAAAAAAATTGCATAAAAATGTAATATCTCAAAAAGTATATGAGCACCAAAAGTCATAGCAGGAAAGAGCAGAAATAGCAGAATTTTTAAATGTTTGAATGGTGAAAATCAGATAAAAACTGTGGGACTAGTTAAGTGCCAGAAAACGTACAGAAGTAACTAGAATATAGTGGAATAGAGAATAAATGGTAAATGGCCTGTATTTATATAGCGCTTTACTAGTCCCTAAGGACCCCAAAGCGCTTTACATATCCAGTCATCCACCCATTCACACACTGGTGATGGCAGCTACGTTGTAGCCACAGCCACCCTGTCGCACTGACAGAGGCGAGGCTGCCGGACACTGGCGCCACCGGGCCCTCTGACCACCACCAGTAGGCAACGGGTGAAGTGTCTTGCCCAAGGACCCAACGACCGAGACTGTCCAAGCCGGGGCTCGAACCGGCAACCTTCCAATTACAAGGTGAACTCCCAACTCTTGAGCCACAATCGCCCATAAAGAGCGAAATAAAGAGAAACAGGAACTCAATAGTGTGGATGCTGTAGGAATCCACACAGTTATATTTGTTAGCACTTACTGAGAGGACGGACGCACGCTCCACTTGACTGTCGTGTCTCTCATCCTCTCTGTTTTTCACATAATGATGTTATCCTATAACCTCGCATGTGATTGGCCACAATATGGAGGGATTGGAGCATAGCTGAGCAACTGTGTGAGAGCTGAGCAGCGAAAGGAGGAGCCGGCTCTTGTTCATGGGAGTCAACTCTTCTGATTCACTGCAAAGCACTCTGTAAGCACGGCTCTTAGAGCTGATGCTTTTGCGCATGACACATTATCGAATGTTACGTTGTGTGTCATGGACACTGTTGACTCCAGAGGCAGAGCCAAACACTTTATACACCCGGGGCTTAGGCCTAAAGGGTAGTATGTGTAACACTGATGAAGCGCTAATGAATTAATACAGGCTAGGTATTGAGTGAAATATTAGGTTATTATTAATCAGAAGATTTAGGAATGCTACTGGAGCTGATGGGCAGTAATTAATAAATACACACAACACAAAATGCTTTTGCAGGTACCATGTATTTAATCGAAAGCAAAGAAAAATAACAAGAAAAAAAAAAGTTCCCCATAAATAACACATGTTAACATCAAAAACACTGATCCACACTGAAGTCAATGAGTTTTATCTGAATGTTCATGAGAGATGTCCAAGCGCTATTGTCCATAAACGGGGGAAATGGTGTGTATGATTGTGGAAATCAGTGTATTCGGAAAATGGGGACAGAGCGTCATCTTTGATAGCTTCCTACCAGTATAGTGGAAGCTTGAATGCAGAATGAGTCCTGCTCCTAGCCGTTCATTGGCTCACCATCCTTTTCCATACCCAAAAAGGTTCACCTGGCCTGCATTAAATAAACAAGGCCAATAAGAAATCACAAGAATAACACAAAAATGTCAGCCAGTTAAGCTAAATACATTCTTGTTCCTGTGTACACAATTTATAAATAAATAAACAAACCATATATTTAACCAATAAGGATTTAACTAAAACATTTCAACTGCTATATACATATTATATAGCTTCACAACATTTGTTATTCAACAACTATCAGTCAAATCAAAAATCAAATTGTTTGGACCGGCAGCAGCCAATTAGTGTCAGCACACCGGTGTTGGCACATAAGGACGCTGTCATAGCCTGTCAACCACGTTGATTAGCTGCGTATATACGAATGTGAATCGCATCATTGGCTGGACTGTGGGATAAGGTGGCATCGTTCCCATACGGGAGCAGCCAGTCACTGACTAACACTGCAAAACAGAATTGTTGAAGTTTTAATTTTAATTTCAATTCAGGTTAGATTATTTTTTTTGTGCGCAACGCAGATTTTCTGTGTGCAGAGACCGTGCCAGCAGTTGCAATTGTGCACATGCGCAGCTTGGAGTGTAGTGTTCTGTAACAAGTAGGGGTGCAACGATACACAAAATTCACGGTTCAGTTCGGTTTGATACAAAAAATGTTCATGCCTTTTTAATTTGTCATTTATTAAAATTATAAATATATATTTTAACTCAAACGTACAGTTTTTAAATTTAATGTTGCTGAAACAACAAAGTAATAAAATAATAATCTATCTGCTGGAGAAATCACTCATCTTTGGAAAAGAGAGTTTATTACAGAGAAATGTCTCTTTCCAAAATAAAAGCTCTACTATACGCTTCTTCTGGGCTATATTCTCAGCAGCATATTAAACATATCAGGTCCCCATAAGGAGAATCCTGTGCTAACGGCTGTCTAAATGACTCGGGTAAAGTTTGTAGCATGCTGCTTGTTGTTTTTGTCTGCTTCTACTTGTCTTTGCACGAGGATGATGTCGGCGTAAATGTGCAGTCATATTCGTTGTGTTCCCACTAGTGCTGTCAGCGTTAATCTGAAATGACCTTAACGCCACAACACGGCAAATCTCCGTTAACGAGCTACCGCCGATCACCCCGTGCGTGGGGCTGGATGGCCAACACGTTAACGAGCTAACTGCGCTAACACACTAGCTCCCACCCATGTAATTGAGCATTGCATGGCACATCCAACATACTGTTTTACTTTAGTCCATGACTCGCTTACCTTCAGGGTCATACGTCACATGAAAACCAAAATAGTTCCAAAGGCCAGATCTGAATGAGGGTGGGGGAGGGTCAGTTTGCTATGTTGCAACGAGCTTAGCTTCTGTCTTGCGCTGCGCTCAGTGAATCTGCGTTCGACTACTCCGCCTAGGCTGCACTGTCGAGCGCAGATCCACTGAGCGCTCAACACAGACAGCATCGTCAGAAGGAAAGTTGATAAAATAAATTACAAATGTTGTATTGTTCGATACCTGTGCGTACCGAACCGAAAGCACTGTATCGAACGGTTCAATATCGATACGAATATCGTTGCACCCCTAGTAACAAGGTAAACAAAAATTTAAAAAAAATAAACATACAAGTATAAAAGCTAAACAAGGTATAAATAGACTAAGAGTCATGATGAGAGGTATGCAATCCTGAATAGATAGTTTTCAATATATATCTGAACATATAACAGCAAAACCAGTGGTTCTCTGTGGAACACAGCCGAACACGTGTGATGAGAACAGAGAACAGGTCTGAAAACAAATCACACGATCACAACATTGACAGTGCGGTCGCTCTGTCTGTGTCTCAGGACCTGAAGTGGGTGGAGGAGAAGCAGGCGTTGTATCGGAGGAATCAGGAACTGGTGGCGAAGGTGAATCGCATTTGTCAATCGTGACGTCTCAGTAAATATACACACAAATTCTTCTGAATCAAAAAGAACAACTTGCATTTGGTATATTTGGTATTTGGCTGAGAATAGACTTAATGTCACACGTAACAACGGATGGTTTGCAGGTCAGGCAGATGGAAGGTGAAGAGCTGCGACTGAAAAACGACATCCAGGATGCCAAAGACCAGAACGAGCTGCTGGAGTTCAGGATCCTGGAGTTAGAGGTGAAAACGTTGCAGATGCCAGTAACAGCATCTCAAACTTCCAGACGTTTACCTGTGATTTCTGTTTGCTGTTCAGGAGAGGGAGCGGCGCTCACCCGCCATCAATTTCCAACAGCTCCATTTCCCTGAAGGCCTCAGTCCTCTACAGGTTTACTGTGAGGCAGAGGGAGTCACTGTGAGTACATCCGTCAGTACACCTGAGTGCACCTGTAAATATCTCTGAGGGGTGCACTGCCAGCATATTCAGCATATCCAGGCTTTCGCTGTGTTAGCTGGCTGAACTAAGCTACACTTTCACTGTTAAACTGGGCCTGAAAGGTGCGTTTGATTTGTCATTTCATTCTCTTTACAAATGGATCAGCTGAGCTCCTTTTGCTCCAGTGAGAGGAGTTATTAGAGGAATGCTGACAGAGCTATAAAAATGTAAAAGAAAATAAAGTGCTGCAAAAACGATGACAGCAGCGCTGCAGAAGATTATTGAATTTGTGATCATCAAGCAGCAGTGAGATAAATCTATTATAGCCATCCGTTTTCTTTATCCAATTCAGTGTTGTGGGGGGACTGCAGCACATCCTCGCTGTCATAGGGCGATGGGCGGGGTACACCTGGACAGGTCACAGGTTTGTCACTGGGTTAATACAGAGACAGACAACCATTCACAGCTTTTTATTTCTAGGGTTCACGCTGCATCTGTGAACCCTTAGGCGCTGAAGTTTGGTCAGTGTTCAGTCACAGACGTAGAAATTAGTCTGTCACAGATTCAAGGGTCAAACCGCCTCCAAACACAAGTCGTCGCATTCACATCAGAGGCCGGTAGAGTCGCAGCAGCAGATCTGGATTAAGAAAAGCTCAGGTTGGAGTTTAGAACAAACATCCCTGTGATGCAAGATAACTAAAAATCATCCTCAACATGTCGATCCACATCCACTCTGCCATAGCTCGGCTACAGACTCAGCACCCGAGTGCCTTTATTGTGATCTCGGGTGACTTCAACCATGTATCACTGGACAATACACTACCAACATTCAAACAATATGTGGACTGTCCCACCAGGGGAGAGAAAACTTTAGACTTACTGTATGCTAACGTCAAGGATGCATACAGCTCCTCCTCCCTCCCCCCACTTGGTAGGTCAGATCATAACCTGATTCACCTCACCCCCCACTATGTGCCAATTGTGAGGAGGGAACCTGTGACCACCAGGACTGTTAGGAGGTGGTCAGAGGAGGCAATAGCAGAACTACAGGGCTGTTTCGAGGTGACCGACTGGGAAACACTCTGTGAGCCTCACGCCGAGGACATCAATGGGCTTACTGAGTGTATCACAGACTACATAACTTTCTGCACCGACTCCATTGTTCCAGCTCAGACTGTTCATTGTTACCCAAATAACAAGCCGTGGGTGACTAATGACATCAAAGCCCTCCTCAACAACAAGAAGAGGGCTTTCAGAGGGGGCAACAAAGAGGAGGTGAGGAAGGTCCAGGTGTTACTAAAGGACAAGATCAGAGAGGCTAAGGACAATTACAGGAGGAAGCTGGAGTGGAAACTCCAGCAGAACAGCATGAGAGAGGTGTGGAGGGGCATGAAGACCATCACTGGATTCAGGCCAACCAACAGCAGGGGAGCTGAGGGAGGTGAGAACAGAGCCGACGAGTTGAATCTGTTTTTCAATAGATTCGACACCACAGTGTCTGCTCCCACCCCCACAACCTCACCTGTAGTCAGCCTGGAATCCAGAGCCACACCACTGTGCCAGCCTCTCTCTTCACATGTTGCCTCCTGTGAGATTCCTGACACCCCTCCCCCACCCATCACCTTCACTCAATACCAGGTTGAGATGCAAATGAGGAGACTTCACTCAGGCAAGTCTGCTGGACCAGACGGAGTGAGTCCCCTTGTCCTCAAGGCCTGTGCCCCCCAGCTGTGTGGAGTCTTTCATAAACTGTTTATGCTGAGTCTGAGTCTGCAGAGGGTCCCGGTGATGTGGAAGACATCATGCCTCGTCCCTGTACCAAAGACGCCTCGTCCCAGTGGCCCCCAGGATTACAGGCCCGTGGCACTGACCTCCCACATCATGAAGACCCTGGAAAGGCTCATCCTGGACCAGCTGCGACCCATAGTAAGACCACATCTGGATCCCCTTCAGTTCGCTTATCAGCCTCGTCTCGGAACAGAGGACGCCATCATCTACCTGCTCAATCGTGTCTACACCCATCTGGACCAGCCGGCGAGCACTGTGAGGGTCATGTTTTTTGACTTTTCCAGTGCTTTCAACACCATCAGGCCGACCCTCCTGGGTGATAAGTTAGCAGCGATGCAGGTGGATGCTTCTCTGGTGTCCTGGATTGTTGATTACCTGACAGGAAGACCACAATATGTACGTCTCCCACAGTGTGAGTCTGACAAGGTGATCAGCAACACAGGGGCACCACAGGGGACTGTCCTCTCCCCCTTCCTCTTCACCCTCTACACCACAGACTTCAGCCACTGCACAGAGACCTCCATCTTCAGAAGTTTTCTGATGACTCTGCGGTGGTTGGATGCATCAGCAGGGATGATGAGACAGAGTACCGGGCTGTGGTCGACTCCTTTGTCACGTGGTGTGAGCAGAATCATCTGCAGCTCAACGTGGCAAAGACCAAGGAACTGATCGTGGACTTCAGGAAGACCAGGAAACACTTGACCCCTGTTTCAATCCAGGGGGTCAGTGTTGACATTGTGGAGGACTATAAATACCTTGGAGTACACATTGACAATAAACTGGACTGGGCTAAAAACACCACAGCACTTTACAGGAAGGGCCAGAGTCGTCTCTATTTTTTGAGGCGACTGAGGTCCTTCAACATCTGCCAGAAAATGCTGAGGATTTTCTATGAGTCTGTTGTGGCCAGTGCGACCCTCTATGCTGTTGCATGCTGGGGGAGCAGGCTGAGGGTCGCAGATGCCAACAGACTTAATAAACTGATCCGTAAGGCCAGCAATGTTGTGGGGATGGAGCTGGACTCCCTCAAGGTGGTGTCGGAGAGGCGGATGCTGTCCAAGATAAAGACAATGTTGGATAACACCTCCCACCCACTCCATGACATGTTGGTCAGTCACAGGAGCTCGTTCAGTGAGAGACTGAGATTACCGAAAAGCACCACTGAACGACACAGGAAATCATTCCTGCCTGTGGCCATCTCCCTGTACAACGCATCCACTTAACACACTGTTTGCTGCTACAGCTACACATGTTTCTTTTCCAACTATTTATTTATAAGTGACTTATGTATGTATGTATGTATATATATGTATATATTGTACTATTCTTAGTTAGCGTATTGTCTGTCTTGTCTTAATGTTGGTTTAAAATGGAGCACTGTAACAAAAAATAATTTCCCCCAGGGATCAATAAAGTATTCTGATTCTGATTCTGATGCTGTTTGTGCTGAATACCCCTGAATACACCTTTAACCTGTTTCTTGGTGCACTGAAGTAGTGTCCCGTCTGAAGCCTCGACATAATAAGTCTTTGACACCATTGGACCTACTGTCTGATTATTAACACCATGCCGTGTACTGGATCAATCCGGCGCCCGTTGCTCGGTCAGGCCCCTTCCAGGGGTGGGGGGCTCAGTCCCCTCTTCGGTTGGCGGCTGCTGGCGGAGCCTGTGGCGATCTCGCCACAATGGTGATGTACGCAGCTGCTCCTCCGGTGCTCTGGGGGGCCTCTGGATGTCTGGGATCATCTCCATGCCTGCTTCATGGCTCGCAACACCTACTATTACAAACAAACAAGCTTTGTCAGTAATAGCCCTTTGGTCCATGGCTTTGGTCCCTTTGGACCCTTAGTGGATACTGGGTGGGAATCGAACTTGCACCTCCCACTCCAAAGTGGGATGTGTAGTCTTACCACTACACTATCCAGCTGCACTTACATGGAGGAACCTTATGAATACAAGTGCGCTTGCACACACAGGTGTTCACACCTGAGTACCTGTTTGTCCACACCTGTGTTCACAGAAACACACTTCTTCCTTGGCTGCTGCCTCCATGCGTTGTCGTTGTGTGCTGCTCCGCTCAGTTTTTATTATTTACTGTTAGTTCTGCTTATCTAGGTTGTTGCTGTGGTCTCCTCTTTCTGCCAGCAGGTGATCCAGCTGATCTTTTCTCTCTGTCGCGCTTCCCCTCTGCTTTTCTTTCCCTCTCCTTTTTTGGAAGGTTGCTTGTCTTTGTCTTTCCCTTTTCTATCCACGGGTCCTGTCTGTTCCAATTGTAATAACTTAAAAGAATAAATAATTAATAAAGATCAATCAAGTGGATGAATAATGATCCACTTGGAAAAATAAATCAGGTGGGCATCACCAAATTTCCCCTTGTGGGACAATTAAAGGATTGTTCTATTCTGTTTCTCTTGGCCTTCAAACTATAATTCATGTTGCCAGAGTTCTCTGAGCTCCCTTTCGTGTCCAAAGTCCTGGAGAAAATTGTCTGCGTCCAGCGCCAGGCTCAAAGCGCTACACAGCACTGAAACTATGCCTTTAAAAGTTTTTAATGATCTTTTATTAATGCCATTTAAGTGCTTTTAGACCTGAGCACTGCATTTGATAAAGTGGGTCATGGTGTTGTAGTGTCCAGACTGCTGTGGGTATTAAGGCACCTGCCCTTGATTGGTTTAGATTCTATTTAAGCAGCAGAATGTTTTCTGTCAGGTTCATCCATCCATCCATGTGGAGTCCCTCAAGGATCCACCCTTGGCCCAGCATTTTCTCCTTTCACATGCTCCCATTAGGCTCTGTTTTCAGAAAATATGGATTCTCTTTTCACTGTTTTGCTGATGATTCACAAATCTACTTTCCTCTTAAAAAGAATTCTACAGACTTTGAAAGTTTTGCGTGACTGTCTTCATGATATTAAATCATGGCTGGCATTAAATGTTTTGAATGTGAACAATCAAAAAGCTGAGATTGTCCTATGTGGACCTTCTGACCCTCGTTCTTCTCTTAAGGGTGACCTTGACCCTCTGGGAAAAGCAGAACTGCCTTTGCAAAATTCTGGGAATGTTATTTGATGTTTCTTCATATTGAGAAACTGCTGTTAAAGGCTTTGAGAGAGTAGCTAATGCGAGTAATTGATCCAGACCTGGCAGCAGCTCTCTCATCTTCAGCTCTCGCATGTTTACGTGTGCTCCTGACAGGCAGGCGTAAACGCGACCGTATTTCCCCGTCTAGGCTTGTTTGCGTTCTGGCTTCCAGCACGTTATAGAATTGATTTTAAGATGTTATTGCTTGTTTTTAAGTCTCTAGGTGGATAAGCTTCGCCGTACCTCTCTGATCTTTATCTCATGCTATAAACTGAAGGCTGCTTCTGACTGAAACACAGGAGGGGCCTTTGCTGTGTGTAAACTTTGGAACAGTTTGCTTCTTCAAATTAGGGTCTCTCCATCTGAAGACACATCCTTACTCTCTAGCTTTTAATTGTGACTGAGTTGTTTTGCTTTTGTGTCTTGCCGTCTACTTGTGTGTGTTTATTTTTTCACTGTGTAATGGTTGTTTTTGTGATTTGCCGATCAGGACATTGTGATGAGTGAGCTGATGAAGAAGCTGGACATTCTGGGAGATAACGCCGTAAGTGTATGTTGAATTTATTTTGTACATGTCTGTGTCACTGAAACATGTGATCCATGTAATCCGCTTGTGGCTTCACGTGTGTTGAATGTGTGCATTTTGTAAACATGCTGTTTAGTAACCGTGGTGACACGTTCCCTGTTTCATTAGTGAGTCCTTTCTGATGATCAGTGAATAAATCTGAGTTTGTGTCGGGACAACAATACTTTCCATGTTGAGCGTGTTGTTTATATATTGCTGACATGTTGTTTTTCTGTAGAATCTGTCCAATGAAGAGCAGGTGGTGGTAATACATGCCCGGACGGTACTCACTCTAGCAGAAAAGGTGAGCGTCCCACCTGTCAGTTCTCAGAGAGCTGAGGTTTCTGCTCTCTGACAGGATGCAGATAAAGTTTCTTATTCTTTGCACCTCTCAGAGTTATTGGCACAGGGAAAAAGCAGGTTCGCATAGTGAGATTGAGGACGTGGAATAACTGACGGCTCATCAAAGTTTACATAAGATCAGTCCGATCTCGTAAAGTTGCTGTTGATCTCGGCAGGTATCAGGTGAACAGTCAGACAGCTCGTCGCTATTGTTTCACAAAGTTGTTTGCTCTGTCTCTGCGAGGTAACAATATGAAATGTGTGCACATGCAAAAATACCATGTGATTCAAGAAACATGAACACCAGCTAAGTTGGCTCTTACCATCATGTGTTTGTTAATGGACTAGAATAAATTCAAACAACAGGTACTTTGCATGTCTGCAGGATAGGGCTGCCATGATTAGTCGACTAGTCACGACTGATTTAATAGTCGACGCGTCGTTTGAAGCTTTGTAAGATCCCAAAAGACGCAGGAATAATAGCAGGATTTAAGAGTGTAATAACGGACTGGAACAGAAGATGGCAGCACTGCATGTACAAGGATGCCAGCTGCCGTTAAACCCCGAAGAAGAAGAAGAAGCTGTGTCCCAGAATTCATAGCGCGGCCCAGCTCAGTTTCCAACAATGGCGGCAGCTAGTTAGTTTTAATATTACTCTTATTATTCTTTCTGGGTCATAAAATAAACGTTTAACATATTTTCAGAATGTAGCTGTGTAAACCTCAAATATCTGCTCAGTTTATCAGGACACCGCATATTTTCAAAAGCGCTCCAACGTTTTCGGAGACGTCTGTTACCCACTAGCTCGATAGCTAGCCGGGGGCTAGGCTCACTAGAGCCGTGAGAACACCGGACTCCCGGCAAATTGTTTTCAAACCCACCGCCGTTTTTTGCTACTCAGGTTAAACATGATATATGAGTCACTTAGATAACTTAAAAATGTTATTGTTTGGCTTTTTTCAGTGTTTTGTTCCTGAGTAAATCGGTTTGTCTGAGATTAAAGTTATAGTTTTTACACAGCTGAATAAACGTCAAGCAGACAGCTGATTATCAGAAGTGTGAGATGCTGCAGAATTTACTCCGGTGTCCTGTTATATTTTAGATAGCAAGGAGTTTATTAAACTTCACCGAAACAATCTGCAAATTTCATTAAAATTATAATATAATAAATAATATAATAAACTATCATCTTGTCTTTATTTTTAGTTAGCACCTTAAACACTTAAAGCTGTAAGCTAATGATAGTTATATAAGAGCAGATGCTGCTGGTGCAATAAGCTGTACGTTTTACGTCCAATGGATGATGATCTGATTAGTCGACTAATCGCAAAAATAATCGGTGAGTAGTCGACTATCAAAATAATCGTTTGTGGCAGCCCTACTGCAGGAAGATACAGAAAAACAGAAAAGTGTCAGAAACATTTAAAAACAAGTCTTTAGGTGAGATTTAAAGATGCTGAGTGTTGATGAGGTTCCCAGATTCTCCAGCATCTGTGGGTTAATAAAAGCTTTGAAAAGTAGTACTCAGTATACTCTAGTATCCCGTGACACAGCCCGGTCCTCGTCGTTTGTTCATATGCGTCACCTGAGGCTCCTAAACTGTTTGTTTGGGATGAACGAGTTCAGGTGAGAAACAGTTCACACAAATCTGTGTGAACTCTGTGAATAAAGCTGAACATACACAGAAATTTAAAGATGAACTTGGATTGATGAGGAGGACAGACAGTGCACAATCAATATCTGCTTTACGACCAGCCTGTCTCTGTCTACCTGTCTGCTCACCTGTCTCTCTTTACCCCCTTTCAGTGGCTGGAGTCCATTGAAGTGACAAAATCGGCCCTGCAGCAGAAAATGTTGGACATCGAGAGTGAGAAGGTGAAAGACAAAGTGTATCTGGTCTCTGTTGGGACTTTTTTCTACTTGCTGAAATCATGTGATCTGATCTGTGGTCTGGTCAATGACACTAGATCCATCTGAATTATGAGGCTAAAATAAGTGCTCTGTGGTGAGTCGGTCCAGTAAGAAGAGCGTGGTGATCGCGAGCTGGACAGGAAGCTTTTAGTTTCAACTCTTTCATATGTCGGAGTCTGTTTGTACAGAAAACATTAAAAGGCCTTAGCGGTTTGTAAAGCAGCTGTATCCATGTTGGGAAGTTGTTGTCTGGGGTAAATAAATGTGGTGCCAGTGAAGATGCTGTTGTTTTCTAGGAGCTGTTCAGTAAGCAGAAAGGTTACTTGGATGAAGAGCTGGACTACAGGAAGCAGTCGATGGATCAGGCCCATAAGGTCAGTGAATAGCTGAACCTGTACTGTGGAGAGGTCAACCAAATAACTGAGAGCAAGTCTTTGAGCCTGTTCTGATATCATTGGCCCGTTGATCAGTGGGCTGTGATCAATGGTTGTCAATCTATGGCCATGACAATCTGCATATTAATGATCAAGGAAATGACTTCACGGCCCGTTGTTTGTTCAGTGGTGCTCGTTTCAGTCATTGTGCAAATGTTCTGTTTATAAAGTTGGGGAAACCTGCACCTGGATGAGTGACAAAACGTTTCTCCCACTGAAAACATCCAAATGAACAGGATCAACATTTTGGGATTTCCTTAGCTGGATGATTGAGCAACAACAATGACAGCGCAAAAATGTTTCTTTGATCCAGAGGATCCTGGAGCTGGAGGCCATGTTGTTTGAGGCTCTGCAGCAGGAAGAGGAATCCAGGATAGAGGGATTAAAGATGGAGGGTCGACTGTCTGAGAGTCTGACAGAGGGAGAGCGAGAGGAGCTGAGGAGAGCCATGGACCAGTGGAAACGAACTGTGATGTGTGAGCTCAGAGAGAGAGATGCCCAAATCCTTCGAGAGCGGATGGAACTACTGCAGCTCACCCAACAGGTAAACCACTGAAATGAGCACAGGTACACTATTATGATTTCTCCTTTGTAGTCTGTAATCAATGATGTTGTGTTTGTCAGAGGAACAAGGAGCTGGAAGAATTTATAGAAGCACAGAAACGACAGATTAAAGAGCTGGAAGAGAAGGTAAAGACAAATCGAACAGAAACATGTATGTAAAAAACTGCTTCCTCTGACATCGACAGATTCTGCACTGCTTTCTTCTTCTTTCAGTTCCTTTTCCTGTTTCTCTTCTTCTCTTTGGCCTTCATCCTATGGTCCTAACAGCAGCAGGTTGGTCACACTTTCCCAGGTGTGCAGAGTTTACCTGTTGGATCTCTGTGTAGTAAAATGTTTGCTCTGCTTTAGTGTGTGCAGACCACCACAGTCCAGCAGCTGAGTGGCCAGGTCAGCTCAGTCTGGATCAGACCAGGAGGACCTGAAAGGATTCCTGGAACCAGCAGCTCACCAACCGAGGGTCTATGGGTTCTCTGTTGCCAGCCAATCAGAGCAGAGCCCAGCTGTCAGCTGGCTCTCAAACTATCCTGTTACACGTTCCTAGAATGCCACTGTGCTGTCTCACAATGACTGATGGCTTCGTTTCAGCTTGCTGATGTTCAGCTAAGTAAAAGAGTCTGGCCCAAACTGGTGTTGGACTCTTACTAGCTAAACTAGGTGACACCCTATATGATTAGCTTAGGTCGCTGATTTTGAAGTTGTCAGATGGGGTTGGTTCAGTAACCTGTGACAGAGCTGAACCTGAGCTCAGCAGAGTTAGGCTGAAGAGCAAAATCTCTATAAGAACTAGACATAAAAACATCAGAAACCAGCCTGACAGAAGTTTAGTTCAATAATTCTTTGTTCTGATTGGCTGTTCCACCTGAAGAGCAGACAGTGAATTTAGCTCCTCCCGCTTTATTCACAGAGCTAAGGTCACACCTGGTTCGTCTGCAACAGAAGAAGGACCTCCACAATGTCAGGAGGTCTGTTAGGAGATAAGAGTGAAGTGAAGTGGTCCAGATAAACCAGGTTCAGCAGGTCCAGATAGACCCGGTTAACCAGGTCCACATAAACCAGGTTCACTGGCGTCCGGTTAAATACTGCATCGATTTCAAGATACTTTTGTACACATTCAAGGCTACCCATCATCTCTCACCTTCATACCTCTCTGACCTGGTTCAAATCACCATTCCTTCTCCGTATCTCAGATCCTCCTCCTCTCTTTCTCTTCCATCCCTTCCCCCCGACTAGCCACCGTGGGGCGCAGGGCTTTCTGTTGCTCTGCCCCCGACTTTGGAACATCACTTCCATCCCTCTATATAAGTCCAGACTCAAAACTCACCTATTCACATTAGCCTATTCCACATAAATCTTTCCATCCTGCTACTTTAATTTATTTGATCTATTTGCTCAACGTTTTATCATTATTATTTTGTAAATTGTTATGTTTGTTGTTGTTATTGCTTGTGTACAGTGTCCTTGAGTGTTTTGAAAGGCGCTTTCTTAAATAAAATGTATTCATTCATTCATTCATTATTCATGAGGTCCAGATAAACCAGGTTAACCAGGTCCACACAAATCAGGTTCATGAGGCCCAGATAAATCAGGATCAGGAGGTCAAGATAGACCAGGTTTACTGGGTCCAGGCAAACCAGGTTGATGAGGTCCAGACAAACCAGGTTCACCAGGTCCAGGCAAACCAGGTTCATGAGGTCCAGATAAACCAGGTTCACCAGGTCCAGGCAATCAGAATCAGAAAGGGTTTCATTGCCAAATGTTGAGCAGGTTTACAACATTAGGAAATTGTTGCGGTGCTTCAGTGCAAACATGCTGTTATAAATACTGTTATAAATACTCAAAGGAGCTTGCAAAGAAAAGCGTCTGGACTTCTTTAAGTTGCTTTAAGTTGCTTGAAGACGTTTCACCTCTCATCCGAGAAGCTTCTCGGATGAGAGGTGAAACGTCTTCAAGCAACTTAAAGAAGTCCAGACGTTTTTCTTTGCAAGCTCCTTTGACTACGATGACCTGGATGACTGAGAACCTTCACAGACATATTGTTATAAATACTGTTATAAATTAAGCTTAAATAGACATGAAAATAAAAATGAGAATAAGAATTAAAAGTGCTAAGTAGATAGATATATACATGATATATACATGAGTGCAGGTGGTGATCAGTGCAAACATGGAATGATGCAGTGAACACAGCGTAGGGTCATGTGTTAGTGGTGGGAACAGTCATACGGTTATTGTTCATGTGTCCAACAGCAGAGGGGAAGAAACTGTTCTTATGGCGAGAGGTTCTGGTGCGAATGGACCGGAGCCTCCTGCCTGAGGGGAGCAGGTCAAACAGACTGTGTCCAGGGTGAGAAGGGCCAGCTGAGATCCGAGCTGCACGCCGCAATGTCCTGGAGGTGTACAGGTCCTGCAGAGATGGGAGTCTGCAGCCAATCACCTTCTCAGCAGAGCGCACAACACGCTGCAGTCTCTGTTTGTCCCTGATAGTGGCTCCAGCGTACCACACAGTGATGGAGGAGGTGAGGATGGACTCGATGATTGCAGTGTAGAATTGCAGCATCGTCCGTGTTGGCAGGTTCAAACCAGGTTCATGAGGTCCAGATAGACTAGGTTCACCGGGTCCAGACAAACTAGGTTGATGAGGTCCAGATAAACCAGGTTCAGGAGGTCCAGATAAACCAGGTTCAGGAGGTCCAGATAAACCAGGTTAACCAGGTCCACACAAACCAGGTTCATGAGGTCCAGGCAAACTAGGTTCATGAGGTCCAGACAAACCGGGTTCAGGAGTTCCAGATAGACCAGGTTCAGGAGGTCCAGATAAACCAGGTTCACCGGGTCCAGACAAACTAGGTTCATGAGGTCCAGATAGACCAGGTTCACCGGGTCCAGACAAACTAGGTTCAGGAGGTCTAGATTAACCAGTCTCACCGGGTCCAAACAAGCCAGGTTCATAAGGTGCAGGCAAACCAGGTTCATGAGGTCCAGAGAAACCAGGTTCAGACTGTGTTTAATTTGATGGAGAGAAGCACAGCAGTGGTCTCTGACCTTGAGGTGCTAGATATCTTGGATTTAGGTCCTGGAAATGACTCCCAATATGTTTCTGTTCCTAAATCCATATCTAAATAATGTCACAGAACTAAAACTAAACTATATCACAATATATAATATATGATTAATTAGTATTACATGAAATGATGCACCTTTTCACTTTACACTGAAGTTACCAGATATTGTTAAATAAAAAGTTTAATTATAAAAAAGCTAAAGACTTTGTATTTTGGTTAATACCTACATTACATTAATATTTTTAAAGCTTTTGTTTCTTTTGGGTTTCTGCCAGCAACCGTATTTGACTTCAAATTCTGCACTTTGTCATTTTGACCATTTACCATTTCTCTGAGTTATCCTCAGTGTTCAAATGAAGCAGTATCAGAATCTGTTGTTTTAAAAGTTGCATCCTGCTGTTGTACTTTTATTATTCCAGATGATATTTTTCTATCCCTGCTGTGAGTCTAAACACTGAACATCTGAAGAGTTGGCGATTAAAAATGGAAACCGAACAAGGAGCAGTCTGTGTTTTGTTGCTTATGTTGGATTATTGAGTCCAAGTGCATTTTCACCAGAATAATCCAATCCAAATCAGTTCAGCATCATTCAAAGACCAGTAATTCACAACAACAGTCAACTAAATATACTTTAATAAGGTAAAGACGACACAAAATTAGTCAGAGCACCTATATAAGCATCAATGGTGACAGTGGGAAGTAAAAACTAGAGTAGAATAGAATAGAATGCCTTTTCTTTACTGTGTTTGGATCATCCAATAACCTGATGTTTGTTGTTACAACCTTTGTTTACTTTCTGACTGCGGTCGCCCTGCATTCAGTTTAAGAACTCTGAGCAGATACTCTGACTTCATTTTCAAAGAGGAAAGCTTCATGTGGGCATGAACTACAGACTTTGTTACAGTTCACTGGCTGTGTGTGTGTGTGTGTGTGTGTGTGTGTGTGTGTGTGTGTGTGTGTGTGTGTGTGTGTGTGTGCGCGTGATTAGATGGACTAAATCTGACAGGCAAAGAAATCAAGTTCAAACTGCAGCAACTTCAGAGCATCAGCAGTAATGAGCACTGACGTGTGTGTGTGTGTGTGTGTGTGTGTGTGTGTGTGTGTGTGTGTGTGTGTGTGTGTGTGTGTGTGTGTGTGTGTGTGTGTGTTGGTCACGACCTTCGTCTGATTCTAAGCTGATAAAGTCAGAGATATCAGTGAGTGAGGAGGTGTGAGGGTATGCTGAGCAATAAAGATGAACTCCTGAGAGAGAAAAGGAGACAAAGGACAGACCTGTGAATCTGATTGGTTGAAGGTTTGTGTTCTCCTCCTCCTCCCTCTTAATCTTACTTTGGGCCCATGACCTCCTTTCTTCCCTTCTTCCTCCTCCACATCCTGTCGGTTCGTTTATCGTCTGAGATCTTCATCCTCCCCGCCGCCTCCTCCTTTTCTTCTCTTGCTTGTTTCTGATCAGGTCACATCTCTCCAGGATGTCTGAGAGGAGGTGCTCCCCGGAGGACGACTGCTCTTCTCTCCTTTCGCGGCTCGGCTCAGACTCTCCTCGACCTCGGATGAAGTATGGCGGGATGTTCTGCAATGTCGAGGGAGCGTTCGAGAACAAGACACTGAACTTTGAGTCGTTGGGT
This sequence comes from Mchenga conophoros, assembly GCF_057382185.1. Lineage (NCBI taxonomy): Eukaryota > Metazoa > Chordata > Actinopteri > Cichliformes > Cichlidae > Mchenga > Mchenga conophoros. The sequence continues at coordinate 29,913,650 of NC_140533.1, read as the reverse complement.
CTGCGGCCGCAGCGATGCCAAGCCACTTGCACCCACAGCCGAGATGGAGGCCACGCCGCCAGAAGAGGACACACATCTGGACACACTCGGGAAAATTGTGGCAAGAGAGAGGTTTGTATTATTTCTAGTGAATTGAAAATGTGAGTTCTGTTTATCCTTGTAATGCTCATATCCTGCTGATCTCACCTTTCAACCTTCACACAACTCAGAGTTACTGACCATCAGATGGTGAGTGTTTATTTTGCTTCAGTCATTTGTTACAGATAAGTATAGTCATGTGACACATCATTGATAAGACGGCTTGGAACAACTTTGTATCGTATTACAAAGTTCATGGGCATACAGTTAGTGTGACCCCAGGCTGTGGAGACTTCACTTCATTTCCAGTTTTTCTTCCTTCCACTTCGGTTTCTAATGAAATGTCACAGACACAGTTCACGATTCAGTTTCACTTTAAAATAATTATTCAGCAATTCATATCCTCCCCACGGTCACAGCAGACAGGTCTGTTACATCACGTTCTCATCCCTCGTGCAGTAAATCACAACGATTAATTGCTCTCAGAAGTTAGAGGCTGATTGTAGATTTGTTTCTTCTATCCGCTCATCTCATAAATAATTCAAGACTTCATTCACTGTACTGTGATTACTGAGCGTACTACAGTAACACCTCCCTGGGTAATGCTATATTTTAGTACGATACCGAACTAAATATCAGGGATGGGAATCCTCGTGCCGCTCCCTACAGTACTGACTAAAAACTAAAAGAACTGAGAACCTGAAACAAGGCTCAGCAGCAGGTACACTCAGGTGTGGTATATTTAGGTATTTGAGAGGAGTTACTTGTTACATGTAAGGAAATATCAGTCTGATATCAGCAGCATATCAATCAGACACACATCTCCAAAAGTTGACTTGGATGAGTGACGAAACGTTTCTGTGTGTGTGTGTGTGTGTGTGTGTGTGTGTGTGTGTGTGTGTGTGTGTGTGTGTGTGTGTGTGTGTGGACTAAGAGTCAAACTACAGATGAAGGTGAGGATAAACAGATCCTTCAGGCCTCAGCAGATAAAGATTCCTTTACTGTCGTTGTACTTACAGAGAAATTGGAGCAGACTAGCACACGTGCATTATTACATGCTTTCACTCGTGATTCATTCTACAGAATAAAATAACAATAAAATAAAAATAGACAGACTAATAAACAAAAGTATGCGTACAGTTCTACTAAAAGGATTAAATGACAGTGCAGCCATGCAGCATGAGTGTTATTGTTCTGTACTGTGTGTAATTATATCCAAATAAAAAATATCCAACTCACATCACTCAATAAATCTGTGACCACTAGTTGACACTAAGAGCCAATCAGAAGCCACGAGAGGTCTAATCTCCTTTCAGAATAAAAGGCTGTTAATTTGCTCTAAAACCTGAGGAGTTTAAATATCTGAAAGTTGATGTTGATGAAAAAGTTCAAGCTGAGCTGAAGCTGCTCTTTGTTTAGTCACCGGATCTCCTAATTTAATAAAAACACAGCAGCATCTGCTCAGTTCATAGACTCGAGGTGGACTCGGAGAGAAATCAGTTTAAAGCACTTAAAACATTATAAACACTTTAAAGCATTTGATCATTTTGACTCGTTGCTGTTAGTCTGAACTGGAACCAGACATCATTCTGAGGAGATGACCGTTGTTTCAACGCAAACTGACTGCCGAGGCTGCAAGAACCTGGCATCTGACCAACGATTTCACTTGTTCAGATCCACTCCTGCGACGGATGCAGCTTCCCTGATGTCCGCGCTGTTTATGAGCGCCTCAGTGTGTTACAGCAGCCGTTTAACTCCACATTTCCACTCTCATCTCGAAACTTCGACTTTATTCAAAAAATGATCAATAAAATATATATTTTCTTAATGTGCCTCCAATACTCGTACTCTTACTCTGATTACTCTAAGAAGACACGTTCGGGAGATTTACTTTGAAGCTCCCACCGGAAGCTGTGTCAGGCTGTGTTGTCGGAAACGTGACGTCAGTGTCGACGGGCGCAACAATAGCTGCTGTGTCTGTGTGCGTGTGTGAGCGGATCAATCAGCTGATCACAGATCGATCGGGATGTCGTTCCAGGCCAAGAAGAGCAGCGCGAGACACGCGGTAGGTCCACCCGAGCCGGGCCGAGCCGGGGCAAACCAACCGGTGATGCTGCGGCTCCGCCGGTCAGTCAGAAGCATACCGAGGCTGGGAAGCGAGCCGGGCCGGGCGGGGCGGGGCTGATTAGACACGTCTACCTCGGCCTGGCTCGGCTTGGCTCGGTTTGCAGAGGTCACGGATGCTGACAGGTTTTTTTCACGCTGCCTTCAGGGGAGGTCGATAAAAATGCACGGGTTAAAACCTGAGCCAGTTCCAGTCCTGGCACAGCACGGTTCGATTTGTTTCAGTTCACCTGTCAGGTGACAGGATCCACGTTTTACGCGTGTTTTTAAAAACAGTTCATCCGTCCTGCTCACCTGTGGCAGTGGGAGGGGCAGTATTTGGTCTATCCAGGTAATTCAGGGTATATCACCATGGTAACTGATGCTGTAGACCCAACCTGCTCCAGAGCAGAGATCAGCAGGTATGAACTCACCAGCACTAACCAATCAGATCTTTCAGAGCTCAGACGGCTGGAGCGTCTGAAGTGTTTTAGTTTAAAACACTAATCTGCTGTGTTTTCATATTTCTCCATACTGGCGACTTTATTTCTGTAAATGTATTTATTGGTATAGTGAAACTGCAGGACTGCGGTTTCACCACTTTGAGCCACGTAGCGTATATTTGTTCTTTGTTCTTATTCTTTCTTCAGTGCGATAAACCCGAGTAAGGCTGCAGGCCACAGGAGGAAACTACAGCTGGCCTTAATGTTCAAACACTCGATATTTGATAAAACCCGTGCTCACCAGTTTACCTCCTTTACTTCCTGCTTCATATAAACTTTATTCACACAGCAGCTCGTTTACAGTCTGACCGCAGTGTTTACAGCACTCACACATGCTTTATCTCCCTTTGTAAGGTCAGGTGTGCAGTCACCATCAGCTAAAAGCTGATTGGCTCTGAATGATGCTAGCATACATTAAAAACATGTAGACAGCGATAACTGTTCGCTGACAGCTGCCAACATCTGCGAACAAATATGATTCTATAAAGTTGTTCTATATAGTGTTTAACTGTTCATATAGAGCGTTATTAAATTTAATGCTAATGCAATCATGTGGCACGTTGACTTCTGAGGAAATTTTAGATGCACTCATCATCAGAAAGGTTGCCGACCCCTGGTCTAGTGGGTGACGTTGGGGTGGCAGCCTCCATCTGTGTTGTATCACGAGATTGGATTGCACCAAACAGATGTTCAAGTTCAAGAAATCCAGGCTTTCTTTGAGTTACTCCTCCAATCAGGGACCTCATCAGAGGCGATGCACATCTGTAAAACTGTGACTGCAGATAATCGGCTGAGATTAGTGATCAGAGTTCAGTCCACTCTGAGGTCATCGTCCAGGATTTGCCATGACAACGGGTAAATACAGAGCACAGCCTCCGTTTTAATCTAGAGAAACACCGGCTTCATCTTCAGAACCGGAGACTCGTTTTTACCCGTCTCACATGGATAATAACTGTATATGTGTAATATGACATCATATAATATACATTTTTATATGTTATGAATATTATAAATATTCACGGCCCAGCATAGGGCACTCAGGAGGTGACTGAGGGCAAAGGCATGTTATTCATGCACACAGACACACCGAGTGCTAATGAGGGGAAACACCTGTAACATGCAAAGTAAAAATAAATACAAGACACGAGACTATCAAAATAAAACAGGAAAGAACATAGATGCCAAACACAGAGATAAAGACTAGATCAGAAGCTACAAGGGGACGCAAGGAAGGCAGGAAACAACTAAAACATCAGGAATCAAATAAAAACTGTGACCCTGCCTCCTGACCAACGGTAGCTGAGATAGCCCCATCCCCAACATAATAAGGACAAGCGGAACGAGGATCATTTTGTGAGGAAGAAGAGTCACGTGACCTGTGAAATGCCTCTTTAAACATGAGCAGGCTTAAATTCTAAAGCAGAGAGTCAGAATTACCAGAAAGATGATAATGTGGTGGGAGCTGCTAACTCTGATCCAGCTAACTCAAAGAAAGCGTTCTCAACTTGCTTGGTGGCCACACCTCTCCCGTCGACCCCGTCTGAATCTGCAGTCAGAAGCTTCTTTCCTATGATCTATGCACCATCCTCTCTGTTTCCAGGGCGACCGTCTGATCATCAAAGGAGGAAAGATTGTCAATGACGACCAGTCGTTCTACGCTGATATCTATATTGAGGATGGGACAATCAAGTAAATATATTCTCTTTTTTCTCACTGATGTAATCATTCTGATTTAAAGAGGAACAAACATGTCCTCGTGTTCCACACATGGCAAACGAAACACGCAAATTCACTGAAGAAAAAACGTTTTCCTCATCTGAAGAACAACATAGCCCTTCATGTTTAAAACCAAGTTTTCTTTGACTCAAAAAGGTCAATGTTTCAGGTATATGTTGGGGTTATTGGTTCCTCTGATGGAGCATTTGCAGTGTATTTTCTGTAATTAGTTGGGTTTTTTTAGTGGGGGGCATTTGGTCATTGAGAAGACCAAATTTCACTGTGATCTTGAAAGTTCATCGATATTTGTTCACGTTTGTACTAATGCTGACACCCTGGATTCAGAGCAGGAGAGGCAGCTTCAGTGGAGTTTCTTAACAAATCATTTCCTCTGCGTCTCTCTGAGCTCTTCCTGAAACGGTTGGATCTTTGTGTCAAACCAGATGTTCTCATCCGAGTCATTGCTCACGTATGTCTGTGATAGGCAGCAGAATTTGGATCATACTGACCTTCAGTCTAAAGGCTGCATCTGAAAACTGGTTTCCAGCTGTTTGGACCGCACTGAGTTCTTCACACATAATCTTTATTTCATTTAATTTACTTTTAAAATCTCACTGGTTGGGTGTCAGGTTTTTACTTGTGGTCGGTGTGAATCGCCTTCACTTTGTCCCTGTGTTTGAGAATCTTCATAATCAACCTTCCCAGTGTGGCCTAAGCATCTCCCCATCCCGTCGTGGTGCTCTCTCCACACTGAGCAGCTCTTTTGTCCATTTTTATCCAAAGACCAGCACATCTGGTCCTTCAGCCTCTGCCACTTGAGGCGGCTGTAGCTCAGGTGGTGGAGCAGGTCACCTACTAATTGGAAGGTTGGTGGTTTGATACCCATCTGCTCCAGCCTGCATGCTTTAGGCAAGATATCAACCCCCATCTGCTTTCTGATGCATCCACTGGAGTATGAATGTGTGTAAATGTTACATAGAAAAAAGGCTTAAAGTGCTCAGAAAGAGTAGAAAAGTCAATTTACAAGCTTTAGGGTGTTCTTCATGACGTCTTCAAGCAAAAGTTTATCTTCCAAAGTTTTATTCCTAAACTCTCTTTACTTCAGAGAATCAGCATCATCTTGAGCTGTAGACAATCACAGCTCAGTCTCTGACAGAGCAGTCCTTCATCTGCTTCCTCATCTTTAAAAAAGTCAGAGATGAGGTGCTGGTTTCTCTTCTTTGGCCATCCCGAGCTCCAGTCGTCTTCTCCCAGGGTGTTCTTAGATCTGCTTCATTGTTTTTAACCTTTTGCTTGCTCATCTTACCAGAAGTGAAAACGAGAAAATCCAAAAGCCCGGTTTACTGTAAGTCAGGGGTGTCCAACTCCAGGCCTTGATTTTAGATCTCACCCTGGGTCAACACACCTGAATCAAATGATGAGTTCATTACCAGGCCTCTGGAGAACTTCAACACATGCTGGCGAGGTCATGTAGCCATTTAAATCAGCTGTGTTGGATCAAGGACACATCTAAACCCCGCAGGACACCGGCCCTCGAGGCCTGGCGTTCCCCACCCCTGCTGGAAGTATACTAGTGGTCTTCATCGAGCACTGGTACAACACAGCAAAGTATATTTCATCAGGTTACTCCTATAGTCAGATGTCGAGTGAACATTCTAATCGATAATTACACCAATGATACCTCGGACTTCCTGTTGTGTCCTGATCAGACAGATCGGCGAGAACCTGATTGTCCCGCCCGGCGTGAAAACGGTGGACGCATATGGTCAGCTGGTGATCCCTGGAGGAATCGACGCCAACACAAACCTGTACTCACCGCAGAAAGGCCTGAACCCGGCAGATGACTTCTACCAGGGAACTAGAGCCGCCCTGTCCGGAGGAACCACCACCATTAGTCAGTAACCAATACTCGATCAATACCATCTGGCCTCAGTGTGATGTGCTAACGGTAAGCTGGTTGTGTTGGCAGTGGACCACGTGCTGGTGGAGCCGGGGACTAGTTTACTAACGGCATTTGACCAGTGGAAAGATGCGGCAGAGCAGAGGGCGTGCTGCGACTTCTCCCTCCATGTGGACATCACCCGCTGGCACGAAGGGCTGTACGAGGAGCTGGAGACACTTGTCAAGGACAAAGGTCAAGATTGCCAAGCAATAATCAATAAGCTCATTATCAATTATAGTCAGATATCGCAAGACACAGAGGGTGAACTGTAGTCTGGCTGAGTATAAACTGCAGTACTCTGTGTTTCAGGTGTGAACTCCTTCCTCTTCTTCATGGCCTACAAAGATAAGTACCAGAGCTCCGACTCTCAGGTGTGCAGACAGAGTAACTTCTCATTAATCGTTTCTTTTTGTTAGTTTTGCTTTCATTTTACCGTTGTCATGGTTTCAGCTCTATGAGGCCTTCAGTGTCCTCCGTGATCTCGGAGCCATCGCGCAGGTCCATGCTGAGAATGGTGACATCATTGATGAGGTAACTGAGCAAAACTCTGACTGTTCATTTAATAAAGAGCAGAAAACTGAAAGTTGGTGTTTCACAGTTGGCTTGAATCAGTTAAATGAGTCCAAACTAAGGATGAGCATAATGCAAACAGAAGCTGGAGACAACTGTTTGTGTCTTGAGGTGACTGTTGATGTGATTTGGCGATATGTAAATAAAACAAAATTGAACTGAATTAAGTGTTGTAGTCAGAAGCAAAAAAAGGTTGTTTTTTTTAGTGTTTATTGAAGTTATGCATGAAATAAAATGTACATTATTTGATGGCTTCCTTTGTTCTAAGACTCATATATGTACAGTAGTCTGGGTGACCGCCATCACTTCAAGTACTTTTTCTTCAAGCAGGTACGAAAAAAGAGAAAGAAAAGAAAGCACACAAACAAACATATCTAAAGACAGATACAGTTTGTAACTATCCAGAGAGAGAGCAATTGCAAAGCCAACACACTCAGTAGCAGATGGTGACATAGCATTAGTACATGTTATTATAACAAACAAAAATTTAAACAACCATTCCTTCAATGATGAATATCATCACATAGCGGAGCCATTCTCCCCAGTGTTTTACAAATTTCTCATACTCAAAATTCACTAAAAAAGTTATCTTTTCCATCTTATACATCTCAAAAGTTACATCAATCCAGCTGTTTAATGTTGGTGGATCCTATGTTAGCCATCTTTTGGTCGGTGCCTTTTTACTTGCAGCTAGCAGTTCACATAGTTAGTATTTATCTATACACTTTATGTCTGAGGCTATGTGTCCTAAAAATATGGATTTGAAATCAAAGGCTAAATATGTACTAAAGATGTTTTGCATCACTTTATGGACATCTCTCCAGTAGTTATTCTTACAATCCCAAAATACAGTGGCTTGCAAAAGTATTGGGCCCCCTTGAACTTTCCCACATTTTGTCACATTACAGCCACAAACATGAATCAATGTTATTGGAATTCCAGGTGAAAGACCAACACAAAGTGGTGCACACGTGAGAAGTGGAACGAAAATCATACATGATTCCAAACATGTTTTACAAATAAATAACTGAAAGTGGGGTGTGCGTAATTATTCAGCCCCTGAGTCAATGCTTTGTAGAACCAGCTGCAGTTCCAGCTGCCAGTCTTTTAGGGTCTGTCTCTACCAGCTTTGCACATTTACAGACTGAAATCTTTGCCCATTCTTCTTTGCAAAACAGCTCCAGCTCAGTCAGATTAGATGGGCAGCGTTTGTGAACAGCAGTTTTCAGATCTTGCCACAGATTCTCGACTGGATTTAGATCTGGACTTTGACTGGGCCGTTCTAACACATGGATATGTTTGGTTGTAAACCATCCCATTGTTTCCTGGCTTTATGTTTAGGGTCGTTGTCCTGCTGGAAGGTGAAGCTCCGCCCCAGTCTCAAGTCTTTTGCAGACTTCAAGAGGTTTTCTTCCAAGATTGCCCTGCATTTGGCTCCATCCATCTTCCCATCAACTCTGACCAGCTTCCCTGTCGCTGCTGAAGAGAAGCCCCCCCAGAGCATGATGCTGCCACCACCATATCTGACAGTGGGGATGGTGTGTTCAGAGTGATGTGCAGTGTTAGTTTTCTGCCACATAGTGTTTTGCATGTTGGTCTCATCTGACCAGAGCAGCTTCTTCCACATGTTTGCTGTGTCCCCACATGGCTTGTGGCAAACTGCAAATGGGACTTCTTATGGTTTTCTGTTAACAATGGCTTTCTTCTTGCCACTCTTCCATAAAGGCCAACTTTGTGCAGTGCACGACTAATAGTTGTCCTGTGGACAGATTCCCCACCTGAGCTGTAGATCTCTGCAGCTCGTCCAGAGTCACCATGGGCCTCTTGGCTGCATTTCTGATCAGCTCCTTGTTCGGCCTGTGAGTTTAGGTGGACGGCCTTGTCTTGGCAGGTTTACAGTTGTGCCATGCTCCTTCCATTTCTGAGTGATGGCTTGAACAGTGCTCCGTGGGATGTTCAAGGCTTGGGAAATCTTTTTGTAGCCTAAGCCTGCTTTAAATTTCTCAATAACTTCATCCCTGACCTGTCTGCTGTGTTCTTTGGACTTCATGGTGTTGTTGCTCCCAATATTCCTTTAGACGGCCTCTGAGGCCGCCGCCGCCGTCTTCTTCTTCTTCTTCTTCTTCTTCGTGTTTAACGGCGGTTGGCAACCAACAAAAAGGAGCATTACCGCCTCCTACTGCTCCGGAGTATGGGTCAAACCTCTGAGGCCGTCACAGAGCAGCTGTATTTGTACTGACATTAGATTACACACAGGTGCACTCTATTTAGTCATTAGCACTCATCAGGCAATGTCTATGGGCAACTGACTGCACTCAGACCAAAGGGGGCTGAATAATTACGCACACCCCACTTTGCAGTTATTTATTTGTAACAAATGTTTGGAGTCATGTATGATTCTCGTTCCACTTCTCACATGTGCACCACTTTGTGTTGGTCTTTCACGTGGAATTCCAATAACATTGATTCATGTTTGTGGCTGTAATGTGACAAAATGTGGGAAAGTTCAAGGGGGCCAATCCTTTTGCAAGCCACTGGATGGTAGTGGTGAGCTGTGTCATAGCCACAGTTCCTCCAACATTCACAGCTTCCATTACCATAATGAGCCTTTAAAGCTGGGGTGTCTCTGGTCTGACACCCTGCAGCGAACCACTACTATGGTTTGCGTGTGGTTCACAAATAGCTTGTAGGTACACTGCTGCCTCCTGCCAGAATGTGACATCCTCTAATGACATGGCAGAGAGAGATTTTAACACAACAAACAGACTCACACCCTTTGATTTTGTCATTTTACCTGTTCCTGGAGAATAAGGTTCATGCTCAGTTTCACTGTTTGGTTACCCGAGGCTTTAACTGGTGTAAATATGTTTTAACTGGTATATACTGGTTTGTTTCAGGAGCAGAAGAAGCTTCTCTGTCTTGGCATTACTGGACCTGAAGGACATGTTATATCGCACTCAGAAGAGGTACGCACACCTGAGACACACTCCTGTGCAGATTGTGGCTGATGTGTTGGCATGTTGCATATTTCTGATGTGTGTTTTTGTGTGTGCTTCAGGTAGAGACTGAGGCAGTGTATCGGGCCATCACCATTGCCAAACAGTCCAACTGCCCGCTGTACATTACCAAGGTAATGAGCAAATCTGCTGCTGATGTCATCGCCAAAGCCAGGAAGAAAGGTGAGGGCGTCAGCTTCGTCCTTTTGGCCTTTAATCCAGATTTAACAGGTTTCATTCAGACCCTTATTTGGGGTCCTGAGCCTTCAGAGTCAGAGGGTGAATGCTGAGCTCAGCTGGTGGTCCTTCTGTTTCCCGGCTCACCCATCTCTACAAGGTCTTAAATAATCAGGCCCCATCTTATCTTAATGACCTTGTAGTACCATATCACCCTATCAGAGCACTTTGCTCTCACACTGCAGGCCTACTTGTTGTTCCTAGAGTATTTAAAAGTAGAACGGGAGGCAGAGCCCCAGTGAAGCCCCAGATCTGTTGTTCAGTTTTTTCGTAAAGATCTGGCCTAATGTGCAATAGACCTTCTTCCCATAGCTTCGCTACCTACAAGTCATAGTTACAGTCTCACCAAACCTGAAAATGGAAAAATATATTACCAAGGGTTTCACAGCTGGCACATTTGCACTTCCACTTCTCCTGTAGGTGCAGGGTTCTTTTCTGTAGAGAAAAGGACAAGTCTCTTTGTCCATCAGTTACCAAGGTCTAAATAATATCACCATCCAAAACAAATATCCACTCCCCCCACTGCTGTATCCCCCTTTTAGATAGATTTTATTTTTTTATTTTATTTCAAACATGCAAATATAACTAAAATAACAAGAGAAAAAACAAAACTTAAAAAACATCAAGTTTGAATGTTGAATTCCCACAGAGCACAACGGTGTTCTTTAAACTGCGAAACACCTTGCATCCAAAGAAGAGGATGAGTGGAAGACTGCATTTAGTAAAGATTTAGGACATTTTGAATACCTCGTAATGCCTTTTGGATTAATCTGTGCACCATCTGTGTTTCACATGGTCCGTGACTTCCTGAACTGTTTCTCCTTTGTCTACTGAGATGATAACTAGATTTCAATCCAGGGGGGCCTTCTTCCCAGGCTTTAATTTCACAATTACTCATCGACCAGGTTCTCGGAATGCAAAGCCCGATTTTCTCTCTGAGTTTCACTCACCTCCAAGATGAAGTCACTGATCTGAATTGCCAAAAGGGATGAATTTTATCCAGGTGGCGGTCCACCCAACCGGCTGTATGTTCCATCCAACATCCATTAATGAGTCATCCACTGGCTCCATTCCTCTAAGTTGGCCTGCCATCCCAGTAAGAACCGGGCTATCACTCTTCTTCAACGCTCCTTCTGGTGGCCGTCCTTGATCAAAGAAGCCTGGTAGCATTTTTCTGCATGTCTTCTGTGTGCTCAAAACAAATCTGTCAGTTCACCTCCAGCCAGCCTCCTGCACCCTCTTACAACCTCGGAACAACCTTGGTCTCACATCCCAGTGGACTTCATCATTGGTCTGCCTCCCTCGGAGGGTAAAACAGTCCTTCTCACCATCATAGACTATTTTTCAAAGGCTGTACATATTTTCGCCCTCTCCAAACTCCAGTCTGCGCTAGAAGCTGCTCAACCCCATGGTCCACCATGTTTTCCGATTTCACGGTATATTTCAACACATTGTGTCATATCGTGGCCCACAATTTACACCTCGAGTCTGGAGAGACGAGCAGGTGAGCTTGTCTTCTGGTTTCCATCCACAGACTAAAGGGCAGGTGGAGAGGGCACGTCAGGAGCCGGAGGCTGCTCTTCAATGTCTTGCATCCTCCAATAAGGCAACTTGGAGCCAACCAATTTCTTGGATCGAATTTGCTCACAATTCGCTGGCATCTTCTGCTACGGGTTTGTCATCTTTCGAAGTGTCTCTGGGCTACGTCTGTTTCCAACTTTTGAAGGTGAGATTTCCTTCTGTTCAACTTCATGTCCGTCATTGCCGCAGGATCTGGAGGGCCACTCGAGCAGCCCTGTTATGGACAAAAGAACAAAACAAGTTTCCTGACAGCCTTTGGCGTACCACTGTTGCTACCTATCACCCAGGTCAGAAGGTATGGTTGTTCTTAGATTCTGACATTCTCAGGTCAGAATCTGATTAATACACCTAGCAGAGATTTGGTTGTTAGCCGGTTCCTATTTATGCTGGAAGAAGGCAGTCTCTGAATGTTTGTGACGCTGGGCTTCCTCCATATCTGGTCATTTGTCTCCTTCGTTTGCCAAACCAGCCACTTACCCTCTGCTCCTGTTCACGCAGGAATCCTGGACTCTGAGAGAGGTCTGAGTGACTGTTCTGGACTGTCAGTAGTTTGGTGCCAGTTTCTAGAGTTGTCGCTGGCCGCACCTGTGGCTTGGATCAGGAGCCTCTGGATTTCCAGCTGTCCTGAAACACAACATTTACATTTTTCTGGACTGGATGTCGAGCTGTCTGAGCTTTTCATTTGGTGAACTAACCACCATGTTCAAGTCATACAGAGAAAGGGGTCACCTAAGCCAGTTTACTTTGACAGACTGCACACAGCTCTGGGGTAACTTGTTACCATAAACAACACCCCCAGCCTCAGGTACTGATACTTTAAAAGCAACTTGGTGCCCTAAAGTTGAACTTCTTTGTCCTCAGGCATGGTGGTGTATGGGGAACCAATCACAGCTGGCCTGGCTACCGACGGCTCCCATTATTGGTCGAAAGACTGGGCCATAGCTGCTGCCTTCGTCACAAGCCCGCCCCTTAACCCTGATCCTTCGACTCCGCAGTACTTGACCTCCCTGTTAGCATGGTAAGCATTTCATGGGGCGATCGTGGCTCAACAGTTGGGAGTTCGCCTTGTAATCGGAAGGTTGCCGGTTCGAGCCCCGGCTTGGACAGGTCGTTGTGTCCTTGGGCAAGACACTTCACTACTGGTGGTGGTCAGAGGGCCCGGTGGCGCCAGTGTCCGGCAGCCTCGCCTCTGTCAGTGCGCCCCAGGGTGGCTGTGGCTACAATGTAGCTGCCATCACCAGTGTGTGAATGTGTGCGTGGATGTGTGGATGACTGGTTGTGTAAAGCGCTATACAAATACAGGCCATTTACTACCCCTCACCTGAACCATTGAGATGTCACAGGTGACCCTTACAAGTGCTTGCTGTGTGTTTTCCAGTGGAGACCTCCAAGTAACCTCCAGCGCTCAGGCCAGCTTTTCCACCGCTCAGAAAGCTGTTGGTAAAGACAACTTCACTTCGATTCCAGAGGGAACTAATGGCATAGAGGAGAGGATGTCTGTGGTCTGGGACAGAGCAGTGGTAAGAAAACTTGACCCTCAGTCTCATGGTATCATCAGTGTGAATGTACTGATTCTCCTCCTCCTGATCTCCATCTCTCTGCTTTTACTGTGAGTCCCAGCATTCATGCTGTTTCCACTGTGTTTCTCAGGCCACTGGAATGATGGATGAGAATGAGTTTGTTGCAGTAACCAGCACCAATGCTGCAAAGCTCTTCAGCATGTATCCACGAAAAGGTATGACGTCAGTCACAGGTAAATGTTGTAAAGGATAAATACACCAGATAAATACTGGAGACAGGTTTCTGGGACAAGAGGACAAATTTCAGGGGTGTCAAATATAGGATAGGCCAGGTGAAGACTCCAAGCCACCTCATTGGATGGCACTGAAAAATGTGAATAAATATATATACAACTTTTGCTGCTAATGAATCATACTAGGTCAAAGTAATTACGTAATAAATAAACAATTCAGTGACAATGGACAACAAGTTACCAGATTTTACACAAGCATGTCTTACAGCCCAAAGAGATGTGCTGACAAATTTCTTTCATTTACTACAGCAGCATTTCTTTTTCATCCAGAAAAATTGAGATACATTGCTAAAATTGCTCTTTTTAATAATTCGATATCTCAGAGATTGGCATGGTTAAAACTTCTTTACACTCACAGAGAAGAGAGATTCTTTGGATCAGTCCAAGGACATACCGGCTTTACATCACAAAACACTCCGGCCATCCTGAAGAACAATCTTACAAAGTCTTGCAGCCCTTTCTTCCCCAAACATTAGCTGTTTTTAAGGATTGATGCTTCTGTACACTCAGGTCGGATCGCTGTTGGATCTGATGCTGATATTGTCATCTGGAATCCGAAGGAGACACGAATCGTTTCTGCAAACACTCACAACCTGGTAATAACACCGCTATAAATCATTTACATCTAGGGTCAAACCTCTTCAAAACTTCTCATCATGATCAATTTCCTGTGTGCAGAACCTAGAGGTCAACATCTTTGAGGGTTTGGAGTTTCGGGGAGTGGCATCGGTGGTGATCAGCGGCGGACGAGTTCTTCTGGAGGACGGAAAACTCAACGTGACCGAAGGTTCAGGACGCTTCATTCCCAGGAAGGCTTTTCCTGATATCGTGTACAAGAGAATCAAAGCCCGTAGCAAGGTAACCGGCAGTTAGCGGCCGCTGAGAGGTAGTTAGTGACAGATGCATGGTAACAGCCTCCACCTGTCCAGTAGGCTAAATGATCCAGTAATCTGGAGGTTTATTTCTTCCCGTTTCAGATGGCCGAAACTCGCGGTGTCCCCCGTGGAAACTACGATGGTCCAGTCCATGATGTCATCAGCATGACTAAATCAGTCCCACCCACCCCGACCACCAGGGGGCCCCCATGTCCAAAAACCCTGACTGGCCCCCGAAATCTCCACCAGTCGGGATTCACCCTCGCAGGTGCTGTTTTCTGGTCAATAATCTGACCAGTGTAAGGTTAGCAATAAAAAACACGATAACAGTGACACTGAAATGATCATCTTCTTGTTTTTCTGTCCAGGAACTCAGATTGATGACCACATACCACGGCGCTCTACTCAGAGGATTGTGGCACCTCCTGGTGGACGATCCAACATTACGTCATTATCCTAAAACTGGAAGAATGAAGCAGTCGCTGTGAGACTGTCCAACAGTCCTTACAATGACTACTAGCGCTTCATAATAGTAATATTTCATCATGAACTCAAATGCAACCCTCCAAACAACCCTACAGCTAGTCTTAAAATCTTAAACTACTAAATCCTAAATAGAAAGCTCCTGAGTCGTCTAATTGTACTTTTATAAAGCTGTAGTATTTCAGCTAGTAGAAAATGGCAATGCAACTCGATAAATACCAGTAAGCCCTGCTTACACTGAACTACTTCACGTTTCTAAGATAGCAGTACTCCAGCATATAAAAGCATCAAGTACAACTAAGACTGCAAGTTACTAAACAATAGGGGTGCAACGATACACAAAATTCACGGTTCAATATTTTTTCGATACAAAAAAAAATGTTCATGCTTTTTTAATTTGTCATTTATTAAAATTATAAATATATATTTAACTCAAAAGTACAGTTTTTAAATTTAATGTTGCTGAAACAACAAAAATAATAAATCTATCTGATGGAGAAATCCCTCATCTTTGGAAAAGAGAGTTTATTAGAGAGAAATGGCTCTTTCCAAAATAAAAGCTCTACTATCCGCTTCTTCTGGGCTATATTCTCAGCAGCATATTAAACATATCAGGTCCCCATAAGGAGAATCCTGTGCTAACGGCTGTCTAAATGACTCGGGTAAAGTTAGTAGCATGCTGCTTGTTGTTTTTGTCTGCTTCCACTTGTCTTTGCACTAGGATGATGTCGGCGTAAATGTGCAGTCATATTCGTTGTGTTCCCACTAGTGCTGTCAGCGTTAATCTGAAATGACGTTAACGCCACAACACGGCCAACACATTAACGAGCTAACTGCGCTAACACACTAGCTCCCACCCATGTAATTGAGCATTGCATGGCACATCCAACATACTGTTTTACTTTTGTCCATGACGCGCTTACCTTCAGGGTCATACGTCACATGAAAACCAAAATAGTTCCAAAGGCCAGATCTGAATGAGAGTGGGGGAGGGTCAGTTTGCCGACTACTCCGCCTAGGCTGCACTGTCGAGCGCAGATCCACTGAGCGCTCAACACAGACAGCATCGTCAGAAGAAAAGTTGATAAAATAAATTAAAAATGTTGTATTGTTCGATACCTGTGCGTACCGAACCGAAAGCACTGTATCGAACGGTTCAATACCGATACGAGTATCGTTGCACCCCTACTAAACAAGTATTACATCAGACAGAGTGGTACCTCTACAAGTACTAAAGCTACCTGACATAAAGGAAGGGTTATAAATTATATGCCATTAGTACTTCAGCTAGTATTTAACCCAGTACAAACCCCACAGTTACCACTAAGTACCACATCAGCATTAGAGCTGTTAGTACTCTGCCCTAAAACTACATAACGACTGTTTTACACCATACAGCAAATACTTTATTCTATAATAGTACTTTACCTAGAACTATGACCCTATAATACTTTAGCCTACTGACTCATTCTGCAGTAGAAGCCCAACAGCAACCCCTACAGTGTTAGTGTAACTAGTACTACACCCTAGAAACATGGTACTGAATGTTTTTGGTATTCTCATCTTCATGTCATTATTTGTCACTCCATCTGTTCTGTCAGCTCTGATAAATGCAGTAGTTGTAGTTTCAGTCGTAGTAGCAGAATTATAACCGAACATTTGTGCTTTCTGTAGTGCTCTTTGATTAGCAGGACATGGTCATGCCACTTCATCGTGAGAGAACTGTCGCAGTCGCACCAGTATTCCTTCAGGTCAGGTTTCTGTTCCAGGTGGAAGCTCCTCTGGTTGCTTTCAGCTGTTGTCTGCGACAGCTGGTTGTGTCAAATGCTTCTGCTTCCTGTTTGTTAGACAGGACTCGTGCCTGTCCGAGTGCCCTTCTAATTCATTCATTTAATGACGTTCTGAAAATCTCCGAATCAGAATTAAACTCCTTCAGATTCACGCAGATGTTCTCTTCTCTGGCTGTGAATGGTGCTAAGAAATCCAGATAGCCTGCAAGTAGCAATCCCTACAAAGCCCACCTCCCAAAGGAGGCTAGCACAGCCACATAATATCATTACACTACAGCTTGATCTGATCTGCACATTCTCAGTAGGATTTCTGACTCTTTCATTGGACTTTACATAACGGCCATTTTTCTCCTTCTTGGAGTGAAACACCGGGGCGAATGCTGAGCCATCAGTTAGGGTTACGTCCATGATCAGATCCTGCTGTAAGTATCCACCATGACCTCTGACCTTTGTCCTCTGATGACCTCAGATTTTTAACAGTGTGTTAGACTTGTACAAAGTTCATTTTGTATTTTTTACACTTTTTGTATCCTGGAAGTGTTAGCATCAGTTAGCTCACAAGTGTCCACGCAGCCCATGGCAACCATGTTTGTGGCAGGCTGTTGCTATAGTAATAAGATGTTGTTTTTCATCTGCACAGCAGCTGGTCAGTCTAGTATGAAGCCAGGCTCAAAAATGGTATCTGTGTCGTGCAGTGTGTTTCTGTAGCAGTCGAACATCTTTCCGTCCTTACAGGTGCACCGGAGCCAGCATAGAGGGCATGAAGTCCTGGTGCACACAGGTCAACATTGTTGTTGTTGTTTTGTTGGTGAATGAAAAAAATTGTTCCAGATGTGATGAGAGCTGCATGAATAAAGGAAGAAGAGAAAAACTGACCATAGAGATGTGTGTTTCCTGAATGTGATGGAATCTTCATCATTCAGACTGAAGTAAGAGCGCTTCGGCGAGCAAGTTTCTATTTTAAGTAGAAATCCAAACGGCACTCGGCCTTCTTCTGGTTTTGGATCCAGGTCCGTTCCTGACACCTTCCATGGTTCAGCTTGTGGGGGGATGTATCGAGTGTGTCGCAGAGTGCGAGGTTTAAGATCAGATTCATTCTCCTAAAACTGGAGACTCTTTTATGTCCTACTTCTTTTAAACGACAGCTTAAGTTGATTTAGATACTTTAGTCATTTTGACTACACAAGGAAAAGGGAAATAAAAAGAAGATCGGACTGAGAAGAAGCAGGATTTGGTCTCATCCAGGTAACGGTAAAGCCTGGGGTTTTGCACTACAAGCTCTTTCGCCTCTCACTGGGGTAAATAACTATAGCACAGGGGAGGACAAAATTATTAGCCGCACTATGAAATTTGTTGAAGGTGCTTTTTCAGCAGAGCATTATTTCAGGAAAAAATAATCAGTGTCAGGCACAAGCCATCGATGGGCTTTACCTTTGTAATACTCAAAGCTGTAAAATCAAAATAGAGTTAACACCCGATTTACACTCAGTTTAAAAACTTCAGCATCATGCCAAGAACTAAAGAAATCAGTTCATCAGACTACAGAGAAAGAACTGTTGATGCTCACAAAGATGCATGTAAAAAGTTATTGCAGTGTTGTCGACCGTGAAGAACTGGAGTGAGTGATCGAGGAATTCAAAAACAGCCACACAGAAGAAGCCTGGCAGGAAGGTAGGAAGCAAAGAGTTCAACGGCACTGGAGAGAAAACTAGTGAGTCTAAAAGTCCCAGAACAACTGCGGAGACACTCCGCCTTGTCAGGAATCCTAAGCTCAAAGACAAGGATAGAGCTTTGCACAATCATTGACTGAGATGAGGCTGGCCCAGCCCATGGTTCCTTCAGTGGGCTGGTTTCAGTCATTATGCAAATGTACTGTTTATACGATTGAAACCTGCAGTCAGCTGAGACTGAAGACGTCGCCTGGATGATGATGAAACGTTTCTCCCACAAAACGCTACGTCCAGATGAACAGAATCAACTTCTGGGGGTTTCTAAAAAAAAAGCATTTCCAGACTCCAACACAGCTCTTAGAAGCTGTTGATGAAATCCTGTACTGTGGCATATTTCAGACTTTTGTTTGTTCAGTAAAACTTCAAAGGAGAGGAAAATATTTTGTTACTGGTAACTTTTCTTACATTATTTCTATATCATTATTTAATTCCAGAGGTTTTTAAGTTCTTATAGAGGTTTTAAGAGGTTTTGTAAGTTCAAGTATTTTTTGCACTTGCTGACTTGTAAAAGCCTGAATGACGTTTTTATTTCACCATTCATTAACTGCACAGAGAAGGCATCGTTTAAATATGTTCAGATTTTCTTTAAGCAAATCTAACATGTATTCTGTTTTTTTGTTGTTGTTGTGTTTTATCCATTTTATTTTCGTGCCGTCTTTCGCTGAGCGTTGGGGGGGGGGGGGGGGGGACTTGCGGTGAGGTCACGTCCCCGATCGTTCCTGCATAAACCTGCCTTGCAGAGCTAGACAGGTGAGGGCGGGGTTATTGATCAGTGATAAGAAACAGCTGCTGTGACGTCTGTGGCCACGATGTGACTGAAGCCTGTGCACGTGTCCTGGACGTGAAACTCTGCGTCACTCAGGTCAGTGTCTCTGTTTCTGCGCTGTGCACATCGAAAATAATAATGGATTGGATTCATATAGCGCTTTACAACGCCACTATTCATTCACTCTCACATTCACACACTGGTGGAGGCAGCTACAGGTGTAGCCACAGCTGCCCTGGGACAGACTGACAGAAGCGAGGCTGCCATACGTTATTTATAAACGTTATTTAACCTGCTGCTTTAATTAATGTCCTGGCCGTCCTCAGGTTGTTTTCACGTGTCTGACAGGAAGGTGACGTCACCTGTCACAAAAATACATAATTAGGGTTAAAACGAAATGTGCAAATCTCGAGTGGAAGAAGACTGGAATCAGCAATTCCGTGTTACTGCACAGTAAGTGTGTGCTCTGATGGCATCGGCTCTTAAAGTGTCAAACACATCCTCCAACCCCACACACACACACACACACACACACACACACACTTTGTTTTCAAACTCCATTGCGGTTTATTTCACACTTACTAAAAAATTAAGCAAATACAAGTAAACTGCAATAAATTACAGGTAGTAATAAAATAAACTACTAACTCTTTTACGCTGCGTCCGCACCTACACGGGTGTTTTTGAACACGCAGCTGTTTCGTCCACGTAAACGGCGAATCACCGAGAACGGAGATTTTTTAAAAACTCCTTTTTTGCGTTTACGTGTGGATGAGGAATACAGAGTTGGTCACACAACATCAAAGGTATGTGCCTTTTTCCACGTCACGCTGTGGCCACGTTATTGTTTACATGAGATGAATTGCAGAATGGCAGAAAGAGACGAAATACTGTTAATCTGACTGTCTGCAGGTTTACACGCAGTTACTGTCCCTCCATTTAGAAAGGCAGAGGCGTCACAGTGTCATTATTTTACGTGTAGTTGTTTTTTCCTGTGTAATAATGTTCAACATTGCTGTCAATACATTTTTAAAAAATGCCTCTCTGTGCAGAATGGGTTTAAAAACATAAACAGCTGTAGGATACTGTTAGTCTGTGATTTGAACCGGGGGAACAAATCGTGGCAGGATCAGCCTGATGTTATTTGTATCCCGCTGTAACTTTACTGTATAAAGAGCAAACATCTCCAACATGTCAGGAGTAGTTAGTCATTACAACAAGTGTTTGTGAACTAAAAATCAAGAATATGGGATACTGTTTGTCTGTGATTTGAAGAGCCCAGCGAAAACCAACCCTGCAGGGAGACCTACCTCGGCACTTGTGCAGGTGAAGCCAAAGGGAAGATTTGCTTCAGCATATTTTCTAGTCTTTGGCCTGGGGCCCAAACCATCAAATACCACCGAATAAAATGTTACACAATGAGTTGGATGCAAAATGTCCACATAATGTGGCTCTTCCATCCACAATAAGGTTTTACAATTCTGAAAATATAAGCATGTAAATATCAAAAATTATAAAAAACACTCAAACAAAATACACAATTTCCATTACAAGTGACATTACCCTCTTACAACATTTACAAATAAATTAAAAACTGCCTAAATAGGCTTTTAGGTGATTTTTAAAATTATGAATAGAAGCCAATTCTCTAATTGCATAAGGCGACTTATTCCACTGAAAAGATGCTTTAAATATAACAGAGTTTTTCAAAAAGTTACTTTTAACTCGAGGAGTTACTAAATTGTGGTTAGTTGAGAATTGTGTAGCATGATTATGTATTTCATCTGGATGCTGCAGCTGAGCATAAAAAAAAAAAAAAAAAAAAAAAGTGGTGTGTTTACCAGTATTGCTTTCTTTAAAAATACAAGTAAGCCATAGTATAATTTAGCTTGTACAGAAAGCCAAGAAAGTTTATCGTGCATTTTATCAATACTTGTATAATGTGAACACCTTAACACTAATCCGGCCGCCCTATTTTGGACTAACTGTAGTTCAGATCTGTCTTATTAGCTGCAGACCAAATGATTGAGCAGTACTCTAGATGAGATAACACTTGTGCATTAATGACATCTTTCATAATTGAAGAAGTGATATAAAAGGAGCATTTCCTAGCTATAGCTATGCCCTGTCCCATTTTCCTTATAACAGAGTTGATGTGCTGAGACCATGAAAGGTGGTGGTTTATGGTAACACCAAGTAATTTAGTCTGGGTGACCTGTTCTAATACCGATCCAGCTATGGAAAGGTTTAGCTGTGGGCTGTTGACTAAGCGTCCTCTACTTCCTATTAACATGGATTTGGATTTAGACATGTTTAAAATCACGTTGTTTTTACTTATCCAGTCAAATATGTTCAGCAAATCTAGTTGTAACACGCTGGTCAATTCAGAGTAGCTACTGGCTGAATAAAACATGGTGGAGTCATCAGCATACATTACAAGATGAGATTTATCCAGGACGTACGGCAGATCATTCGTGGAGACTGAATAGAGAAGTGGACCGAGGCAGCTGCCTTGGGGTAGAGCACAGTTCATTTCACAGCCCTCCGAGAAATAACCATTATAATAAACCTGTTGCCTTCTTTCAGACAAAACTTTCCATCCAGCACAAAGCAGCTGGTGAAAACCCATAACATTGTAGTTTATCTATCAAAAGATCATGATTTATCAAATGCAGCACTAAAATCCAAAAATACCACCCCGGCCAAATTCCCATTATCTAGATATTTATACCAGTTATCTGTTATGTGACTGAGAGCTGAGCTGGTGGAATAACCAGGTTTGTAGGCATGTTGAGCGAGTAACTGATTTTCTGTTAGGTAATGTTGGATTTGATCATAGACGATCCTCTCCATAATTTTACTTAGACCAGTAATCGGTCTGCTATTGACACCATTAAAAACGTCATTCTTGTTTTTAGGGATGGGAATTATTTTCGATTCTTTCCACTGCAATGGAAATGAGCTGCATGCCAAAGATCTATTACATATGTGACATAGGGACACAAACTTGGCTGCAACTTTGAGCAGTTTGCTGTCTGTGTTATCAGAGGATGTATCGTCAGGAAGTGATATCAATAAGCGCTCTACCATCTCAACACTCACTGCCTCAAACTTAAATTGGCTTTGCTTATTATTCACGATAACATCCTGTATAAGTGATAAACTGGGATCGCCTCGGCTCATATTAGATTTTAAATGTGTTATTTTATTGCTGTAGTAATTAAAAACATTATTGGCCTTAGCTTCACTTATAAACGTTCCACCTGTGTAGATGTGAGACACCACCGGAGCAAGATCTCTACCCGTTATATTTAAAACTTCCCACACCTGCTTTCCGTCCTTATCGGCCTCCTTGAGCTTCAGTTGATAATATTCTTTCTTCTTGCACATATTCAATTTAGTTACTTGATTTCTTAACTCGCGATATCTTGCCCACTCTTGTGGACTGACAGACTTATGTGCTTTTGCTTTATCTCTTTCTGACGTTGCAGCCTTAAATTCATTATCTAGCCAAGTTCTTCTTAACAGTACATCTCCATACGGGGGCATGTTTGTCAGCCAGGTAGCAAAAGTTTTCAATAAACATAGATAATGCCATTTCAGGGACACTCTCGAGGCAGGTGTCAGTCCAGTGAATTTCCTTTACGTTGTCTGCATTGAAATTTTTGTATGATCTGTGAAAAATAATCTTTTGTGCAGTTTTCAGTGGTTTCGTTTTCTTGGTCAAACCTACAATATTATGGTCACTATAACCAACTGGAACAAACGATATTAGAGCAATGCTCAGGAACATTTGTATACATATGATCAATACATGATGACCTATGACAGTGTTGACCGTGACCTGGGTGGGAATGTTGACGATCTGAGACGGGCAACAAGCCGACGCTGATGAACTTTTTCCCTAAAGGACAAGAAGGAGCTGACCAACTGATAAAGTCTCCTAATAAGATCTTGTCTTTGTTTTCCTCAGTTACTCTTTCCAGCATTTCACAGATTCGTTCTACATACAACATATTGCTACTCGGCGGTCTGTAGCAGCAACCTGCTGATACAGGCCTGCCATAAAGCGGGTGTAACTGAACCCACACAGTTCCCAGGTCGTCAAACATTAAGTCCATACGTAGTTTGCTTTGCTATCATTAATGTATCGGGCTGTTTCTGTCCTTCCTATACAACTTGTAACCGTTTATTTCAAATTCATTATTCTCAAAGGCAGCATCTACATGTGTCTCAGAAATAGCCAGCACACTTATCGTATTTGTTGACAACAGTGACTGAATTTCCTGAATCTTATATTTAAGGCTACAAATATTGACATGAGCCACTGAAAAACCTTTACCGGAGAATCCGGGAATAAGTATAAGGTCGGACATTTGCAGACCGATCGATCTCAACAGCTACAAATGGCAACATTGCTGAAGTCTAAATATTAATTCCGGCGTTCTGTGGCCTCGGTTTAACAATTAATTTGTCATATTTCAGGACGGCAATATCACCTGTCTCTGGCCGCTCTCAGCTGTGGTAACAGTTCTTTCCTCTTCTTCCTGATGGACTCTGAAAAATCCTCGTTGATGTAAAGATTGGTACCTTTCAGTTTTTTGGCAGATGAGAAAATTGTTTATCTTTAAATCTTTGTAGTCTGACCACAATCGGCCCGGCTCGTCCATTTTCCTTGTAGGGACGGACTCTGTGAGCGCGTTCAGTTTGAATGCTGTCACTATCCAGGCCCAGCTTGTTCTTCAGCATGTGTCGGACTTTCTCCTCTGATCCTTCCCACGTTTCTGCTTTTTCATCTATTAATCCATCCACCACAATGTTGTTCCTTCTCGATTGATTTTCTAAATGTTCCTCGCGTATGCTGCTGACCGCCGATTCAAACTCTTTTAGTTTGCTTTTATCCCAGCCTTGCCATAATGGCAAGGCTGGGATGGTCAATTTGGTAAAGTAAATCCGTTGGGCATCTTTCTTTGCCTTTAGACAACAATTATGATGCAAAAGAGCCAAACGGGACAGGCAGAAAAAAAAAGTTTGCTTTTAATGCGCCTCTCTTCAGTTTGCAGCTCGGTCACAACCCCATCCATGAATTGCTGGCTGGATTTAACATCCTGTGCATCCCTTAGAATGCTGTCCAACGTTTGTTAGTTCCATCCATGATTAATTGGACAAATGTCTTAAAGTTATCTTGCTGTTGGTGAATCAGATCTTTGTAAAAGTCCCGTTGCTGTTCCAGCATAGCGTTCAGCGTGCTAACACTGACATAGCTGTCATCTTCTGCCGGTAGCGCCTTAACGGCCTTCGGGGCCATATCGACCAGATCGTTTTGCCCCCCCACCCGTGAAGATCGCTTCGTGTACAATGGAGTTCACAAAAACGACTTCTGCCGACGAGCTGCGGGCCAGCCCAAGCCGAGCAGCAGTTATGACAGTTACCAGCTGTCAGCTACTTAGAAAAGGATCCTGGTGTTATTTGTCTCTCAGAAACAGTTCATACCTTTTAGGTGACATGGATGAGTTGAAGTTAAACCTGTTTCTCCATCACCTGTTCAGCTCTGATGATTCAGTAAGGACATCTCCTGGTTTCATCTTCATGTTTCCCTCTCACCACATATCCAAACCGACATCATGACCAGCAGCTTTACAGCTGTGGCTCCAGCAAACATCAGCTGATACTAGAAATTAATATTAAATAAATTCTAACAACAGCTGATCAAGCTTAAACGTGCTGCTGTTGTTTAGCGCGACATCCGCTGGTTTCCTCTTTCTGGCAAAGTGGGAGATAAACAAACAAGAGAGAAAAGCCGATCAGCTGATCATTGATCAGGTTCATGATTGAAGTAGAAACGGGAGAGGGAGGGGGGAGAATGAGAGAAGAAGAGGCAGCTGTGCAGCAAAGACACAGAATAACTCCAGCTTTGTGCCTTTTTTCCATTCTAGCTGAAGTCCGGGACAAACTGCGTCTCTTCTCAGCTCAACACGAAACGTGTAATATTTCCTCTGAATGAGGGACCATCCCATTTTTTAAGGAGCCGTTGGAAACTCTACTAACTAACCTCATGAATAAAATAAAGTTCACTATCAGTAACATCATAGCACCCACCCAGCTGTATAGAAACTCCGTCATGCTAGCTAGCACCTCTTACCTGAAGTTCAGTTCACCTGATACTCGGACCGGGGGCCGCCTCGGGTCCCTCCTCCTCCTGCCTCCCCTTCCCTCATCCACCTGTTGCCTCTGTGGAAGCTTCGCCATAGCCACCACCAGAGATGGACAGTAACGTGTTACTTGTAATGCGTTACTGTAATCTGATTACTTTTTTCAAGTAACGAGTAAAGTAAGGGATTACTATTGCAAAAACGGTAATTAGATTACCGTTACTTTCCCGTAGGAATGCTGCGTTACTGCGTTACTAAAACCGTGATTTTTTTTTTTTTTGCGAGAATGTCTCACGACAGTGACGTAAGCGAGTGCGCCGTTCGTGACAACAGCTGTGTGCAGATCAACAATGGATCATATATCGAGTGCAGAGAGAGTGTGAGCGTGCAGCGTTTAAAGCGTGGAAGTACTGACCTTACTTTGAGTTTGATTCCATAAAAAGTGACAAAAACATTAGTGTCCGCTGTGCGTGGGAAGAAAACTTCTTTTTACAGCGAAAAAAACCCCTAAACTTCCAACAAGCACCGAGTAGCTACGACGTAATGGGAAACTCACAGAGAAACTCGCGGATTCTTCCACTGACCGCAGCACACCTGCACCAGGGTAAACCTCCGCCTACCCCACTCCTGCTTTACAGGTGAAAATAGAGCAACAGGACCGCTGAGTCTTTGACTTTATTTATTTTCTGCTGTGTTTTACTTGCATCTATTTGAAAGACTGAGTGTAAACACACAAAATATTTTATTTTATGTGCTGGAATGTGCAGAAAATAGGTTTACATGTTAAACTAATTTATTCAACTCAGTGAATGTTGCAGATAATTAAATGTTTGCTTGATGCATAAAGTTAAAAGATTAAAACTAATAAAACAAGTTTAAAAAAAGAGACTTTTCCATTTGATTACATTTTGTATGATGGATTATGCAGAAAAAGTAGAATTGGGCTGAAAGATCTATCGCTTTATCAGCTACTCAGGTTGTAAATCGTGTTTTTAAAAAGTAACTAAGTAATTAATTACTTTTGAAAATAAGTAATCAGTAAAGTAACGGGATTACTTTTTGGGGGAGGTCATCAGTAATTAGTTACTGATTACTTTTTCAAGTAACTTGACCAGCACTGGCCACCACCAAACAACTGAGTTATTTTTACACATCTGCCAGCATCTGGCCAATCCACCACCTCTCATTGTTCATGCCGTTACAAAGAAAATAAGTCATCAGCCCACCGGGCAAATGCCCGGTATGCCCGATGGCCAGTCCAGCTATGTTAACCTATGTTTTGCCGAAAAATAGTTTTCTGCGGTGCCGTCTTTCGTGCTTGGCTCCTCCTACCTTTGCTAACATGATGCTCATAGTGCAGAAGCCAATGCTGCATTCACTTACACTCGGATATCTGAGCTTCACTATGAAAACATAATCATACATTTGATATTTCATAGATTTTAATCGTTTTAGCTTCAGGGTGGCACCTGGGGTAGCCAGTGTGGTTGGGGAGGTGGCCTGTGGCCCCCCCCAGGCCACCCTGCTGGACACGTCACTGCTTCTTAGATGGGATGGCTCATGCTACCTGGTTACAAAAATAGAGTAAAATCGATAAATGGGTAAAGAATATCTTTTTCTTTTTTAAATTAATCGCATTTCATGAAATTCTTTTAGCTGACAGAAATAATACAACGCATCAGATTTCTGGTAAGATGCTTCAGTCAGATTCACTGACTGTGTTCAGCACTGATGATGTGTTGTTGTTGTTATACACCAGCGGTTGATGGCAAAAGTCAACAACACACCTGTAAAATCAACACAACAACGTGCTGCTTCAGCGACACCAACCCATGTTTTGTTTTGGAGTGGTATACTGAAGCAGAGGTAATCAGTGACACTGAGCGAGCTCAGGCCCACTGCTTCATCATAAAGAAGTATGGAGTTCAAAGCGTCAGTGTGGGAGGTGATCTGAGGTTTGATTCCATCCATCGTGTCCATCATCAGTGTTTGCTGCTTTTCATGTTGTTTTCTTGTGCTCGGGTTTCTGGGAAAGGTGTCAGTGGGACTTGCTGTAAAATAAGCAAGGGTTCAAGACTTTGCTGTGACCTCCCCTTCTCTGGGAGCTCTGGGCTCTCTTACTGCTGCGTTACAGCTACCGCCCTCTCTGACAGGTGGAGGCACATCCGGTCGTTGATGGCGGAGTCTCGGGTCATTGTGGAGGAGCTGCTGGCTCTGTGTCTCCAGAGGATCACTATGGAGGAAAACAGCATGCGCACTGAGCAGGGTGAGAACAACACTCGACACCAATCAGCTGTCAGTAGATCACATGACATAACCCCTAAACTCACCTCATTCGTGGATAAATCTGCATGTGGGCGCTCTCTGCTGACCTCTGACCTGTTTTTATATAAAATGCCAAACTAAAATTCGACAGGTAAGACGGGTTTGGTAGTTACATACTTTTAATCGGTCTGCTCTCCCAGAGACAATCGAGCTGGTGAAAAACTTCGAGGAGGTCAGAAAGAAGTGGCTGCACGCCGAGCTGGAGCTGAAGAAGTACAAAGAGCTGCTGGTGAAGTCGGACGTGGCCAAAGCCGCTCTGGAAGTGAAGCTGAAACACGCCCGCAATCAGCTGGACGTTGAGATGAAGAAACGCTACAAGGTGGAGGCCGACTACCAATACCTGGTGAGGCGAGACCTCAAGGTTAGAGGTGGAAA
The DNA here is from genome assembly GCF_057382185.1 of Mchenga conophoros. Classification (NCBI taxonomy): domain Eukaryota; kingdom Metazoa; phylum Chordata; class Actinopteri; order Cichliformes; family Cichlidae; genus Mchenga; species Mchenga conophoros. Next base: position 29,885,615 of record NC_140533.1, on the reverse strand, counting down.
TCACGGCTGGCAGGTTTACATGTTTCTGATTCGTGTTTCATGTAACACGGGGACGTTTCTGCAGCTGTTGGATCAGTTGTTGTTTTGGAGCTAGTTCACTGTCTGAGCAGTTAAACCATGTTAATGCGCTCTGAGAACACGAAGAGCTTCTTTGGCACTGACAGAAAAACACACAGCGCAGTCAGCCGACACACAATCTTGTCTTCTGCCGCATAATGCTGCATTTTACTAAAACTCAGAGCAGCAATGACCTTAACCCCGGTTGCTTTTTCTCAGTAGTTTACACACAGAGCCACTTCTCTCTGCTAAATCCAGAAGATACACGTGAAATGCCATGAAAGTTTGAATCCCGTGTAAGTGCATTAGATTATGCCTGAATCTTAATTAAATGGGGATATTAAAAATAAAAAGCCCATGTGTCACAGTAACCTGAGTTTGAATCCTCAGAGCTCTTTGCAGTGATTTCTTTCAGCAGAGGTGTTTCTTGAATCAGAGCTTTGGGGGTGCTGAGCATCAGGAGAGCTGCCCACCCAGGCAAGATAAACTTTACTCGTCACGATGAGACGTCTTCCCCGTCTCTGTCAGTCCCTGCATCCCTAAATGCCTCCAGTTGTCCCAAATTCCCTCTGACTGTCTCCTTGGTGCATTTAAACCCCTGTTCCTCCCTGTCCTCGTCGTCTGCTGTCTTCGTCTCTGTTATCAGTCATCATAATGTTACCATCTCTGTGCAAGTCTGCAAATTTCTTTATTCTTAAATCCATCAAGCCTCTCTGTGCCTGGGTCCTCGTCACAAAACATGACATCACTGTCTTGTACATTTAAACACAATTTAATCCCACATTTGTGAAAGAAAAGAGAACTTTTTCTGAAAAGTCTGTAACAAAACCATAGAATCTGATCAAGCTTATTGGAATAAAAAGATTGGAATAAAAACAAAAAATACATATCCTAACCTTAATTACTGGGGAGAATAATGAATGATGCTCACAGTGAGTAAAAAGTAAACTGAGTGCATTTTTTGGACAGAGATTCACTTTTAATGTGTGTTTAATATAAAACAGATGGGGAAAAAAAACTCCCAAAACAGAATAAATTATTACAAAATATTATATAGAGATATCTATATCATCTAATAAAAGATATAAATACTAAAACACTGATCCAACATTATCCTTTATTGATGGATCATTTGATTTTACACATTTACCTGAATGTGGCTCCTTTTTTGGAAAAAACTTCCTCATATCCATTATGAACCTGGCTGTCTCTCTGTACACACACACACACACACACACACACACACACACACACACACACACACACACACACACACAACAGGAGTGATAAGGTTAATGGGCATCCAGTTAGTTAGTTGGTATCCATTTCAAACAGGACAGTGGTAACAACAGCAGGCTACGGACAATTTTATGTTTTAGATTTTAAACAGGCTGTATACATTTCAATGTTAGCAACAGGGCGGTGAAATGTCGCTGATTTTACTACAGAGCAGGACGGATTGTAGGGCAGCAAACATCGTCGGAAAACACGTTTCAGCACTGCAGGTTACCTGGTGTAATGTTTTTCAGCCAAAAAGAAACATGGCTCTGATTCAGCACCCCCAAAAATGGACTCAAATGGCCCCTGAATCAAAGCATATTTATCCTCCGTCAGCCTCTCGTTGATCTACACTGCCTCGCTGTTTTCAGACTGAAACACAGTAAAATGAGTGCACCATGGTTTATTTCGTTTGTAGGCCTTCATCACTCTCTCCCTCATCAGGTCTGTTTATAATGAGCTGTTCAGCCTGTGGGGGGAGCTCACAGACTTCTGTCCTGTGCTTCCAGCAGAGGCAGATGCAGCTAATGTGCGACATCCTCGTCCACGACACGAAATCCAGCGCCTGTCTGAACGATGAGCAGAAGTCTCTCTTGGCCACGTTTGAGCACAAAGGGGGGAACATGACACTGCAGAGGAGCACCAGACGGTGAGGTGGCGGCCAATCACGGTCCTTGCTGACGAGTCCGACACTGGTGAAAGTGTTTTCCAGGTTTACAAGTTAAATCGTTGTTGAAATGAATCTAATGATAAAACATCAAGACTGTATAAAGAAGATGGAAGCAGCTACTGTGACATCACCCCCGATTCATGAAGCCCACTTAAAAGAAAAAACATAAACAACAAACAACAAAACCCCTTTTTGAAACTAGATTAAACATGCTGTGGGTACACCTGAGGGCACCTGTACGCTCACACGGCAATCACAGGTAGCCCCGCCCATAATCTGCCTCCTGCTCCTCTCTGACTTTAACAGGACCATGATATCAACAATCTCAATTAGAGATGGACCGAGCCGATATTATGTATCGTGTCGGTCTGATACTGACCTAAATCACTGGATCGGATAGCGGAGAGAAATAAAAAATGTAATCGATCCATTAAATATCAAAACGTCCCACACGGGTAACTCTGCTCATAACCGTAGCTCGTCGCAGCAGTGTGGTCACGTGATAGAGCAGCTGTGTGTGTTTGTAGCCTCAAACCAGCATTTCATCTCCGAGGAAGTGATCCCAGAGAGAAGTAAAGCAAGTGTGCAAGTCCATCTCTGAATGTCTGTAAAGCATTCCTGCGTTAAGTTTAACAACTAATATATGGAGCGACTGCCTGCCTGCCTCTCTCTCTCTCTCTCTCTCTCTCTCTCTCTCTCTCTCTCTCTCTCTCTCTCTCTCTCTCTCTCTCTCCTGCTGCTACTTTGAAACTGATCAATGATCAGCTGATCGTCTCTCTTGTTTGTTTTTGCACCAGACAGAGGAAACCAGTGGCTGAACAACAGCAGCACGTTTAAGCTTGATCAGCTGTTGTTACAATTTATTTAATATTACTTTCTACACCAGGATCTTTTTCTACGTAGCTGACGCTGGTAACTGTGCAGGGGCGGATCTAGCAAAGTTTAGCCAGGGGGGCCGATAGGGCATGAACAGGGAAAAGGGGGCACAAAGACATACTCTTCTTTCTTATTCTCATTTAAAATGTCGAGCTTTTAATAAATAATTATCTGAATCTTACACCCAAAGTTTTAATTTGATGTAAAATGTATAGAAGTCCATCACTGTATATAGTAACTGTTAAGTCTAATATACCCTAGTCAGCTGTAGTACTTTTTCCTTTGGGAACCATCTGTGCAGTCTGCAGTTCTGTAGAAGAAAGATGTTGAATCTATTTAATATTTCTTGAAAAATAATTTATTTCTGTGCATTTTTTTTCACACTGCATCAAATTAAAGTTGATTACATCGATTAAGCATCATGAGGTGGGGGGTGGGGGGGTTCACTATGTTTTTTTTGTTTTGTTTTGTTTTTTTGTTTGTTTTTTTTGCTGGGAGTTTGCAGCCCTGTTAGTTAGGTTGCTTAATATTTCTAAGTACTCTTTAAAATACCAGAGTAGGGAGGCTGGAGCAGGTTTAAGTTTATTAGATTGATCAGTTTTGCTGAACTATGAAATATTTTGGGTGCAGTGTGTTTTTCACACACAGGTATAACAGGATAGCTTTAGTGTTTGTACTGTGTTTTTAAACTTGAGTATGAACTTATACAAAATGCAGCAAGATATTTAAAAAACAGTTTTATTGATTAAAAAACACTATATCAGATATCAGACATAAAAAAGTGGTATCGTGCCATCTCTAATCTCAATCAGACCTTAAAGCAGGAAAGAGTTTACTGAGCTCAGGGACCAGTAATAAGGTCAGAGCTGCCACCTGCTGGGCATTAGAGAGAATGCAGGTTAAAGAAGCAGAGTCCTCCTCTGTAAAGTCTGTTTGAAACGGAGTGAAGACTTTTCACTAAAGATGATAAAACTCTTTGTCAGGTTGCCTGTGATCGATGAGTCGTCCTTCCTGTCTCACTCTGACATCAGCTACGATCGCACCGACGACGATGTGGTACGAACATTAACCCGACACGTGCACCATGCCTGCAGTGTAAGAACACTTTAACGTTCTTTGTCATGGTGTTTCAGGATTTGGACACAACTGTGATCCAACCGCTGAGGTCTCGAGCGAGAGAGAGGAGGGTAACACGTTGTCCTATATTTACTTATTTGTTCATCCATCAGATTTTGCGTGGAAACATTTCGCCGGTGGTGCAGGGTGCAGCCTCTGCTCCCCTGGCTTTCTGATGATATGCTGTTCTCCACAGCGTTCCTCGATGGGTCTGCCTGTTGGTGCTACGGTCAGGAAACGAAGCAGAGGCAGGAACTTGTCAGCAGAGCTTCTGGAGAGGAAAACTGTGGAGAAGGTGAACCGACTGAGATGTTATGTTCTCACTTGACCTCGCCTTGTTAGTACTCGGCTGGGCCTTGTCTTAATTCTTTATGGGGCAGATTAACAAAGAGCTGGGAGGAACATGGCAGAGATATATGATTAGAAATTACAATTGGCTAGCTGCCGGGACAGGTGGGTCTTCTGTCTCTGTAAACTCGGAGATGGTTGGTGGAAAAATCCCAGCAGATCAGCAGTTTCTGAAATGCAGACCAACAACAATTTAAGTTCAGACTCACTTAACTCACTTTCTGTTCTGAATGATTCACTGCTGTGTGATTGTTAATGCAAGTATCTGATTAACCAATCAGTTGAACAGTTGTACCTAATGAAGTGGCTGGTGATTTGCCATGTTTATTATAAATCTACCACAACAAAGTCATTAATGAACCAAAGAATTAACTGCTTAAAGTTCTGTTTGTTCCTGCTGTACCTGAACGTTTCTGATGCCTCCACTGACTCAAACTATGAAAGTCGTCCTGATAGCCTCTGCAGAGGAACCGCCATAAAACAACATGTTTCTAAAGGCTCTCCTGTGGCTCTGATTCTTTGAACTTACTCAGGAGGTGGAGACCGTTGTGAAGGCCTCCATCATTTCTAATGACACTGGAGGCCAGGTCCACATGGTGCTGGGAATCACTCAGGAAACCTCCGAAAACTCTCCCCAGACTATCACCCAGGAGTGTAGCGTCTCAGCAGGAGGTCAGCTCTACATTCAAGATATAAGATGTTTATTGTCACGTTCGCAGAGCGAATTCTTACTTTGCAGATTCGATTCACACAACTAAAAGAAGGTAATAATAAGTAAAACAGTGCTTTGTAGATCTTGTAGCTTATATGTGGGTGTAAACAGAATTGAAAGTGCAAGTAGTTTCAGCATTCAGTCATAATATATACAGAGCATGCAATATTAAGGTGTCTGTGCAGTCTTAAACACAACCCAGTTTGTAGCACCAAAGCAGTCCTGAAGCACCGAATCATACTCTTCACTCCAAACTTTAGTAATTTTACTTACTGGGGGGCTCGTTTGAGGGGCTGCCTGTATGCTGGATGGATAGATATTTAATTCATTTCAGCTTCATGTCCAAATGTGTCCAGACCAGTGACGGATTAATGACAAGACCTCTGCTTTTAAAGAATGAGGATCTACCAGGTTCACTACAGTTGGACTGCTTTGGACATCATGCTTTAGACGACCGATCAGAGAATCAGTCAGAGGAGTTCTGAGTTTCTCTTTTAGCCTCTTTTTTGTTTGTTTGTTTGTTTCTTTTAATCTGTTGCTGTCAGAACAGGTGAGAAAACCCGTGTTTTGCACTCTGTCCTTCAGGCCAGACCTCGGTGTGGTTTCCCTGCAATGACTCGGTCCCCGGTCCTGAGGGTGAAGCTCTGGTCGAGGAGAAAGTCGGGAACATTGGCAGAGACCAGAAAGCCTCCAAACACACCTTTGTGTCAAAGACGGTACGACGAGCGTTGGGCCATTTACTTTTTTGTGGAAGTAACTGAGTTAGTAACTTGGTTATGGTAATATAAAAGTAACATTTGCGTTACTTTGAAAAAATGTTTACTATACTTGACTATATACATTTTAGTATGTTCAGTAGTTTATTATAAAACTGAATACATTGAAATAAATGAACTTACCAGAAGGAAGTAACAGGAAACACAATCTAAACTGTTCAAAAGTCACTGTGACGATATTATAGACACAGGTTGGATATCATGTAACTGGTGTGGAATTATTTCCATATGTTGTAATTAGAGATGGCACGATACCACTTTTTTATGTCCGATACCGATATCATAAATTTGGATATCTGCCGATACCGATATGAATCCGATATAGTGTATTTTAATCAACAAAACTGTTTTTTTTTAAATATCTTGCTGCATTTTGTATAAGTTCATACTCAAGTTTAAAACAACAACTACACTAAAGCTATTCTGTTATACCTGTATACAAAAAAAATATTTCATAGTTCAGCAATACTGATCAATCTAATAAACTTAAACCTACACCATCCTCCCTATTCTGGTATTTTAAAGAGTACTTAGCATAAATATTAAGCAACCTAACTAATAGGGTTCCAACTCCCAGCAACAACAAAAATAAATAAATAAAAAATAGGGAACCACCCCTCACGCTCCACCTCATGATGCTTAATCGATGTAATCAACCTTAATTTGATGCAGTGTGAAAAAAAATGCACAGAAATCAATTATTTTTCAAGAAATATTAAATAGATTCAACATCTTTCTTCAACAAAATTGCAGACTGCACAGATGGTACCTTCCCAAAGGAAAAAGTACTATAGCTTACTAGGGTATATATATTAGACTTAATAGTCACTATATACAGTAATTGACTTCTATTCATTTTGCATCAAATTAAAACTTTGGGTGTCAGATAATTATTTATTAAAAGCTCGACATTTTAAATGAGAATAAGAAAGAAAAGTATGTCTTTGTGCCCCCTTTTCCCTGTTCATGCCCTATCGGCCCCCCTGGCTAAACTTTGTTAGATCCGCCCCTGCACAGTTACCAGCGTCAGCTACGTAGAAAAAGATCCTCGAGTAGAAAGTAATATTAAATACATTCTAACAACAGCTGATCAAGCTTAAACGTGCTGCTGTTGTTCAGCCGCTGGTTTCCTCTTTCTGGTGCAAAGTGGGCCAAAAACAAACAAGAGAGACGATCAGCTGATCATTGATCAGTTTCATGATTGAAGTAGCAGCAAGAAGAGGCAGTCGCTCCATATATCGCTTGTTAAGCTTAATGCAGGAATGCTTTACAAACATTCAGAGATGGACTTACACACTTGCTTTACTTCTCTCGGGATAACTTTGTCGGAGATGAAATGCCGGGTTGCTAGCGAAGCTCCACATGCCACAGCCGCTCTATCACGTGATGCATACTGCTCCGACGTGCTAACGTTCTGAGGTGAGTTACGGGGTGTTGCAAGTTTTGTGAGGTGCTTTCGTGATATTTAATGGATCGGATTACATTTTTTATTTTTCTCCGATATCCGATCCAGTAATTTAGGTCAGTATCGGACCGATACCGATACGTAATATCGGATCGGTCCATCTCTAGTTGTAATAATAGAACAATAAAAAAAAACAACCTTTTTTATATTTATTCCACGTCAGCAGGCTGCACCTGGCTATGTAATAAGTGTACAATAAAACTTTTATGCTTTTTGAGCAAATTAAAGAAGCCAAACTGTCACAACGTCAGATCGTCGTGGCCGAACAAGTGTTCCACACTAAAGTGATTTCAGTGTAATACTGAAACAAATAGGTTCACTGTATAACAAAACTAAGGAATCAAAATGTAACATCCATGGCTGTCTTTGACAATCCATCTCAAGTCACATGAGTGCTGTTCTCACGGTAGAGTCGTATTAGAGTTTCCTGTTTTAATGTCCTCTGCTTATATTCAAATATAAAGCATTCTTATTGGCCACATCCATCCAACCATCCACTGTAGATAAAGCAGCATGTTCTTGATGACATACCTGCCGCTCAGGCTGTTTTAATTCCGTCCGTGTCACAGATGTTTGTGGAGGAGAGAAATCAAGCTTGGATGGTGTCACCTTGTTATTCTCCGCGCTCGTGTTAGCCTCATCGGGGTTTGGGCTGCGGCTGCTAGCATCACCATCGCCCTCATTCTTGGCAACTAGTTTTGTTGAAGCATGTGATGTATCATGAGATTCAAATTGCTTACACATTCTTACAGTTTCTTGCCTTTTTATTTAGACAGAAAAGTGATGTCTGTACTTCCACTTAAATGCTTCCTTTGAATTGTTGTTTATGTGCTCACTGTCCATATCTGTTTGTACGTGAATGGTAAATGGCCTGTATTTGTATAGCGCTTTTACTAGTCCCCCAATGCACTTTACACACCCAGTCATCCACCCATTCACACACTGGTGGAGGCAGCTACAGGTGTAGCCACAGCTGCCCTGGGGCAGACTGACAGAGGCGAGGCTGCCATATCGCGCCATCGGCCCCTCTGGCCAACACCAGCAGGCGGTAGGTGAAGTGTCTTGCCCAAGGACACAACGACCGAGACTGTCCAAGCCGGGGCTCCAACCGGCAACCTTCCGATTACAAGGCAAACTCCAACTCTTGAGCCACGATCGCCCCACACCTAAGTTTAAGTTGGCTGGTTTACCATGGCTACTGTACTCTTTCTCAGCCAATCAGCAGCACTCGTGCCCACGCTGCATTTTCATGTTGGTAACAGCATTGCAACAATAGGGTAATGCCGATATTCCCATCATGGGGTGCAACCTCCTTGATGTTTACATTCAAGCTGCTCCGACATCACCTCTGATGGAGTAACGTGTCATTTCCCTCCAGGTGATCCGGCCGGAGACCTGCACGCCGTGTGGGAAGAGGATCCGCTTTGGTAAGATGGTGGTGAAGTGCAGGAACTGTCGCGTGGTTGCTCATCCGGAGTGCCGACAGAAGTTCGCTGATGGCTGCACAGCCTTCAATGCCACGGCAGGAAGTACAACTCAAACGGCAGCTAAGGTGTGAGCTGGAGGGAGGGGCTTCACTGTGACATCATAATATGCATCACAATAAACCTGCGGCAGTCATTTCAGTTGGTTGTGTTCATGGACGACAGGGCGACTTTAGTGAGCTGGTTTAGTTTCCGTCTGTTTTGCTCGTCACTCGATTACTGTTGTATGTTTGGACATTTCTAGAAAAAAAGGTTCCTGGTGCAGGACTGTTTAAACCTTCGTCATAAATTGATAATTAAATGCACAACTCTGAAAGGCCAGTAGATCCCATCTTGAAATTGAACAGCTATTTTATTTTCAGGGATGGCTCTTTAACTGCTCAGGTGAAATACAATTCAGTTTTATTTACACGGCGCAAAATCACAACAGTTGCCTCAAGACTCCTTATATCGTACAATGATACAGAAAACAATCGGACGACGCCTTGTGAGCAAACGCTTGGGGACAGTGGGAAGGAAAAACTTCCATCAGAACCGGGCTCAGGGAGGGGAGGCGATCTACTGCGACAGGTTGGGGGTGAGGAACAGAGGTGAAACAGCTGGACAACAGCTGTGTAATTGAAAGCCTGCGCTTGTACAGCCCCAAGACTTTTAGATCAGTTTGAAATCAGGAAAAACCCGTTGGGCTGGATTGTAGATATTTTAACAAATGGGTCACAAAGACTGAGAATGAATGGGGGTTCAGTCTGACCCAGTGTTCTCCTCCACAGGTTCTCCCCAAGGGTGCGTCTTATCGCCCTTATTATTCACTCTCTATACAAACACGTGTCATCATTAAACATGCAGGTGACTCTGTTATTGTCCGCTTACTGAAAGAGGGTGAAACTGGCTACAGTCCAGTCATTGATGGCTTTGTTCAGTGGTGGGAGGAGTCTTATCTCCAATGAACATATTTAAAACTAAAGATGAAGTTATTGATTTTAAGAAACAAAAGAATGGGCACGGAGTCACTTTAATTAAAGGTCAGCAAGTCAAGTTCAATCATATAAAAATCTTGGGACCATAATCAATGAAAAACTGAACAAAATTGCGAATCAGTTTGTAAAAAGGGTCACCAGCTCCTTTATTGCCTCAGGAAACGTGCTCATTTGACACTGACTGAAAAATGTTAACTTTGATATTTTCATGAATGATAAAACATTCTCAGTCAGTTTTATCCTTTTGTTTGATGGCACGGTTCAGTCAGACCTCTGTCACAGAGAAAAACTCGCTGAATCAGTGAGACGGTCCAGTCGTCTGATAGGTGAGCCACAGTCTCCCTGTACTCTAAGCAGGTACAGAGGATCAAGCCTTAAAAATGGTTCCCATCCTCTACGGGGTGAATTTCAGCTTCTTTCCTCAGGACGGAGGTTTTCATTTCCAAGATGCAGGACAAAGCGTTATAAAAACAGCTTTGTCCGTGTTGCTGTCACTGAATTAAATAAGAACTGCTTTTCGATTTGAAATGTTTAAAGTACTATAGTCAGGTTTTTATTAGGTATGTGTGTTTTTGAAGGGATGCCAAATGCTATCTTTTTTTTCCGTAAAGCAAATTTAGCTATGGGTATAACTAAAGTAACCTTGTTCAGGACTCGTTGGAGGACTTTGCTCCTCAGACTCATCCCAGAGTGCCTCAGCTGATTGTGGACTGCGTGGCCGAAATCGAGAGGAGGGGCCTGCAGGAGGTGAGCCGTTACGGTTTTGATCATTTGGGTTTATGGATGTATCAATAATAAAGACAGCTGTTTGTTCTGATACTCTGGGAATACATGAGGGTTGGATCCTCCTGTAGTAGAGGGCTGTGCATGCAAGGATGTGGATAAAGAAAACTTACTGGAGTCCTGTCCCCAGCATGCACTTCCTGTATGTCTAACCTGTGTCTGCAGAGAGGCCTGTACAGAGTTCCTGGAGGTGAGCGTCTGGTAAAGGAGCTCAGAGACTGCTTCCTTCAGGGGAAATCTGCTCTGATGCTCAGTAAAGTCCAAGATGTCCATGTGGTCTGCGGACTGCTGAAAGACTTCCTGAGGAAGCTGAATGAACCTATGATCACCTTCAGACTGCACAGGACCTTTATGGAGGCTTCAGGTATGTTCAGACCTTTAAATTCCAGAGCTGAGACAGCGCCTAATGTCACGTCTTTTCAGAGCTGACTGATGAAGACAACTGCTCAGCTACCATGTATCAGGCCATAGCAGAGCTGCCAAAGGCCAACAGGGACACCCTTGCCTTCCTCATGATTCATTTACACAAGTAAGTCCTTCCACGAAGTCTCCACACAGAATTCGAGTACACCTGAAGAGCTGCAGATGAGCACTTTGGGATTTTAAGGCTTTTTCTTTCTGAGCTTTGGTGCTTTCTGGGTCCTTTTTCAGAAGGTGGTCACCTCAAGGCAGCTGTTGTGACCTAATGTAATATAAATAAATCACCAAAGTAAATTTTGTGTGTGTGTGTGTGTGTGTGTGTGTGTGTGTGTGTGTATTTCTCTTTTTTTTTTTTTTTTTATTTAAACTGCTCTTAATGTTTGAGGGTGATGAGGAGTCCTCAGTGCCAGATGGACCAGAATAACTTGTCCCGGGTGTTCGGCCCAACCATTGTGGGTCACGGGATGCCTGAGCCATCACCCAGCACCATCTTGAGAGACACCAACACTCAGCTGAAGGTCAGCCTCTCTAAATATCCAGACCGGAAGGCGGGGCGGGGGGGGGGGGGGATAATCGAGTTGAATTTTGGATAACGGTTGGTTTCAGTCACGATAAAGTACAGACTGAACCGGTCACTGCTAGCATTTGATATCTGACCTCGTAGCTGCTATATAGTCAGAAAAAGTTTCAGTAACCCTAACCCTGTTGCCCCCCCCCCGGCTCTTCAGGCCTGACACAGTCTCAGTCGGCGGCTCTGCTCCGGACTTTACAGTCTGCACAGTTAGCGACCTGCCCACTCCTGAACACCTTCACTACGTGCTCTGACCCAGCTCTGCATCCACCTGTGATCCGTTCAGTCCAGCAGTGATGTCGTCCATTCTGCCTTGATTTAAGCTTTCGTATCACAGTTTGTGCATGTGTTCAGGCCCCACTATGATGGGCGCGTAGCCAGATTACGATCCTGTAAAACAGGAGAGAAAGTGAACACAGGCGACACGCTGCCTGGTCAGTCTTGCCAGAATGGAAAACTCAGTTCCCAAAGCACGCTGCTGCCCCCTACTGTCCACAGTGTTATACACTCTCCTGGCAACAGGGAACTTACATGACATTGTGGATTTAAATTACACCAATAAACCAGCAAAATAAAACATGCATAATAATCTCCATATATCACAACACTTAACTCACAATTGTGACCACATTTCTGTGTGGCTCACACATGCAATGTGAAAAGTGTTTCTAGGTAACACTGCTTTCAAATGTCTTTATAGTATTAATTTCTCTATCCTCTGCATCTTCAGAGTTCATTTTGAGTGCTCTCGTTGCTCTCACTGCAGGTTGTCTGCCGCCTGTTGTCCCTCCCTGAAGATTACTGGAGGCGTATCCTCATTGGCCAAATCCCCCCCTCTTCCTCCACCAGTAAGATGGGCCAGAGTGAAGGGCAAGGTGAGTGTGCACCTTTTTTAATTTTTCGGGAAACCCGAGGCTGTTTAACCATCGCTGTGAATCGTCCGACTGCCTCAGCCTCCTTTGTTTTCTTTCACAGTGTAACTGGACCTCTTAATACAAAGAAGGAAGCACTGAACCTTGTTTTTGTTTTTTAATATATATAAATATTTTCCTCTCAGGTCGTTTCTTCCAGCCGCTGACATCTCCAGAGTTAAACAGTTACCAAGCTACAGCAGGAAGATCTGTGAGAGGGCGAGTCAGGAACCGGGCCAATGCGTAAGACCACGCCGCGTTAACGCAACATCCACAAACTCTTGAGCAAATACTGAGGAAGATCATGGGGCTGATGCGTATTAGTAAAATTAACTTTAGTTCTAAGACTGGGAGAACTTCTGGGTTTTAGTTTTCCCAGTATAAGTGCAGCCCTTTAATGCAAGTTAAAGATATTAGCGTTGTTGTTTCAGTTCTCTCATGTCATGGTTTGTTTGTTTTGTCCTCAGAGGTCGACCAGAGCCAGCGAGGAAATTCTTCACGTCGCCCAGCTGACAGATGTTGAACCTCTAACCTGTTTGAGCACACACTAATGCTGGACCTTGGCCTGATGATCATTTTTATAGATTTCATGCTAACCACATGAAGTTTGTTATCGAGGCACTTTAAAAAATTACAAGTTGGAATAAAACGTGATGTCCTATTCTTTGCTGTGACTTTCATTTCATTTGAAACCATTGATCTCCTTCCTGTCGAGATCAGCCCTTTTGGTTTTTTACTTCCTGGACACCTTTTTCTCCTTTCCTTCCTAGTCTCTGGGTTTCACATGAAGTTCGTTGATAATGACCCAGTAAACAAAGGGTCTGTTCTGAACAGAGATGGGCAGTAACGCGTTACTTGTGTATATATATTTTTTTCTTTGTTTCTGCAGGTGATGCTGACCCTCAGCTGTGCAAGAACTGATGTCTTCAAACATTAAACATAAGAAAAATTGCATTGACTGTCAATCATCTTGGTTTTAGATGTTGCAGTGTGCTGCTAACTCTACGGACAGTGAACCAAGTCTTCTAAATACAATAATGTTCACTGAATAATGGGTATTATGGCCTGTAAATAAATGCAGCAGGATAACTGGGTGCCAAAATTCTACTGCTAGTGAGCTGAAAATACATTCCTGTGTCTAAGCCGCTCCCCAAGTAACACAAAAACATTGCTGGCATGAGTAAACCCATCATATGTTCCTACATCAGGTTTCTTACAACTGTGTATTGAACAGTAAGAAGAAAGTCGAGTTAGTTTTGTTCACCATTTTTTCTGATTTGGTGAACATGAATTTCCTGAATAACCCATAACTATCTCGCTGGCTGACGAACTTTGCCAACCCGCTATCTGCAACCACAACACTCAAGTTTGAGCTGAGCTAACATTAGCTGGTTTTGTTGATGCTGTAAGGCTTCAGATGTGCAACCGTAAATGTCCTATGAATTTTTAGCACAACATTAGCATAGCTGTAGGATTTAAATATACCGATATGAGGTATATTTTCAATGCAAACTCAGTGCTATATTGATCATTCATTTTTTCCATAATTAACCTCTGTGCTCATGTTTTAATTCAACAGTCCAGTGTTTGGACTGTCACTTCATCTTTGTTGGTGTAACCCTCTGAACAAAATGTTCAAAAAGCAAGTCTTGCAACTCCACAGCCATCTGAAATGCCTGGAAGGACTTAAAATGTTGGTTTTTGAAACATAATCTAAATTAAGTTTAAGTGTTCATTAAAACATATGAATTGTACGTTCAGAATCATGGGTCATATCTATGGAGGCTTGTTTCCTGCACTGGGAAAAAACAAAAGTATAAGTCAGAAATGTTTTTTAAAAATAGCTTTTATGTTATCTTAGATTTTCAATTTATCCCAATATTTCATTTTTAAGTCAAAGTTCCACAATACTAACCTGAAAATATTGACTGTTTGAAAAAAAGAAAATAAAAAGCAGGCAGTATATAAACAATATAAGATTAGGTTGACAACCTGTTCCCCTTGGAGGGTTACACTCATTTGCTCCCAACTGTTCAGTAGATAGGTAAAACACTTCCAAGTTGCAAGCTAAATGCAGGTTTTACCAGGTGTGGTTAATCACTGTAATTGCAACTGCACCAATATAAAGCGAACAGCAACCACACACCAGTTAAAGCACAAACCTGCAGCGCCCTCATGGTTTTCATCCCAACTTGCTGTAGATGAGTCGTGCTGCTTTTTGAGTCAGACATGGGGCTCAAGCTTGTTTTGAAGTGAGTAGTGAAATTTAATGCTGTCTGATTTAGTAGTTTATCTACAGAGACTTGTTTGTTTTTTCACAGGGTTTCCTGCATTTGTTTCCTGCTTTTCAGCAGTGGATCTTGTTTCCCTCAAACAATGAAAGGTAAGCTATTCCTTCAACTTCAGAATGCCTAGAAGCTTAAATTAACTTGGTTTTACAAGCTTACATTTAGTTGAAATCTTTTAATTCAGGGCAAACTAGTCCAGCTGTAACTGCCAGTGCTAGAAGTGCTGGCACTAACCCTGGACATGATGGCTCTATTGGCGGAGAGGCTGGTTCTGGCCCTGGATCTAGTGGTTCTACTGGAGAAGAGGCTGGTTCTGGCTCTGGACCTAATGGTTCTACTGGAGGAGAACTCAATTCTGGCCCTGAACACAATGGTTCTGCTGGAGGGGAAGTTAGCTCTGCAGGAGGCTGGTCCTTTGGCTCTGGCAGCTCCAATGGAGGTGGAGTTGATCCTGGATCTGCTGGCTCCACTGCCGGAGGGGTTGGCCCTGGCAACTCTGCAGGAAGTTGGTCCATCAGCCCTGGGAGCTCCACTGGGGGAGGGGTTGGCCCTGGCAACTCTGCAGGAAGTTGGTCTTTTAGCCCTGGGAGCTCCACTGGGGTAGCAGTTGGCCCTGGCAGTTCTCCAGGGAGTTGGTCCTTTAACCCTGGGAGCACCAGTGGAGGAGGGATTAGCAGCTCTGCAGGACATTGGTCTTTTATTCCTGGGAGCTCCACTGGGGTAGCAGTTGGCCCAGGAGGCTGGTCCTTCGGCCTTGGGAGCTCGAGTGGAGGATGGGTTGGCCCTAGAAGCTCTCCAGGAGGCTGGTCCTTTGCTCCTGTTGGCCCCATTGGAGAGGTTCGCCCAACGTGGTCTAATGGTTATTCATTCCTTGGTGGTGTTCCTTATCAAAATTATCCTGTATTAAGTTCTTCTTTCCTTAACCACCCATGGAACTGGATGCCACCACGTCCCTTCCCTGACTTCAATGCCTGGTCTACTTATGAGGTGCCACTAGGTATGGTTGCGCTGCTCCCTCAGGTACCTTCATTGCCTTCGTCCCATCTTGTCCAGACTGGAACTGGCTACCAGCGAGGAAGAGAAGTACTTTCTCACTCCAAATATTCTAATAATATCTTGGGCCACCATCCTCTGAGTCCTGTACTGCCACAGTACCCAAGACGTGCGAGTGGATTTCAAGGGATAAAAGTCTAATGAGGTAACTACATGCAGTGACGCATTAATGACTGAAGGTCCTTTTTAATTGACTTATTTCTGCTTAATCTTGCAGGTGAAACTAAAGAGCATGTATCTGCTTTCAAGAAGCCTTTTGGATATGGAATAAAGACTTTAATAAAGCTGAGTGTTCTGTGCATTTGATTGTAATTCGATGTTTAAATTATTTGTTTCACTTCTATCAAGTAACTGATCCCAAAGGCTACAGCCTGAGCTGCTTGGTGTGCTCCAACAGTGCTTCTGGCTCTAGTTGCAAAGAAAAGGTATCCCATGGATTTTCTTGCTCCTTTATTATACAGTGTTGAAAGTAGGCATCAAAATTCTGCTGGAAAGTGCTTGATCATCTGACTCTTGCATTGACTTGAAGTTGTAGGGTTTTCAACTTTCAATATTAAGCACTTTGGGGCAGCTGTGATTTGGTGGTATTAAAAATAGAACTGATCGTTAACCCCCCCCCCCCCCTTGCATTAAAAATGCAGGAAAGCATGAGGTTTGGAATACAGAGACTTCCCCTATCATACGGAAGCTATAGTAATGATGGGCATAATCTGGCTGGTACTCCACAAAATATATATATATATATATGTGTGTGTGTATATGCCCTGTTTTCGTCTCTTGCCCACCGATGCCTTCTTGTTCCAGTAGCCCACTTTTCGTCAGGGTGCCCTGGTTCCTCAACACCTGACGCGGACCTTGTTGATCCGGGCGACGTCCGAGCCGGCATGCCTTCATTTTTATCTGTCTCGCTCATGTCTGCGGTAGGCTCGCATAGCATAGGGGGTCTAGCCTTAGGACCCTTACTGGATACAGACGCCCCAGGCAGGAATCGAACTTGCGATCCTCTGTTCCAAAGGCGTGTAGTCTAACCACTACGCTATCCAGCTGCTATATCAGGAAGAAGGAACACGAGAAGATGGAGAAATACCAAGGGCTCAGAGAAGAGGATGTGGAGGGTGAAGGTAACGGTGGTCCCCGTGGTAATCGGAGCACTAGGTGCGGTGACTCCCAAGCTAGGCGAGTGGCTCCAGCAGATCCCGCAACAACATCGGAGTTCTCTGTCCAGAAGAGCGCAGTCCTGGGAACAGCTAAGATACTGCGCAGGACCCTCAAGCTCCCAGGCCTCTGGTAGAGGACCCGAGCTTGAAGGATAAACCGCCCGCAGGGGCGTGCTGGGTGTTATTTTTATATATATATATATATATATATGATCTGAAAGATACATTGAATCAGTTTGTTAAAAATGTCATTTGTCTGGTTTGATGCACTTAAGGTTAAAAATGAAACACGAGCACTATCCTAATTCTCACCTATTTGGGGCAATAAGGCCTTTGACCCTGGTTGGAAAGATTCTGGTTTTAAAATGTGGGCTGCCAGAGGTTTGTGCAAAGTTGCAGACCTGTTTGACAAGGACACCTTAATGTGCTTTAATGACTTGACATGGAAATTTGGCATTCCAACCAAACATTTCTTCAAATTTCTACAGATCAGAAGCTTCATTTCAAAAATCCCTAACACTGCCCACTCTAAACTCATTAAAGGACACAGCAATAAACCATCAGCTGAAGAAGGGTATAACATCCCGTCTTTATAACAACCACAGGGACAGCTCTCAAACGTCCTCAGAAAAAAAAAAAGATTTAAATGGTGTCAAGACTTAAAGTGTAGAATAACCACAGCGGAATATCAAAAAGCCTACTTGAAAGCCCAAACACAATCTATAAACACCCAATTTAAACTAATCCAGTATAAATGGAAAATTAGGACATATATCACCCCAAGATTATTAAACAAATTTGACCCTAACGTTCCGGACATGTGTGTTAAATGTGGGGATAAAGGTACACTGATGCATTGCCTATATGAATGTCCAGAAATCCCAAAATTTTGGACAGAAGTTTTAGATGTATTAGTGCGTATTACAAGTGTTAAGCTGAATCCATGTCCTAAATCCTAGCGATTTTCCCCACTGAGCAAAGTTCACTAAAAACCACAATCATCTCCCTGTTGCAGGAAAAATATAGCATAGCATGGGAGATGGGTGGTCTCGTAGGGTGTCTTGCATTGAAATCTGCTGCAGTGACCCGGTTACTGCGTTCACCAGATATCAACACAATTTCGATCCGTTCCTCACGTGTTAACCTCTTCGACATGTCAATGGCTGTGAACAAAGAGAAACTTGTAAATAACTCATGAAAGAATAAAGTTACGTTGAAACCAAGCACATCATTGTTTTTCTTGTGACATTACCAATAAGTCTGATGTGTCACATGGCCCTCTTCCTATTGCAAAAACAAAAGTTGTATCCAAGATGGCCAATTTCTAAATGGCCACCATGGTCACCGCCCACCTTGAGGAGTTTGCCCCCTCACATATACTAATGTGCCACAAACAGGACTTTAATATCACCAACCATTCCCCTGTTATTACGCTGTATCCATATAAATGGCCCACCCTGTAGTATTACAAGTAGGAGCTCAGGCTTCTTCTTCTTTAAATTATTTATTGGTGGTTGGCAAACAGCAAAACGGTGCAATACTGCCACCAACTGGTTTGGAATGTGAACCAAAATGTTAACAAAATAAATAAATAAATTTTTACAAAAAAATTAAAAATTAAAAACCTCCCAAACAAATGAGTCTGCCATAAAAACCAAATATGGTCTGATAACTTTCCCTTCTCGAGTTCTTATGAAACAAATCAACCAAGCCCAGTTTCACTTTCATATCACCAAGCATATCAATTCTTCTCTCTGCATCATATTTCTGACAATGCATCAAAACATGTTCTGTTGTTTTTTCTTCTCTATTGCAGTCAAACTTTCCTGTGCGGGGTTCGGTATTGTTCAGATTCCAGGCTCAAAAGAATGCATCATTGACTGGGGAGTGATGGGCACCAGGTGAAGTGAATGAATTTAACGAGAGCTGCCAGCATGTTGAGCACCAATATAAGCCATGCATTTGCTGTCAGCTAGTTAACGGATACTGAGTTGATCTGTAAGCAGCTGGCAGTGTGTTGATACCAGCCTGCTGTAGCGGACCTGTAATCATGGTGCTTGTCTTTATGCTGAGGTTAGTTGTGCTGTTTGATGTCTCTTTTATAATTTAAGTTTTTTTTTTTTTTTATATATATATATAAAACATGTTATATCTTTAACAGGGTTTCCTGGATTTGCGTCCTCCTTTTTGGCCGAGGTGCTTGCCTGCCTGTTTTAGTTAAAGGTAAGTCTTCCTGTCTAATCTCAAGAGTTAGTCTTGGAAATATAGCTGTAGCAGAACTGAACTACCCCCCCCCCCCCCCCTTTTTTTTTTTTTTCTCAGGAAACTGTAATTTTATACTTGACTGAAAAGCTTGGTCTGCTAAACCAAGTAATAGAAGGGTTTTTTTTCAGTGCTACTCAGAGCAAAATTTGCAAGAGCTTCATTGCAACTTGACAAGCTCAGTTTCAGTAAAAACTTATTTCTGCTTTCAGGTCAGTCTGGTGGCACTGGAAGATTGGGCCACCTTGGCTGGGTACCTGGTACTGGAGGGGTTGGTGCTGTCAGATGGTTCCCTGGAACTGGATTGCGTGGGGATGGTAGCACTGGATCTGTAAGAGTTGATACTGGTGACTGGGCCTCTGGTGCTGGCAGAGCTGGTGCTTTAAGTGTTGGCACAACTGGGGTTGGTCGTGACACCTCAGTTACTACAGGGCTTGGTGTTGGCAGCTCTGGTACTAGTGGGGTTGACGTTGGCAGTTCTGTTACTGCAGGCGTCGGTGCTGGTAGCTCTGGAGGGGTTGGATCTGCTGGCGGCTCCGGCTCTGGAAGGGTTGGTATTGGTGGCTTTACTGGATCCTCATTTTTTGCTGGCTTTCCATGGGTAAATGCTCCTACAGGGGGAGCTCCTTCCTCCTTTGACCCACAGTACTGGATGCCCTCTCAGACCTATCCTGACTTTAATGCCTGGTATACCTCTCAAGTGCCACTTGGCATGTTTATGGCTCCACCTGCATTGCCTTCATCCTACATCATCCAGAACGGCGATGGTTACCAGCGAGGAAGAGAAGCCTTTTCTTACTCCAAATACACTGACGATGTCTACAGCCCCTTTCCTCTAAGCCCTGTGCTGCCACACGATCCAGAAAGTGTCCCAGTGGTTGATTCTCAAAGGATAAAGGTTTGAGGTAAGGCACAGTTACGAACCAACTTGCTTAAATTTGGAGAAACATGTGTAGTGACTTTTTGTTCTTGCAGGTCAACTTGATGAGCTGAGCCTGGGCCTCCATGCATCATGTGGTCATTAAATGCACTATAACAACAAAATCTGTTCTCCAGTCTTTTACTGGGCAACCAGTCATTAGGTCAGCTTTAGGTTTTTGTGGACAATGTCAGACACTTTGACGTTTACACATTCAGCATAGCCCGACTCTGCCTTAACTGGCTGAACCTGACACCATCACGGTCAGAGGTGATGGGTAACAACTTTCTTTAAACTGGCTGATATGCATGGACACAAAGGTTGTCTTGCAGGTCACGTGATTCTGTCACATTGGATGAATGATGATGAAAAGCATAATGAAGTGAAAGGCAACACTAAAGCAACTACAACTCAAGACTTAAAATGGTGAGAATAACTCAAATGTACTGAAAATACTCAACCAAGACCCCAGATCCCAAAGTCAAACCATGGCCTGACAATTAAAGCTACAGTGTGTCAAAGTTTAACAGATGTCAGCAGCTTGCAGAATTCTACTGAATTACCTCCAGAAACTTATTTGCGTAAGCCTGGCTACAGTGGCTAGGATAACTTATTTTCATCTGTCAGAGACAACCTTAAATTTCAACTGTAGAAGACAGTCAGTCCGCTGTTTACCTCAGCTTTCAGACGCAGCTGAACGATTTATCAGCGGGAAAGTGACTGTTAGGGCATTGGAGCCTAATGTTAGCGTATAACTGGCTGCTGTTATTTAGCTCTTGTCAGCTTTCCAGAGATGAGAGGGTCACGTGTCTGACCTGGGAGCGTGTTTTTGTGTTAGAGCTCTGACTTAAATGAAGACAACATTTTAATAAGGTGCCGGTGGCGTTCTCTTTCCTTGTGTTTGTGTGAAGGGGCTAAAATGTAGGGTATGACGGTGCAGAAGTGAATCTAAATGTACCTTACGCAAACACCCGTGACTTCTTTCTCCTTTGGTTTGCACATTGCATCTCCGCTCTCTAGCACCACATACGTAAAACACCATTAGTTGCAAGGCAGATGTCCTTTCCCTCCACTGTATTCAGATATAGTGGCTTCCACAAACTGCCAACCCACTGATGTTTATTCTAGATTAATTATATGGGTCCGGTTAATGGAAGATGTAATTAGACACTTGTCTGTATATTTGAGTACAGTATCCTTTTTACTAAGAAATTACTGATTTTACATTATTATCTTTGTTATATCATGAAGGCAGAAGAAATGAATCAAATCTACTCTATTTTATTCTAAGAGAGCGAATGAAAGGAGGCATGAGCACAATCCTGGCCGCTTTCTCCTGGAGATGAAAGAGTGTGTGTCACAAAGAGCTCTTAAGTGTGGTTGTCTGTTTCTCTGTGCAACCTTTCACCTCTGCTGCTGCTGTGGCTGCTGCAACATTTCTACATGTGGAACACAAGCTTCAAACAGGGGAAGCTGGTGCAATACTGAGCACTTTTTCTGTTTATTTAACAAAATGTTATCAAAGAAGGCACTAAGCTGACCAATGAGGTGTCGTAGTCACATCTTCATTATGTTAAACATAAGCATAGTGATGTGTGTTTGAGTGCACAGAGCTCTGAATGTAATGTGACAGAAGCACCTTCATAACTGAAACGTTGAATCAGCATTATGTATATAATAAGGGCCTCAATACAGAACCTTGTGGCACACCATAGGTGAGGGAAGTGGAAGATGACTGTACTTAAAACCTCAGCTTGGATAACAGATTCTGGTTATACTTCTTAGATTAAAATATATTACAGATATAAAGTTATATGCAGACGACAGCGTTTCATCGTGTCATCCTGCTGATTTATGAGCACAAACTTGGATAAATTTGTGATTTGCTCAGTTGCCTTGATGCTGCTGCTATAAACACTCAAGAGGTTTCACATAGTCCTGAACCTGATGGAGACTCCATATTGATATTGGGAACAGTGGAGCAGTTTTCACTGACTGAGTGCAGACTAACAACTGTTTAGAGCAATCTGAAGGCAACACAAACATCTCAAAGATCTGTTGCATATTCAAATGGAGTTTGGATTTCTGGCACTTCATCGCCTGGAAGAAGTTTTACTTCTTCAATTATCCAATTCAGGGTGCTTGTTAATTGTACATATTACTATTAAGATATTTCTCTCTGATTTCTGCCAGTGCTGGACCCACCCACTATGCATCATATGCTTTATTTCCAGAAGTTTCTGATTGGAGCAAATTCCAACTTCACAGCCTGTACATGGCTGATTACTGCAGGGAATAAGTGAGATTTGTGGGCATGCACTGGGCTGAAAATCAAGTTGTTGATGCAGTGGTTGAGCATTACACAGGCTGCAATAATCATGATCATGTGACTGTGCAACATGGTTTCTCTGCTTGTGTTTATTACGTGTCTGCCTCACACATGTAACATTTCAGTCTGGGCTGACTGATGTTCATCGGGTAGAAAGAGCTGCAGTTTTATAAAAGAGTGAAACATTTCCATAATGGCACAAACAGATTTCTGTGTTTGCTGCTAATAACCTGAAAAGTTTGTGGTTAATATGATTTTTGATTTTCAGCTTTTCCTGTTGTACATGTTTCTGAGAGATGGAGCGCCACACTTTCAGCGCCATGCTGGACCGTGATGTGCTGGGATTGGCTGCTCGGTGTCTGTCAGTAACTATTTAATAGCAGAGACATGTAAATACTTTGCATTACATTTTGAATCCACTACCTTAAAAGAGCTTCAATTTACAGACAGAAATGTCAAAAATGTTACAACTGTCCCCGGTCTCCCCTACTTCTAATTTATTTTCCCAAACCACGCGGAGCCGCAGTATAAGGACTAAGGAGCCGCGGCTCCGGACCCCTGATATATACCAACAACAGTGTCACTGTCACAGCATTGTCAGTTCAGCCTTTTCTATTATGTTTAACCCGAGTGACCGCCCGGTCAGCTGGTGGGTAACAGGCATCTCTAAAAATAAACAGAGCCAGTGAGAGTGAGTGGATTTAAGAAAGTCAGTGACTCAGGTGTGTCGCTTGGTTTGTCATCTGTTGTTGACTCTGGAGGAGACGTAGAAATTGTTTGTTTTAAATCTTCGTTGGGAAGGTTCCTGTTTCTAAAGTTTCTATTGTTTTATTGCAGGTTTTTGATAATTCTGAGTGGATTTACACAGTACGGGTCAAAATGACTGCAACAAAATCAATGTCACTTTTTTGTTTTTCAACATAATACAAGGGTTCATTTCCAAAACTTGCTTATGATCTTCAATTTGTAGCAGCTCCACTATCACACAGCAGCTGGAACAGTCTCCAGTGGAGGTCAGTCCACTGCTGCCACCTGTGGCCAAGTACCACAGCCTACTGACACATCTGCACCTGCTGCTATGATCACAGTGAGTAGAGGCTGAGTGGCTGCACTAACCCCTGGTACATCTACTCACCAACATGTTGAAAGATGCAATCCCAGCAATGTGGATTGTCAACACTGAAAACAATCAGTAAGCAAAGACAACAGGGATCATTTTTTCTGTTTATTTAGCACCCACAACATTTGTAGTCGCCTTCTGCACAGGGGAAGTCCACACACACCGTGTGGTACCACTTTCCACAGAAGGTGCATTCAGTCTGCAAGACTGAATGAGATCGTCAGAGTCATTGTCTGACTGTTTATTACTGATCACCTGCTGTACATTCACAGTAACTGCCATCTCCTTACACATGTTTATTAGAGTAACCACACTTATACAGACTGTATAGACATATAGAGATAGATATATAAAAGACACAGGCAGACTCTGCTTACAGGATGTGATGTGACAACACTAATGAAATATTGATGTGTCATATTTGTCCAAGGCGTGTTTCATTGTTATGGAAAAAGAGAATATCAAAATCATGATGACCAATTGGAGTGGTGATTTCTATGACTTTGTGTATATAATTTGGAATTTTGTACAAATGTAGGCCAATAAAAAAAAAAATACATGATATCATTTCAATCATTTCAAAGGCTTATTTGCACGACGCACAAACAGACACAATTGAAAGGCACAAACGTGTTGTGCAGATGTGTGTCAGGCTGATCTGGCTGTAGGCTGTGGCACTTGGCCAGAGGGGGCGCTGGTTGACTCGAGTCCATGTTAGTGCACAAAGCAAACTGCTCGCTTTACTCTTGCTGTCCTGTGAACAACATCGGCGTGGTGTTAATTGTTTGCTGTTTTCGCGATCGCGTCGCGCGTGAGGATATCACCAGGTAAACTCGCGACATTTTTAAACATTTTGTTGTTCAACAGCATCAAGACTGACGGAGTGTGTTTGAGACAACCTCACAAGTGTCACAGGTGACAC
Source organism: Mchenga conophoros (assembly GCF_057382185.1). Classification (NCBI taxonomy): domain Eukaryota; kingdom Metazoa; phylum Chordata; class Actinopteri; order Cichliformes; family Cichlidae; genus Mchenga; species Mchenga conophoros. Next base: position 29,861,121 of record NC_140533.1, on the reverse strand, counting down.
ATTTGGCGGTTTTTTTGCTGGTTTGTCGGTAGCAGCTCCTGAAACGTTATATACTGAAACTGCCACACATCTGTTCCACCAACGCCAGTAGATCTAAACGCCAGTAGATCTGGAACACCGGCCACGAAAGGGTTTTGTTTACAGCGTCCGCGTGACGTCAGAGTCAGCTGTGCCTCGCGCAAGCGCTGTCCGCGTGCACGCGCGTGTGTGGATGATTCAGCAGCAGCGGCTCGAGCTCTGAGCATGTGCGGCACAAACAGACTGCACGCGGACAAAAGGCGTTCACGTTAGCGTCTCCTCTCCGTCAGGGCGCGCGGAGGTGATCGTCGGCAGCGCGAGACCCGCCGAGCCCGGGAGGAGCATCCACAGGCCCCACAGCTCAGCGCCGTTTACCGGGACTCTTACCGCCGCCCGGCCTCCAGCACACCGCCAGCGGTCGGATATTACCTCGGCACAGCCCGGCTCATAGCCCGGTACATCCCGGCTCACAGCCCCATTGCACCTCGGCTGTCTTCATCCAGCCGAGCTGCATATTTCCGCATTTCGGCGTCAGATGCTCCGAGTGGTTCGCAGGTGAGTGTGAGGAAACATCTGCTGAGAGGACGCACACACACACCCCACGTCCAGGCTGTGTGTGTGTGTGAGATAGAGACCTGAGGGTCAGACAGAAGATCTGTTTCACAATCGATTAATTACTTAGATTTTCTGTCAGCTGGTCAGGTGTGTAACTTATCTGACGTCAGAAAAGGTTACGGGTTGTTTTTGATCATTTTGTCCTAAAGATAACGAGACTTGAGACAGTTTATTTTAATGAACTGATCGAACAATTAATCGATCAGTCGGTCTCTTTCCGGTGAAGCAATCACTCACACAGCTCAGAAAGTCTCACAGGACGGTGAAACTTTAGTTTGGTGTTGTTTCTAAGAGCCTGACGTCACACAGCAGTTATCATTACTGGTTAAACTAACCTGGTAATAACATAACTGCTCTCTGTATTACTCAGATCAGCTGATTGATTAGTGTGCTGTTTATAAAACATCAGATGTTTTTACTGCAGCAAACCGTCTCTGTGAATCATTACTGACGACTTTATTGGACTAATTGATTATTCAGTTAATCAATGCTCAGCTGATTTCTTTTATTGATCAGTTGGGTAAACGCTTGCCTACAAAGAGCCAATCAGCAGCTGATGTGGGAGTCATAACAGCCAATCAGATTCAGGCACAGAACAGACCGCTGAGGTGAAGTCACCAAACTTGGGCTCGATTCCAGTTTATTGTAGGAATGAAATGTCAAGTTGAATTCATTTATAAATCACACATTTGTTTATTTACTTTAAGCTCAAGTTCTGCCTCCTAACGAGCTGCAAGCACTAAGTTAATAACATGGACAGGTTCAGCTTCCCCTTTCTGAGTAAGTTTCATTCAGTGGATGGTGATGATTTATTGACTGCTCGGTGCTAAAGCACACAGACAGGAAACATGGAGTTTGATTTTCTCCGTCAGCATGAAGAGAAAGTACAGCAGGCCTCAGCAGTGAGTGTGATGGACGGCGGAGAGTCTAATGCATCATCCGGGCATTTAACCTGAGTCTTAAACTGGAGCACGAGCCCCGGAGTCTGCAGTCATGGAGGAAAGGCAGCGCGGTGAGCTGATGTGGGTTGGCCGGCAGAATCAGCAGCTGCAGAGGCGAGTCCCCTGCTGCTCTGTGGCGCTCTCGCTGCCAGCTTCAGCAGCTCTCTGAGGGAACCTGCTGACACCGAGACCGATGGCAGGAGTCCAGTCTGTCCGCCCATCTGTCTCTCTGTGTGGCGTTTCCACCCGGCTGGACTTCATTCCTGCCTTTCTCCTCCTCGCCCTCTCCCTCTGAGACGAAGAGCCCGACGGATAACGGAGAGGGGATGAGTCACAGCACAGAAAACAGAAGCCCTGCTGGTGCTTTCATTAGTTTTGTGCCTCCTGTTCAGGTTTTTGTTCACATACCAATGAAACAGAAGCTAGTTTCATAGACGGGTCCCGGCCTTTTGTGTCTGTAGCCCGCTCTCACCCCCGAGGAAGACAAAGGAGCTGCAGAGGGAGGAGTTTGGATCCAGCTGATCAAACATTAATTGTTTCCAGACTGTTGGATGAATAATTGAAGTGGAAGGTGTAGTCCTACCTGCAGCCTGAGCAGGTTTAACTTTGCTGTTTCAAAGTCGTTTCCTCAGGCTAATGTTTTCCATCAGGCCTTCAGCACAGATGGCACAGTTAGTGTCCTCTGTGGGCTGGCAAATCAAGATAGTGGAGTCCCCGTGTTAGATGAAAACAAGTTTGTGTGTGCGTGTTGGAGGCCGAAACGCTCTGCTGGGGTTTGGGTGGAGGTCACCTTGGTGTCAACCCAAAGATTAAAATCGTGCTTGCTGAGGCAGCATTTTGTAACGTGTTGTGTATCAATGAAAGAAAATGAGCATTTAACTCCAATTTTTATTTTTTTAAAAGTAATTCCCCCCAAAGGTCAGCGTTACATCTGACCTCTGATTTGATCTCAGTCCTCATCATCCTGTGTCATCTTTGTAAATGAAATCTGAGCTTTTTGTTTCACTGGTGGAAACTTTCTTCTGCATGTCGGAGCTCAAATCGCAGCTCTGGTCGTGCGTTGGTGCCAAGCTAATGCTAACAGCGGATGGCGGTGTCTCTCTGTGCAATCCTCGTCCTCCGCTGTGAGCTTGTTGGAGCGATATCTGATGCCCTCTCCGTCTGTGCTGATGGAGGTCAGCAGCAGGAAATGTTTGGTGAATCTGTGGATCTCTAGCTGGGTGGTGTCTGCCTGCTGCTTCCTCACTGATCAGATCATGTGAGCCGAGCTCGGCGAGGACGAGCGTGGAGGAAACGGAACATGTAAACAAAGGCTGATGTAGTGATGTAAGTGTAGTTATTGATGCAGAAACAAATTACATCAGGACATGAGAAGGGTTCATGTAGAAAATTCATTCCTTTTAAAGTTTAAAGAAAATCAGTGAGACTGACTCCAAGAAGCCAGAAATCTTTATTTATTGAATTCATTTTTTAACTGCTTAGAAGAAATGAACCCAAAAACAGAAGAAAATACAATCTCTGAAAAACGAGCAGTAAAAAGAATATATGTCTGGAAATAAAGTGGAAATTGACTTAAAAATATTATTAAAAAGCATGAAAAACGAATCTAAAATTAAATGAATGGGAAATAAAAATTACTTTTTAAATCAAACGTGGCCGAAAAATATGAAGTAAATATTTCCTAATAAATACTGAAACATTCTCTGATCAAACTTTATTGACACAGAGGCGATAAACGCAGATCGAGTCAGAGAACAGCAGAAACCAATCAAAACATAAATATTTATTTATTTTTAATACGACTAAAAATAAAACAAAACATAATAAAAACAAAAAAGAAAAATTCAAAGATTAAAAAATAAAGTTTTAAAAGAAATGTAATAAAATTAAATGACAAAATCAGATGATCACACGCTAAATAAAAGAAAACAGAATAAATGATAAAGTACAATAAAATATTATTCATTATATAATATGAATGTAATAATAAGTAAAATAGCATCAGTTTCCCTCCACAGATCCATGTCAGGCTCACAGAGGACCTGTTGAGTTAGTAACGAGTCGCTTTCTTCAGATAGATGAAACGTGTTGTTTCTCAGAGGGAGACTCTGACGGGCTCTTCCTGTTTGGGGGAGAAAATACTGAAATATTAACATTAGATTTTATATCTCTTTCAGTCTTTTGAAAGAGCTGAAGAGACGAGCACAGAAAGCTGTCGATGCTTTAAACAACGACCAGCACAAACACATTTGTTTATGAAAATGACGAGAATCTCCTCCTGGATCCTCGCTGCCGTCACCGCCCGCTGGAGACCAGTCAGACCTGAAATCCCACGACACCGTCATCAGTGTGACTTCAGACTGAAAACTGTGGGAAAAGTTTACACATCCTCCGTGTGTGTCTGTGTTGGACGAGGGTGTGTTTGTTGGTCTAACAACCACCCGGGCGGGGCTCTCCTGCTGTGTGTTTGCCTGCGTGGAGGTGGTAGAACCTCAGGCAGTTAATAGTTGACACAAGGCAGGATGATCCAGGAACTCACGTTCACGCCACGTTCTGATCCTACCATCTGAATGTTGCCATGTTTCCACGTCTGGTGTTAAACGTGCTGAGCCTGTGAACCGCAGCCTCAGCTTCCTGTTCTCAGCTGAGTGGGTCCCACTCAGTGGGGTCTGCAGCTGCTGCAGCCCTGTTTCATGTGCTGTGTGTTCAGAGAAGCTCTTCTGCAACCTGCCTGTGCATATTAAAATGCTAATTATTTAAAATAGTTTTTGCTGTTTTGATCAGTTTTTCGTATTTTTGAATAAATGTAAATTTTGTGCATAATGTTAATTTGTTGTTAAACTGGTTTAGGTGAATGTAGGAAAATAAATACACAATAAATGACTAAACTCCTCATATAACTCCAATATTTTCCAACAGCTACATAGTTGGTAGCAGCATATGAATAGAAACAAAGCAATAAGCTGTCATCAAAAATGAGCTAAATATAATAATAATAATAATAATTCACAAAACAACAGCCAGCAAAGCTGCACGTCAGGCTTTTTGTCCATCACACAGATTTGAATGTTACAGCCTTTAAAATAATAAAGTAAATGAGGTCAGAGTTTTATTAAATTCGTATCTTTCCTGCGTGGAGCGCAGTAATGCGTGCGAGCCCGCCTCTTTCTTTACTGCCCGAGTATCTGGGCTAACAGCGTGGACATCAGGCCTGCAAGAAACCTGCTGCTGAGTCTGTGCGGATCGAATGATGACTCTCACGGCCTGCATCCGAGCGGCAGCCATGAATAATAAAACGGCTCGGCTAAATGTGGCTCTGTTGTTTTGATGGGGAGCCATCCTGACTGAGGAGGAGTCAGAAACCACACCGTGACCTGGACTGACGGAGAAACGATGACTCACTCTGACTTCAGGCTTCATTAGAGAGCCGCTTTCTTACGACAAATTGACAGTCTGGCTCATGTTTAAATGTCATGTCTGTTTAATTCACATGAGCTTGAGATGTGTAGGTCACTTAAACAGGGTTTTATATGTCTGGAAGATTAGTGCAGCTTTTTTGTGCTCAGTGATGGAGGCAGGGCGGAGGAGGAGGTAATGTTAGTCTGCCCTGAGCCAATAACATCTGTCCTCGGGTGATCTGCACGCACGGACGTGGAAATAAAGAGTCTGAGCTACAGCTCAGGAGCATTGTTATTGTTCTAACCGTGCAGACGTGATTATCAGGCTGCCATGTTTATCTGCGCTGCCTGCTTCTCAGCAGTCCTGTCCTCATTACCCATAAGGCTTTGCTGTTTGGGGTCAGTTTCATTTGGCACAGTTGGTAAATTTACGGCTGTCCACTGTAAATAAAGGACTGATGTTTTCTCTTGTTGTTCTTTTGGAGCCAGAAGTGACCATATTTGGACAAGAGGGCGGAGTCCCTGTTTTCTTGCTAATGCTAGTTAGCCTGGTTAGCAAGCTGCGTCTACAGACTGTGCAAGCGTAACGCAGACACAGTTACCTGCTAATTAGTGCTCAGCAACATCCAAATAATAAAACACTGGAGCTCGGACTTCTTGGACGCTCTGAGTTCACAGCAGCCATATTATTAATCAGCTAATTGCATTAGAAGGAAAGGCTAGCAGACCGCTAGCAGCTAAAGTCACTTGTGCCGCCATCTACCTGCATAATAAGTGAGATTTAATAAAGAACTAGCTTTAGAGCTAGCTACATTCATATCAGGCTGTAAATGTGTTTATTAGCGAGCCACAAGTGGACATTAGAAGAACTACAGTTTTTGTTGATGCACATGAAGTAGTTCATCACCAGCTGGTGGGACTCCTGAAAGCTCGAGGAGCTCAGATATGTCCTGCTGTTTTTTCCTCACCTGGACAGACGTGGGGAACCCCAGCAGCAGAGTTCAGATAAACCTGTGAGTGTTTCTGGTGTAACAACAGCAGCAAGCGTGTCCTCGTGAGTGCAGTTACATCACATCTGGCCTTTAAACCCTCCACAGCAGCACACAGTTCTCTTTATCTTTAAGAAGGCTCAGAGGCAGAGCGTTCACATGCAGTCTCTCCTGTTGTTATTTGAAGCAATTTAATAGGTCAAATATTACATAACAGACTCAGGCATTGAACGTAACGTGTGAATGAGGTGTTGTTTTTTAGCATCTTACAGAGAAGGTTTTATTGACACATTCGTTTATGCAGGCAGGCCAGTGAAGTGAAGCTTTGTTTCCCGTGTCATAAGCGGTATAACACGATGTAGCAGCAAAACATACCTGTAACTAACAGTTACATGCAAAACACAGGAAAACTTTAAATAATGTTCTGCACTGTACAGATTATTACCCTTTGCAAAATAAAATGAAAATTCAAATGTAAACCTTACTTTTTGTTTTTTGAAACTCAAGTTATGTGTAGTAAAAGTAGCATTTCTCTAATTATAGTCTTTAGATTCCATATGACGTGAAAAATAAGAGGACCTAAACTCGAACCCTGAGGAACTCCGCTGTTTTATATTTTGTCCACCGGCTGCTGGTGGTGATGTGATGTGTTCAGTTTTCCTTGTAATCAATGTAAAATAGAAAAATACCCTGCGATACCTTCTTTTGTTGTGCTTGTTGGTCAGGCTGAGAGTAACAATTGACTGATTATGGAAGATGATCCTGCTGCAGGAGCTGCAGATTCATTAAAATTCTCTCCTTTTAATGGATCGTCTTACTTTTTGTGACTTTTTGTACTTGCTGTCAAAGATTTGTGGTGTCACGTTTCGTGCACGCAGCGAGCTGCATCCACACCATCTGTTGTGTCGCGGGTCCATCTGTGAGCTCTGCTCCAGCAGCTTTTGGCCTTTCTCACTCCGAGTGTGAATGAAATCTGACCCCGTGGAGCGGAAACGTTCACCTGAGAATCTGAGAGAGAGCGCCGTCTGTCAGGAGACGACGAGGTCGTCGTTCCTGTGAAATAAACCCAGACGGGCAGAGTCCGGACTCTCGGACGTCTGACTCAGAACTCATCTTTAAGAAGTTATTGGCCAATGTCTGAATTTGTATAAAACAGTGATGAGTTTTGGCCCTGCTTCATTATACATGAAGTATTCTTTGGTTTGTGGCATGCATGGGTGCTTTTTGGTGGGTTTGGGGATTTCGATAAACCATAAATGAATATATTCCTTTATAATCTCCAGATTATTTGATGATGCCAATACTGACTGTTTGCAGCAGACCCCCTGCTCAGGACAGCGGTCCACAGTGATAAGTAAAGTAGCTGCGTGCATCCTGGCTGAACTGATTTCAGATTAATCGTTGTAGGACCTGCGTCCACATATGTGGACGTCACATTTTGGGTTATTTAGACCAAAATACTCAATTTTGCTCTACAAGGGCCTGATATCCACTTACGAGGACATTATGCTGCTACTGTTCTATCAAAATTTTAAACGCATATCCTCGTATGTGGCTCCTTTTCTCTTAGAAACAAAAATCAGGTGGAAAAAAAAAATCAAATTTGTTTTTATATTCATCGGGTCCCAATCAGCCTAAATATCAAAGAGAAATTAAAAATGCTGCTGTGGAAGAGTTCGGGTCTTAGGAGGTTAAAGATGGACGTGTTTGACCTTTCCTGGCCGTCTCGCCGCCAGCCCTCGATTCCTCTCAGCTGAGTGAGCGGAGAACTGGAGCATGAAGACATCGATAGCTCAGAGCATGGCTGCATGGACGTACAGTAGAGGAAGAGGAGGGGGAGTAAGAGCAGGGGGGAGTCAAAGGAGGAGGCGGCGGCTGGTGAAGGGAAACAAAAGATGCTGTTTCATCTAGATTTTCACTTCACAGTTATAATTTTTCTGTAACATCCAAAGTTTGTGCAGATATGGAATTAAAACCATCTCAGACACGAGACCTCGCAGTGTAGCTACGCCCTCAGCGTGCGTGCTCTCGTTCTCTGACGGTTTTCCATTCAGTTACAGAGCTGAGTATGTTCTAGTATGTTTGTCTCGGCTGTCCATTAATCACATCCGTCTGGATTCACAGAGGCGCTCAGCACCTGTTTGTAGCTGCAGATGTCTTTTCTGATCGTTTCACTGATTGTTGGAGCTTCATAAGATAAACGCTGGATGCTGATTCCCAGCAGCTCTGTTTTCTGGCTCATCTTCTGTGAACTGCATTAGTGAAAGTGACTCATAAGCACAGTACAGTCAGTCTCGGGCTCAGATCACCCCGGTATCCTTCATGGATACGCTCTGTCGATAAGAAAGCCGTCAAGGTCAGGACACGTAAGCAGCACTCGGGCTTCTCTGCAGATTTCAGATCCAGACTCGGAGTTTAATGGAGAGCTGCTCAGATCATTTCCAGCTCTGTGTTCGTATCCTGGGCCTCCAGAAGCAGCTTTGCATCACTGACACTTTTAAAACTTCCTTTCATGCAAAGTCTGTTTTCTATATAAATGAATGAAGGTAACTGCCGGTCCATGATTCACTGGCTTCAGCTCCAACACGAGCAGCTCAGATTCACCGATGATGGCAGACACCTCAGCACTCAAACGTCGTCTTTGGGGGGAAAAGCTGCACGTTTGGTACGGAGCCCACAGGAAGCTGCAGCTGAAATGGTGCAAAGTTCCGACTGGTTTGCAGTGAATTAAGTTACGTAAACTGGAACAATGGAGCAAACGTGGAGCTGCCTGTAATCCAGCCTCAGAGGGAGTGCTGTATTTCTCGAAGCCCACTTTTAACTGTGCATTAGTCCACTTGTGCTCTGCTAACACTACGTGTGGGAATTTGAAGGATACGGGCGTCTGTAGTTTTTGGTGCTGAGAATGGTTTTTATCTTTGCTCTTGTGAGGTTTGCTGCTGTAATCAGAGTTCACTCGTTTCTTATCCAAACGAACAAACAGCGAGTTGACTTTACACCTGGATTTTGATTCATTAATTCAAATGGACTCTGTGGCTCACAGCCAAACAGCCGAGGCCTTATCCACACCGCTCACACTCTGAGCTGACTTATCCTCCGTGTGTTTGCTTCTCTTATCTTAAACACACTTGTTCATCCGGCTTAAATCTCTCCTGTAAGTCATCCAGCAGCCTGACACCAAACTGGATTATGTGTGAGGCTTTAAAGACCCACGCAGAGAGGTCGGGGAACACCAGCGAGCGCTGACGCGGCAGGTCGTTGGTGCAGTGCACGAGAGGAGGTGAGGGAACCGACTGGACTTTCCTCGTCGCGGCTCACATGCAGACACTTTGGCACCGTGTTTGTTCAGCATGTACCACTTCAGATAGGCTGCACGGTGTCTTTATCTTGTGTGTTCAGTTATCTAACATGTGTCCTGGACTGTGGACAGTGACCACGATGTAAAACTACTACAGCTGTGTTTTTGATTGATAAGCACTCGTTTTGATCCGTTCGGACACAAAGGTTATTGCTGAATGGGAACTAATGGTTGAGAGAATCATCAGTCATAAATCAGAGGTTCAGGAACCACTGTGAAACACTGTGATAAAGGGCCCGTGTTTCATTTCCAGCCCCACGTTTTTGTTCCTGAACCCTATGAAGGTAGCTTTGCATGATTCACAGTTGGAAATAAGCCTTTTTCCTCTCATGCTGGGCCTTGCTGCACTCAGTTGTGTCTGAAAACCGCACTTCCCTGTTATCCAACTTTCTTCTGACAGACTTTTCTTTGTAAACTTGAGATATGAACATCAGGTGGGCGGAGCTTGTGAGTGATCCCCTCTCTGAGGTCACACGGAGTCAACAATAGAACAAGCAGTGCACAGTTGTGTGTTTTGAGTAGTGTGCAGTCTGAGCATAAACAGCTCACTGTTTGAAACTCTGGCATGTTTAATATGAATGTTTGTACAGGAACCATGAAGTGTTCGGAGCATCAGTGCCAGCACAACACTGTCAAACATTCTGTGGGTCGGGATTGTTGCTCAGCTCAGTTTCAACTTGAAGAGAATCCAAATTAACAAGAGGCCCAGTGATGGAGAGATGCTGATAAATAACACAGGATGAAGAGAGAGAGACACAGTGTGCAGACACAGACGAGAGCGAGGAGAGAGGATCTCATTATGATTCTGCCCTGACCTCGTTCATCAGTCTTCATTCCTCCTGTGTGTCCTTGGTATCGCAGCAGTGCTTCTGCTGCAGTACAGCTGCACTCAGTCCTGCTCGCAGCACTTCAGAGGACTTTACACCAGCTTACATTCAATGCTTCAAGTCGTGGATTTGTCCTTTGTCCACCAAAGAGAAGTCGAGTCCCCACAAAGTGACCGATAGTTTTATGTCCCCACAACATTGGTAATACAAACGTACACACGCACACACACACGCACACAGGAGGACAGTACTGCTGCAGGCTTTGTGACATCATCATGACTGGAGTTTTTGAGGACGTGGCTACGTGTCAGTCAATGTGACACAAGTGTAGAAAAACTCCCACCTGAACAGTTAATCGGTCTTCATCCCTAATCTCACCAGCCTGCAGCTGAAGCAGCACATGAATCATGTGACCTTAATCTGGACGTTAACCTTTTCACACTTATTTACCATCAGATGATGAAAACATCAGCGCTGCCCTGGTTACCTTTTTTAGCTCCACAGTAATAGTCCAAGCTTTGCCTTTGTGAGCACAACTCAACTACCTCGCAAGCTAACGGAAGCCATGGTTACCATTGTTTACACCCCCATGCTAACGTTAGCGCAGCACTCAACCAGCAAACAGCAGCGAGGGCACCCTTAGAGGAGCTCCTGGTGGGTGGACACCACACTGATCCACCAGGCGACCTCATGTGCCACCTTTCCATCACTCGTGACCATGACACACTTAAACTTCCCCCACAGAAATTCATCCTCAAAGCAGAAGCAGTAACGTAAACCTGCTGCTGGAAAAAGTGGATTTAGTATTATATTTACATTGATGATGATGAGAGCGTTGGAAAGTCTGCCTCACAGCGGCGCTGTGCACAGAGTCTTCTACCTGAATTATTCATAAACCTTTATTCTGTGGATAAAATAAGAGTGTCTCATAAATGCAGTACTATACAGGTGAAGTGAACGGATACACGATGGTGCCTCACTGAGGCGCTTTGCCCTCTGGCCACAGTGACGGTGACGTCCAGCTGTGCCCGAGTTCATCGTTCTTTACCAGCTGTGAGTGTTTGATGGGAAGCTGTGAGTCAGCTTTCTGCAGCATCTCTTTCTTCACATCAGTGACAGCAAACATGTTCTCAGTTTAGAGGTGAGACTTGATGCTGAATAATGTTGTTACTGTGAGGGAAGCACGTGGCCGCGCGGCCTAAAGCGCGGCGAGCCTTCGGGCCGTGCAGATGATCCAGCAGCTGGCCGCTGAAGTCACAAGCTCTTCGGCGGTCTCGCCTTACCTACCTCGCTCCTCCATAAGCACATCAGCTGTTTGATTTCAGGCCTCCAGAAAAGCTCGTGATGCTCAGTCGAGTTGAGGGCGAGCTCGGAGGGACGGTTCTGGTTTTAGCATCAGCGCAACGTGAGAGGGAGGCTTCGCTCCGACGCCAGAGTAACTGGCTGTAAATGACTCGTCGGTCTGTAATCTGTGCAACGTGTCTCGCGAAGGAGATCAAGTCATTTCCTTGTGACAGTGTGCAAAGTGACTTTGATGCGTCTTTATGTATCCCAGTAAAAAGTGCCATTGAAGGCCAAGAGGGCAAATCTAACAGCTCAGAGCTATAAGGATATTTGAGAGTGATTATAATGCACACTAATGTAGAGTCAGTGATACTTATAAACTGGTGGATCAGGAGTGTTCGGAGGTCTGACCAACACCAGCATGTGATGGAGGCTGTGTGGGCTCAGGAACACAGGTGTGTGGGTCCTGACAGAGTGAAGAGAATCGTCTCCTTCCAAAGAACAAAGTTATAAAATCAGAAGTTTTCATGCATTTTAAAGAGTAATTTAGCTGCTGCTGCTTCTTTAATTTGATCAACACATTTGTGATGATGTTTTATTTACGTTTTATTTTCTTGTCTAGTAGTACACAGTCACCCTGACCTTTATTTTGAAAGTTCAGTCATTTGTAACCATGTGATCCGTGGTTCGCCCGCTGCCTCTCGTCCCACGCTCAGCTGATCCAGAGCCTGCAGCAGAGTTCAGCCACTTTTAAACTTTTTCATCTATATAAATGATTTGTTTGATTATTTGAGCTCTGCAACAGCAGCTGCTGTCTGTGTTTGCAGCATTTAAAACCGTGACGTTCCTGAGCTCTGAGTGCTGACTCCGTGTTTGCTCTGCATTCCTTTCCAGTTGAAACGAGAGTCTCCTAAACTTAATTAAGATGCAGGAACCAGTGAGGCTACACCCTGTGGTCACATGTCTGTGTCTGTGGGAATTACTCACATGCACTCGTGTGTGTGTGTGTGTGTTGACACATTTGAGTTATGTGTACTGAACTCTTGTCGCTGTGGTTTTATGAACTTCTGCAACCAGATACACAAACCTGCGACCTGCTGCTGCAAGACTTCATGCAGCAGCAGGTCGCAGGTTTGTGTCCCTGCAGCTTCCCGGCCTCTGGATTTGCATGCAGTCTTACCTGTGTGTGTGTGTGTGTGTGTGTGTGTGTGATGGGTGTGGCATACCATTAATGTGTGTCTGTGTGCAGGAACAGCAGACTGTTTTTATTAGGGGCGGAGTGCATTTAAGCATTATCTCCACGCCAGCGCAAACGCACACACGCACACACGCACACACGCACACGCACACGAGCCGGCGGCGCTGAAGCTGCAGAGCGATCAGCTGCCACATGTTTCAGCTGTTAATCACTGGCAGGAGTCAGAGCTGCTCCTCTCCGGATTTTTCCGCTCCCTCAGGGCTGTAATTTAGTTTCTGTGCAGACGCCGCAGCTCGGCTCTCTGCAGGAGGGCGGGGCCTGTCGGCTTCACACCTTCATTATATTTCATCGGGGTAGCTGACGTCATTGGTGCTGAGAAACTTCTGGAAATTTGCAGCATGCATCATCATCACCAAAATGAATGAAACTGTTGTCTTTGTTCAGCAGGTTCAGTCTGGGCTCAGCTGTGGATGCTGACTGGGATTTAAAACCTGCCAACATGTTTGTTAGCAAGCAAACTTCAGCAAACTCTTAAACTTAGCTGGTTTATTGTTCTACCCACGTCAAGGACTAATCCCAAAGTGTAGGCCGGGGACCCCTGATGGGCCGAGAAGGTACTGCAGGTGACCGACAGTAATAACAGTTTGTTATGGCTTCAAAACATGAATGAAAACACAACAAGGAGTTGTTCATTTAAACAGTCCTGCAGCACTAACACGTATCTACAGTTAAATCCATTTTTCACTTTGTTTGAAAAAAACACACAATAGCTTTTATTTATAATACAGCGAGCCTCGCAGGTGGAAACATATTAAAAAATAAGGATCACAAACTGAGCTCTGCAGATTTCAGAAACTGAATTGTTTGCAAAAAACAAGTTTTGGACGCTGGTTTATCTTCACGCTGTCAGTGCACGACACACGTGCAGCTCCGTGTTTCTGCACGCGCATCACAGATGGTGTCATGTCAAGCTAACAATGCTAATGCTATAAAAGCAGCCTATCACGTAGCTGCTGTGGAGCAGAGCGACCAGCAGAAACTCAGACGACCACTTTCAGCGACTGTTTCTGGAGAGTCAGAGGGAACGGTTGGTGTTATGAATACCAACATATGTGTGGGCTCAGCGGGGGCCAGGAGGGGGGGCGGGAAGGCTAAAAATACACGTTTGGAATAAACATGCGTCCATCTCACCTCCATCAGGACTGAACCCACATCGAGGCTCGGAGGCTTCTTCCTGTAACGTTGCCGTTCAAACCTGCAGTCTGTAATCAGGGTGTCTGAAAGCTCTGCTGTGCCACAGCACCGCGTGAGAGTTACCCATCTATCCACCCAGTCATCATCCACGTATTTGTTATTGATCTTATTTCTTACTGTGTAATCTTTTGCTTTTTTAAATCTTTGTACAGCACTTTGGCCAACATTTTGTTGTTATTAAATGTGCTTTATGAATAAAGTTCCACAGCACAGCTCCACAGTGTCACTCGAGCCTGTAAAGTTCAATCCCTGAACCTTCTGTAGTGATTCTTCCTCAGAAACTTTCTTTAAACCAGGAGAAAAGTTTGCTCTTAATGGGAAACTGAATATGGTGACCTCATGGAGGCGGGCTTTCCTTTACCATCAGAGGGATCATGTGATCACCCACTGTGGGTTGCCAGGCTTTTTTTATATCTCACCAAAGTGTCCCAGGCTGCTGCAGCTTTGTCCTGATCCTGCAGCTCTGCTCAGTGAGGAGCGCCTGCAGACGCTGCGCTGAGAGCTGCTTTGTTGTGCTTCAGAGAAACCGCAGCAAACGGGCGTTTGAAAGGTTTTCCAGTAAAGGTCCTTCGTAGCTCTACATGGAAGCGTTCTCTGAACTGGTTCTTGCTTTGCGTGATAACAAAGCTCCACCTGCAGCCTGTCGGTCTGCACTGAAACACAAGTGTCACACAGACTAAGCTGCAAAGTGCACGTGAAGCTAACCGAGGGAACCTCGCAGGACTCGTTTGACTCCACGTGTCCAAACTTTGCTGCTGAAATTTGTCTTTTTTGTTTTTCTTTGGAAAACAATTTAAAACATTTTTTAATTTAATCAAATTTCATCACTGAGAGTTTTAGAAGAATAGTTTTCAGAACAGTTGACCTTTCTGAGGTCGTGACCTTTAACATCATCTTTTCCTGTCTTCTGTCCAGATCCTCTGACTCTGTGTCTCCATGGTGAAGTGGGCGGGGTTTGATGTCAGCCCCTCATCTCGTCGACCCTCCCGCCATGCCCACCATGGTCTCTAGGTTGCCCAAGTTTGGTTCTCGGCCCAGATCTCAGACGGCTCCCGCCGCCACCGCCGCTGTCAGCACCAGCGCTGCTGCTGCTGCTGCCGCCAGCGCCGGCACCCGCCTCACCAACGGGTTCTACCACCACCCTGGACCATCAGGGGGCAACGGCGCCCTAACGGCGCCCCCGTCCTCGGCTAAACAGAATGGATTTATCCGAGTGCCGAGTTCGATTTCTGTGAAATTGAGGAGAGAAAATGGATTGATGGTGGACGGCGGCGGTGATGGGGAGAGGGCGTGGAGCCGGGGGAAGGGCGGGTGGAATCGCAGCAGCGTCCAGCAGTTTTACTCCCAGCGTGACGCCAAAAAAGCAGCCTCTGTGGAAAAGGGGCGTGGCTTTGGCCTGCCTGTGCCATCATCATCATCGCCGTCTCCACAGTCCAGCCCCAGCACACCTCCTGCTTCCAAAATCAGATCCAACAAACTGAGTCCATCAGGGCCGACCAACGGCGCCAAACACGCCCTGAACGGCGTTTCGGGGCCCAAACCGCGGCCCGGACCCAGCAGCTCTCTGAGACGGCCTCAGAGTTTCCTCTCTCGTGCCGGCGGTTCTGGTCCTGGATCTCGAGCTGGTTCCCCGTTCCAGAAGAAGACTCCAGCCAACCGCTCGTACTCCAGCGACAGCCTCGGCTCCGCTGTCTCCGTCCGGCTCACTGAAGACGATCGCTTTCGCTCACGGAGCCTCACCCAGGTCCGACGGCAGCCCTCCCCCACCCTCACTCCTTCCTCCGCCTCCTCCTCGTCCCTCCCTCAGTCCCCCTCCACCAGCAGGGCTCCACCTAAAGGCAGCCTGCTGAAACCACCTGTTAGCAGCCAGGCAGGTAGAGGCGGAGCCAGTGTTGGTTCTGCTGCTTCAGCGAGGTCGGGGGTCCCCTCCCTCCTGCCTCCATCTACCTTAAAGAAACCTCTCCTACCCAGCCTGAGCCCCACCTCCAGGCCCAGTGGCATCAGCTACAAGATGTCACGCCCAACACTCATCAAGCAGTCCCGCCCACTGCGAGCGACGACGGCCAATCAGTGTGTAGACGACCAAGGACTGAGCAGACGGAAGGACTCTGTAGAGACGCCTTCGACGACAGAAAACAGCCCAGGTTCAGCTTTTAACTCTTTATTTTACCCACAGCTTTTTATTTTTGTCTGTTTGTAGTTTCTCTCTAACAGCTGCTCGTCCTCCTCCAGAAAACACTCCAGAGGCTCCGGACGCAGAGGAGCTGCCGGCAGAGCCTGCATCCCAGGCAGAGGTGTCGATTTTAGGGGAGACGCTGGAGGACATGTCCCTGTCTTCCACCTCCTCTCTGGATAGAAACGACACCAGTCAGGAGTACATGGACGACTTTGACAACCTCGGTGAGATCAGATTTCTTATTTTATATAGATGTCAGTAAATTAGAATAATATCCGACTTCACGGCGACGCTTGTCTGCTGTTTGCAGGAAACGGAGGCGTCGGCATTCTGCTGCTCTCCTCCAAAAACGAGGAAGACGACTCCGGGCTCGACCAATCGTGCGCCAGGTTTGATGACGACAAGGTGGTCGCTAATTGTGTCACCAAGGCGACCGGGCTGTGTTTTCTGGATGATGGTATCGACTGGAGCAGCGTGAGACTCACAGGTGAGTTTTATGAGGAGCAGGAGGGAGGAGAAAAAGTGTCGAGACGACTGCTTAAAAAAAATAATCCTGCTTGTGTTCAGGTGAACGAGGAGACCATCAGCTGACCCGACTCTCCCGCCGGAGACGGTCCAGTCAGCCGGACTACCACGAGCAGGTAGCGCCATTAAACCCATACAAAGAACTTTCTATCCACCAATCAGAAGGAGCTATCAGTGCCCACAGCAGCAGCTCTCTTTATAAAACCACAGTCTGCCAACCTATCGGCTAATGCTGTGGCTTAGCCTGTGCTAGCGGCCATATTCCTTGTAGTTTTGGGCCAACACTTCCTGTTACATTTGCCAGATTTTGTTTTTTAATTAGAGAAACCAATAAAAGCCAGTAGGCTGCTTCATTTGTATGAAAAAATAGAGTCTAACAGCACAAACACAGTCCGGAGGTCCAGTTCAGGGACTCCAGTTAGCTGAGGTGAAGCTAGCAGACAGCTAGCAGCTACAGCCGCCTGTGTCACCATTCACCTGTCAGTCAAAGAGGCCACACCCCTAATAATGCAGACTTTAAGCCTTAAAACAGTTTAAAAAGGTGAGTTGTGAAAACAGTTGATATGAAGAGTTTCTGTATGAGGCCGTCAGCATGTTTCTTTCTGCTGTAGAGCTTTAACACTGAGTCAGCCTCTAGTGGACATTAGAGGAACTGCAGGCTTTGATATCAGCACAGGAGGATGCTGCTTGGCCTCACCCTCCCTTCAGCCTCACCTCATAGACCCACTTCAGATATTTAGCCTCTTGAATTGTCACAGTTTCCTCCATTTGTCAAACCTTAAACCCATTTCCAGAAACATGACATAATCTTTGAGTCATACTTTGACCTGACTCACAGCTCAGCTGCAGCAGGTGAAAGCAGCCCCACACGTGGACAGTTAACAGGCAGGGTGTAGACGTGGTTTCTGTCCCTGAAAGCCGGGCGAGGCAGGACGCTGTTGGGAAAGACAGAGGAGGACGTCTGTCCTGCTCTCATCTGCAGTCATGAACGTTTAATAAAAGCTGAAAAACTCCACGTGGTCTGAATCAAACATGTCCGTCCCCTCTGCAGGGCGGCTCGTCCCTGGACCTGTCCCCCTCCGACAGCTGCGGGTCTGGGGGCACCTACATGTGGGACGAGGAGGGTCTGGAGCCCCTGGGGGGCGTCGCCACAACCGCGTCCATTCACACCAGCAGCAACACCACCCACCACATCGGGAGCTTCGACTCCGACCTCAACAGCATCGTAAGGACAAACCTGCAGCTCACACACATTTGCCCCCAACCTTCCTCCAGGCTGGTTTGTAGTTTGGATGATTTCGTGGCAGCGCAGCAGAGAAATGACAAAGAGGAGCGTTTAACATTCAGGAGGCGTCTGCTGTGCTGCTCCGCTGAGGTTTGCTTCCACAGAGACGGCACAATGGAGACGCTTCATCGTGATGGAGTCACGTGTCCGATTAGCACAAAGTTTTTAAAGTCTGAGCTCGAGGCCTCTCAGGGGAGCTCAAAAAACAGCTTCACTCAGACTGATCTTGTGTTTTGATTTCATTGATTTGAAATGTCCAAAGTTTAGTCAGAGTTCATGTTTAACCCACAGTTTCATTTATCAAACTGAAAATCAGACATTTTAATCTCACGATGAATGCTGGTGTCACGTTTCAGCTCATCTAAGTCTGCAGGAAGTCCTCTGGCTCCCTCTTGTGTCCACTCTGTGAGTTACACTCACGGCCGATCAGATGTCCTGTTCTTCTTCTTGTTCTGCCCTTTCTTCATTTCTCTTTAGAAATTATAGAAGATTATATATATTTATATTATATATATTTACATCATGTTGTTGTTGTTCCTTTTATTCTTTGTACTCCTCTTTAGTCTCGTCCTCACTCCACCTTTCTTCTTCTTCTTCTGATTCTTCTTCTACAGTTGAAGGGATGTTTATACTCCCTTAAATCCAGCTGCGGTTTCTGTATTTGTGGTCAGGAGTTTCTTTTTTACTCCGCAGTGACACGTTCAGTGTTCAGCATCTCTCTCTCTTGACCTTCCTCATGCATCCTTTCTATTTTTGAACAATATCAGACATTTATTCAGTAAAGTTTGTCTCCAGCTTCCAGTGTCCACTGAAACTTTACAGACACTGATGTTCATGAGATGATGAGAGAAGCTGGAAGCTCCCATTCTTCTCACGGTTTTCCAGTTTTAAGAGCATCTCTGCTAAAGTCCGACTGGTTTATCGGTATTATGGACTGTAATGGTTACAGATGTATGTGTCGGTGTCAGCTTGTATAACAGCCAATAAATGAAACCTTATAACGTGGATAAAAACACCGTTCGACCATGTTATCAGTGCGGATGTTGCATAATTTATCCACCAGAGGGCACTCTGCAACCTCCCTGATGAAAACACAACAACCAGCTGAAATAAATAAATAAATAAACTGGCACAGGAAACAGGAAGTCAGTTTAAACATCCTGTATCTGTGCGGCTTAAACGCCACCCGGCCATTCTGCTTGTTGCAGGTTAATAAATCGCACTTCGTTAGCATCAGTGTTTACTGGGAGCTACAGCTGCCATAAACGACTAATGTTTCTGTCTTCTTATCAGACATGAAGTGAGCATCTGGGTGGTGTTACACAAAGCTGAAGGCTAACAGTCAAAGGGATTCAGATGTGTTAAACTGCTTCGAGCCGTGGCTTCATGTACGCTCTGTCCTGTTGAGTAAAGTTAATCTCCATCCTGAATGATGCTGAGAGGCTGTTAATGAGCTCCCGTCTCAATGTGCCCTCTGCGTTAATGAGCTGTGGGCCCAACGAGTGATTGATCGCAGTGAGCTGAGGGTCTTAATGATGTGAGGACATTAACGAGCTCTGGACTGATGGCTCAAGCCTTTCTCGTCTTTAAGCTTTAACCTGATTGTCTTCTGTTTGTTGGTGGATGTGAAACTGAAATTATCATTAGAAATGTTTGACCCGACCACCAGGGGTCAGTGTTGCCTCAGGGGAAAGCTTTGCTCTGTTTGTTTTAACAGACGGGTCAGGACAACGACGAGGTTTCTGTGTTTTCATCAGAGCGAGGACAGAAAAAGAGGAGGAGTAACGATGATCACAGGGGGGCGTGGCACGAGGAGAGTTTAAGAAATGTTATGAAACAAAACTAAAATTTTTAACTCTCCAAAAGTTGATTCTGTTCATCCGGATGTAGCATTTTTTTTTTTTTTTTGACTGTTCATTAATGCAAATGTTTAATCAATTAGTCACGTGGCAACTGCTCTGTGCATTTAAGCTTTTATGGTGAAATTCTCCCCTCTTTATTTATAAAGTTTTGCACATGTAATTTAACATATCAGGCCCAATACAGCAAGTATCAACCGATATAAAGACATATATCAAAACAAATTAGGCCATCGAAATTCGGATAATAACAATAAAACAGAAAAAAAAAAAAAAATCAACTCCCTCCCAAAACCATAACAGAAGGGAACCCTGTGGTACAAAAGTTTAGTCTATTGTAAGTGTTTTCAACGAGTTAAAGTAAGTGATAAAAGGCTGCCACATCTGTGAGAACTTATTAACATTTCCTCTGAGTCTAAATTTTATTTTCTCCATTTTTAAAAAGAATGTAGCGTTTTGTGGGGGAAACGTTTCATCATCATCCAGGTGACGTCTTCAGTCTCAGCTGACTGCAGGCTTCAATCTTATAAACAGGACATTTGCATAATGACTGAAACCAGCCCAGTGAAGCAACAATGGGCTGGGAGGTCAGTTCCTTCATCTTAATTATACAAATTCTCATGACCATTGATCAACAACCACTGACCAAAGACCATGTTAACATTTTTAACCACTTTTTATTCTACAATAAAAGCCATAAACAGAATTGGCAGATAAGAAGTTGCTTCCTGTTTAGGCTGGATTAATACGGAAACAAGAGCAAGCCGAGAGCTCAGCAACGTGTTTCAGTTTTATGTTTTTATTACAACATGCTGACGTCGGCCTTTTGATGTCACTGTGATGTCAGAGGGCATCTTCTTCATGCTCTTCCTGTTTCCTCCTGTAGAGGGCAGTGCTCGTTATTACATCTTTAGGTTGAACCTTCTCATGATTTATTGATTATAAAATCAGTACATACTATAATGTTGTGTTGTGTTCTCCTGTCATGGACTCGGTTAGCGCTAAAGTAGCGTTTAATCCCTGGGGGCAGGGATAGCTCAGTAGGTAAAGTGGTCGCCCCCATGATCGGAAG
Organism: Mchenga conophoros; assembly: GCF_057382185.1. Taxonomy (NCBI): domain Eukaryota; kingdom Metazoa; phylum Chordata; class Actinopteri; order Cichliformes; family Cichlidae; genus Mchenga; species Mchenga conophoros. Next base: position 29,840,322 of record NC_140533.1, on the reverse strand, counting down.
GTCGGCGGTTCGAATCCACTTAACGGCTACCCTGAGGTACCCCTGAGCAAGGTACCGTCCCTACACACTGCTCCCTGGGCGCCTGCTTAGTGGGCTGCCCACTGCTTCACTGAGTGAATGGGTCAAATGCAGAGAAAAACAAGTAATTTCCCCATGGGGATCAATAAAGTATCCATTATTATTATTATTATTATTATTAATGACGTTACTTTAGCTTCTGTGCTCACAGCTCTATGAAATACCCTGAAGTCTAAATCAGTGATTTAGTTTCTTGTTGATACGTGTTTTTGTGAATGATGTGGGCAGAAGAATGAGAGAGAAGGAAAAGGAAGAGAAAAGAAGGGAAGAAGGGCAAGAGGAGGGAGGTGAAGTGACAGGATGGAAGTAGGAGAGGAAGAGGTGAAGATGACAAAGAGGAGCAAAGAGATGAGGGAGCAGGAGGAGATTAGGAGGCGGTGCGTTGATGTGGATGACTGCTCTCAGCCACCAGGGTGTGTGAATGCGTGCGTTTGTGTGTGTGCGTGTGTGTGTGTGTGTGTGTGTGTGTGTGTGTGTGTGTGTGTGTGTGTGTGTGTGCGTGTGTGTGTGTGTGTGTGGCTGTGGCTGAGCACATGCAGGCAGCTGCTTCTGCATGAAGCAGCCTCCGAACTCTTGCACAGACAGAAGAACTCAGAGCTGATCAGCAAGCACAAAAGACCTGCTGACGACGAGGGGACGGTCTGTGCCTTTTGTCAGCTGCTTCGTTAAATTGTTGTTGATTTTTTTTCTTTGGTCTTTGTGTTTCTTCGAGGTCGGCGGTCTGTGCAGCACGGCACTTTGTCTGATCACCTTGTGCAAAACTAGAATCAAATAGAGAATTATTCAATAAATGTTCTTTTTCCTCTAACACACAAATATCGAGATACTATCAAGTTTTCCGACCGCTGTCCTGGATGATAGAAGGATCATCTGCTGCTGTTTTCTGATGACGCTCGTTTATTTTTTCAGAATAACTTTAAAAACACGGTCAGCATGTGTCCTTCTGTAAATGAACGGAGCTCAAAGCTGATCCTTAACCTGTAGCCTGCAGATGTCCTGTGACATGTTACACAATACAAGGTAAAACCTACTGTTCAGGTTTAACTGATAGATATGATTGATTAGTTATAGATATTTATCCTCAGAGCTCTGACAGCAGTCAGACAGAGAACGTTTCTTTGTTTTAAAGTGATGCACCGTTTCTTCCTCATGGCTCTGCTAATAAAAGTTTTTATTAAATACATTTTAAAGCTGCATGAAACTCTTTAGTTTTGGAGCTGCGTGGATTTGTGAGTGGTCGTGTTGTTGTCGTTAACCAGCTGCAGTAACAGGTGACCCAATGATGTGAAAGCCGCTCGCTCAGTGAGTCGTGCTTGTATCCGATTTTATCAGCTGATGTTCACACTAACAGCAAAATCTGCTGAGTTTAGGTTTGAGGAAAGGAAATCAGGGAAGCAGGGTCCAGATTTCCAAAAACGTGTTTTCTTTATTTACAAGATAAGAAAACGGAGACGTCTCGGTGTTCTTTCTTTATCTCCTTTTAATGTTTCTTTTCCAAAATAAAGGACAGGAAGCTGTAACTGTTCAGTCGGGATAGGTTTGGACCTAAACAACACTTCACTGAGTGGATCCGTACTCTCATCTTTCCTGTGTGGTGCTCCGTGGAAAGGAGCATTTGTATTTCCAGCTCTGGATGCTCTCGTTCGCTGTCTGCACGCTGACGTTAGAAGTTCCTGAAACATTTTCTGCTCATTGAATTTAGCCCGGTGTGTTTTCTTGGAGTCGGCTTATTAAAGACCGCGTGTCTCTGTCGTACGCTGTCTTTCAGGACATCCTGAACAACCTGGACTCTTGCGATCTGGCTGATGATGATCTCATGCTGGACGCAGACTTCCCAGAGGATGGCTCTCTGCACAGCGGTACGTCTGAACATGTGCAGATATCACTGATACCTGTAAAGTGAAATGATGGATCCCAGTAAGGACGTAAAGTTAAATTTTATTCATACAGCGTCAAATCACATCAAAGGTCACCTCAAGGTGCTTTGTATTGTAAGGTAGACGCTACAATAATGCATCCAGAGAAAAACCCAACAATCATATGACCCCCTATGAGCAGCACTTTGGTGACAGTGGGAAGGAAAAACTCCCTTTTAACAGGAAGAAACCTCCAGCAGAACCAGGCTCAGGGAGGGGCGGGGCCATCTGCTGTGATTGGTTGGGGTGAGAGAAGGAAGACAGGATAAAGACATGCTGTGGAAGAGAGACAGAGGTTAATAACAGATATGATTCAATGCAGAGAGGTCTGTGAACACATAGTGAGTGAAGAAGAAACACCCAGTGCATCATGGGAATCCCCCAGCAGCCTACGTCTATTGCAGCATAACTAAGGGAGGATTCAGGGTCACCTGGTCCAGCCCTAACTATATGCTTTAGCAAAGAGGAAAGTTTGAAGCCTAATCTTGAAAGTAGAGATAGTGTCTGTCTCCTGAATCCAAACTGGAAGCTGGTTCCACAGAAGAGGGGCCTGAAAACTGAAGGCTCTGCCTCCCATTCTACTTCTAAATACTCTAGGAACAACAAGTAGGCCTGCAGAGCGAGAGCGAAGTGCTCTAATAGGGTGATATGGTACTACAAGGTCATTAAGATAAAATGGGGCCTGATTATTTAAGACCTTGTATGTGAGGAGCAGGATTTTGAATTCTGGATTTAACAGGAAGCCAAAACAGGAGAAATCTGCTCTCTCTTTCTAGTCCCTGTCAGGACTCTTGCTGCAGCATTTTGGATCAGCTGAAGGCTTTTCAGTGAGTTTTTAGGACTTCCTGATAATAATGAATTACAGTCGTCCAGCCTGGAAGTAATAAATGCATGAACTAGTTTTTCAGCGTCACTCTGAGACAGGATATTTCTAACTTTAGAGATGTTGCACAAATGGAAGAAAGCAGTCTTACATATTTGTTTAATATGTGCGTTGAAGGACATGTCCTGGTCAAACATGACTCCAAGGTTCCTCACAGCGTTACTGGAGGCCAAGGTAATGCCATCCAGAGGAAGAATCTGGTTAGAGACCATATTTCTAAGCTTTTCAGGGCCGAGTACAATAACCTCAGTTTGATCTGAATTAAGAAGCAGAAAGTTAGCGGCCATCCAGGTCTTTATGTCTTTAAGACATTCCTGCAGTTTAACTCATTGGTGTGTGTTATCTGGCTTCATGGACAGATAGAGCTGGGTGTCGTCTGCATAGCAGTGTAAATGTATGCTATGTCTTCTAATGATGCTGCCTAAGGGAAGCATGTATAATGTAAACAGAATTGGTCCTAGCACTGAACCCTGTGGAACTCCATAATTAACCTCAGTGTGTGAAGAGGACTCTCCATTTACATGCACAAACTGGAGTCTATTAGATAGATATGATACAAACCACTGCAGTGCAGTACCTGTAATACCTACAGCATGTTCTAATCGCTCTAATAGGATATTATGGTCGACAGTATCGAACGCTGCACTGAGGTCTAGCAGGACAAGCACAGAGATGAGTCCACTGTCAGAGGCCATAAGAAGATCATTTGTAACCTTCACTAAAGCTGTTTCTGTGCTGTGCTGAGCTCTGAAACCTGACTGAAACTCTTCAAATAAACCATTCCTCTGCAGATGATCTGTTAGCTGTTTGACAACTACTCTTTCAAGAATGTTTGATATGAAAGGAAGGTTGGAGATTGGCCTATAATTAGCTAAGACTGCTGGGTCTAGAGATGCTTTTTGAGTAAAGGTTTAACATAGCTGATTATTAGAGATAGGTTGATCCTATTTAAGATCGAAGCATTAGTATAGCTAATAATAATAGCTGCTCTACTCTATGTTGGTACAGGGCATTGAAGATGATAACAGTGGGTGGATTATATTCTTAAACTTAGTTACAGCGCTTTCAGAAAGACATCTACTGTGATAAAGTCTACTCTCCACCGCTGTGTAATCAATTATTGTAAATGTAAATGTTATCAGGAAATGATCAGACAGGAGAGGGTTTTCAGGAAACACTGTTAAATGTTCAGTTTCTATGCCATATGTTCAAACAAGATCTAGAGTGTGATTAAAGTGGTGGGTGGGTTCTTTTACAGTTTGAGAGAAACCAATCGAGTCTAATAACAGATTAAATGCCATGTTGAGGCTGTCATTTTTAGCATCTACATGGATGTTAAAATCACCCACAATAATTATTTTATCTGAGCTCAGAACTAAATCAGATAAAAAGTCTGAGAAATCAGACAGAAACTCTGTGTAAGGCCCAGGTGGACGATAGATGATAACAAGTAAGACTGGTTTCTGAGTTTTACAGCTGGGGTGGACGAGGCTAAGCATCAGGCTTTCAAATGAATTAAAAGTCTGTCTGGGTCTTTGGTTGATTAATAGGCTGGTGTGAAAAATTGCTGTCACACCTCCCCCAGTTTGCTAACAGCTGCTGGACACTTGGGATCATCATGCTGGGGGCGGGGCTTAGTGCTGGCGTCATTTAAAAAGTATTGTAAAGGGAACCAGAGTGATGCAAGCTTTCAGGATGTCCTACAAAAACAATCATCCTCTGTTTGGAGTTAAATCCTTACTGGTTGTCATGGTGATCTGCACGTCGCGTCAGTGCGAGCAGCAGGATCTGTGCAGGGCTCAAAAGCTTCAGCGGTGACCACAGCGCCGCGTCTCCGGTCAGTGTTGACTCTTGTTTGATTTTTCGGCTGCAGACGGAGACGGGCTGTCCCACATGGCTCAGTGGAGGAAGAGGCAGCTCTGCTGGGGGACGCAGGACGTCCACAACGACAATGAAGGGTGAGTGGAGCTCGTTTGTCTATCAGCTCAATTTATTTGATTTTATGTAAGGTTTTTTTTGTGTCTGTGTACCTCATTGTTTTTGATATTTGTAAATTCTGATTATTTTAGTCTTTTCTTTTAATTTCTCGTCATTTAAACACAACTTTTAGTGGATTTAATAGTTGTTTTAAATGGAAATGATGCCCTGGGGCACAAAAGATTTAACCCATAGAAGTACTGAGATTATTAGTATCAGCCTGATTATGTTGTTATTGTTGGTGAGAGAAAAGGACTGTCCACGCTGAGGGCTCGGGGTCAGAGCGGGTCATTTAGAGGTCGAGATCGATGTTGACTGTGAGGAAAATGTCACAGATTGAACAAATGGATTATCGCTTACAGCCGTTTGTGTGTCTAATAAATCGTCTCATTAGAAAACTGAGAAGCTCGGCTTGCTCGGTGCACACCTGGAGCAAGCTAAAGTGTGCTGCAGAGAGATGCTCTACACCAGGCCGCCGGCCACTTCTGGCACCGTCATCTCATTGGAGGCCACTTTAGTGTCCAAGTAGTACAAAAAAACACCATTAATATTTCCTAAAATGTAGTGTTTGGTTTTTTATTTAATTCTCTTTCTGGTCAGACACGTGGCAGCACTTTTGCTACAATTATGTTTGTATTTAACAAAATAAAAATGCAGGTATAAGCGTACACATGAGTTTTTGACTGCAAGTGAAAATAGTTTTCTTTCCAAATAAATCTGTCGCTGAACTAACACAGCCCTCAGCATGTTTGCACTCTCGTTACCTCGGCCAGGTCCGCGGCTCCGAACCGCGGTAAGGAAACTCTGGCTAATACTTTGGGTTCATGTCGGGCTCGTAGCCGGGAACTAGCTTTACTGTCTGGGTCAGCTTTGCTAGCGAGAGACAGAGAGAGGCGTTGAAAGGCTGCTCCAGCAGAACTTTGTTTCGGAGGAAAACACGAACACAGTGTAGAGTCGAGTCTTAACAGCTTACTTACAGCTGGGCTCGTCAGGCTCTCTGTTTGGCTGCATGTTATTATTATATTTACATGCTTCCAGCTCCCGTTTCTGCTCGGTGACAGCTCGTACTTTTCAATGTTCCTTTTTCTCCCTCACGCTCACACACGCAGCGGGAGGGGCGGTCCCACATGTTCTCCCTGCAGCACGGACTACACCACCCATGAGGCTACAGTCTTAAAGGGCCATGCCTGTAACACTCTGCTGTCGTATTAAATCATTTTTCGTGGAATAGTTTTTAAAAAGTATTTCTTCACATCTATATGCGGGCTGCAAGTAGAGGTGACGTGGGCCGCAAATGGCCGCGAGTTTGAGACCCCTGCTCTACACTGTTCATACAGCCATGATGGGACAAACTGTGTCTGCTGTCGTGTTCTGACGATCATCACTAAACCTCGTGCATCGTTTGTCTTTCTCTTCTAGCCTCAGCAATTTTCAGAGCTACAAGCTCACCGAGGATCCTGGGAATAAGAGGACGGACTCAAACAGGGACGGCGAGCTCGTCCTGGACCTCTGTCCTCCTACGAGGTGATTCAGCACATCCTCAGTTTCTGTCCTCAAACCTCAAAGTTCCCGTCTGTAGCTTCAGCAGCATGTTTTCTTAGTTATCTGATGATGAACCTGGCCTCATGTAGCATGTCCTGAGGCGGGGCCTGAGCTAGCCCTGAAACGTGATTGGCTCTCTCGTGTATCCTCTGCCTAAAATGAAATGTGTGAAAAAGTGTTTTTTGCATGTGTAAACTTCTGAGGTGCGTTCAGAGTTCAGCATAGGCTCTGATATTTGTGGGCTGTGACCTCTGACCTCCCCCCTCCCCTTAGCTCCACCTCCCCGTCTCCTGGTACTCCCAGTCTGGGTCTGGATGTGGAGGAGCTGGCTGAAGACTGCTCGGCTGTCAGGTGTCAGCTGGAGTACCTGCAGAGGTTACTGCTGCAGGTGAGCTGTGGGCTGGTGTACTGGTCCAGCTTTCATCTGTAACATCGACTTGTTTACTGTTTGTTGTTGTTGTTGCTGCGTTTGTGATCAGGAGGACGACGGCGATGACGACACTCTGACCACAGACACTCTGAGTCCCGAGGCCAACGACTCTTCGTGTAGCTCCGACTCACAGGTTGGCGCCTTTCAGGCTTTTCTTCTCTTCTTCTATCGTCTCTTATGTTTTCCTGCATTTCCCAGAATGCCTCTGCTCAGCCGCCACCTGTGTGTGTGTGTGTGTGTGTGTGTGTGTGCGTGCATGCAGATCCAGGCTCTCCTGCAGGAGGTGCAGCAGCTCAGAGAGGAGCTGCGGAGCCGTGACCGAACCATCGCACAGCTCACCCAGCAGCTGGTGGGTGTCCCGCCCTCTTCCTGCCTGAGCCAATCCAAACTCGTTATTTCCATCAGTGGTTAGCGGCTGAGAACTGTCCCGACCAAAGGGTTTACATTTTATTCACTTTTATTTCATTTATCCTTTTAAAAACAATAATAATAATAATTAATATTATGATAATAAAACATGCTTTAATTAAGTTAAAATGACATTAAATGTCGTCTGTTTGGGCAAATTAATGAAAATTAAAAATATATTTGATGCGAGAGGCTCTGACTGCAACGGTACTAAAGCATCTTAATAAACATCCATGACCGTACACGGCTGTCACACCACTGAGTGCTCAGCATTAAAGAGCAGCTGGAGACTTTGTTTCAGTTTATTAGTCATAATGTATCAAACAAAAGCTTTTAGGTTTAAGTCTTTCTAAGCTCTGATGTTTCTGTTCGTCAGGTTTGAGCGATTAACTGAATGTTTCTTGTTATGAAATCATCAAACTTTGACATGATCGATGAATCTGTGTTGATCAGTGTGACTGATGTGGGACGATCGAAGATGTCCAAGTATTCATAAGGGGTGTGCGTGTGTGTGCGTGTGCGCGTGTGTGTGTGCGTGTGCGCGCGTGTGCGCGTGTGTGTGTGTAGACTGTTCCCATGGTGACCACCAGGTGTCGCTGCCATGAGATGACGGCAAAGACGGATCAACAAACGCAGACGAGTGTGACGGAGAGAGAGAGCACGGGCTGGACGCTGTGGAGAGAGCGCACGGTGAGCGTGCACACAGACAGACACACACACACACAGACACACACACACACACACACACACAGACAGACAGACACACACACAGACACACACACACACAGACACAAACACAGACACACACACACACAGACACACACAGACACACACACACACACAGACACACACAGACAGACAGACACACACAGACACACACACACACAGACACACACACACAGACACACACAGACACACACACACAGACAGACACACACAGACACAGACACACACACAGACACACACACACACACAGACACACACAGACAGACAGACACACACAGACACACACACACACAGACACACACACACAGACACACACAGACACACACACACACAGACACACACACACACAGACACACACACACAGACACACACAGACACACACAGACAGACAGACACACACACAGACACACACAGACACACACACACAGACACACACACACACAGACACACACAGACACACACACACAGACAGACAGACACACACAGACACACACACACACAGACAGACACACACAGACACACACACACACAGACACACACACACACACACAGACACACACACACACAGACACACACAGACACAGACACACACAGACAGACACACACAGACACACACACAGACAGACACACACACAGACACACACACACACAGACAGACACACACACAGACACACACACACACACAGACACACACACAGACACAGACAGACACACACAGACAGACACACACACACACAGACAGACACACACAGACACACACAGACAGACACACACACACACAGACAGACACACACACACACAGACACACACACACACACACAGACAGACACACACAGACAGACAGACACACACAGACACACACACACAGACACACACACACAGACAGACACACACAGACACACACAGACAGACACACACAGACAGACACACACAGACACACACACACACAGACAGACACACACACAGACACACACACAGACAGACAGACAGACACACACAGACACACACAGACAGACAGACAGACACACACAGACACACACACACAGACACACACACAGACACACACAGACAGACACACACAGACAGACACACACACAGACACACACACACACAGACAGACACACACACAGACACACACACAGACAGACAGACACACACAGACACACACACACAGACAGACAGACACACACACAGACACACACACACAGACACACACACACACACACACACAGACACACACAGACAGACACACACACACAGACACACACAGACACACACACAGACACACACACACAGCCTGTGTCTGTCTGAGAGCTGATAGGTCTAAACAAAGACAGAAACAAGCAGCTGTTCGGTCACATCCAGCTGTCACAGCTCTGGGCGTCTCTGCTCGTGTGAGCCGGGCTCAGACAGGAAAAGGTTGAAGGCATTAAAAAACCTTCTCCTGGTGCAGGTGAAGGTTTTGTGTTTCTTGGCTCTGATTGGTCATCTTCAGAGATCCCGCTTCCTGTAAAACGTTTGTTATGGAGGCCCCTCCTCTCTCTCCTCTGTCTTTCTGCTCTGTGGTATGCAGACACGTGATGAACTGTTGTCCTTCCAGTCCTGCTTTTGTCCGTCTCTCTCCGTCTTCTTGTCTTAATGTTGTAAATCAGCTTCCGTCCCTGCTCTCTCCGTCTCCTCTCCGTCTCCTCAGGCTTTTCCTCCTGTTCCTTTCCTCTCTCCGCCCTGGCAGTATCAGCGCTCCAGGCCTTACAGGGGGAGGCCCAGGCCCAGCATCCCCTCCCACCTCGCGAGAAAACGTGAGTCACACCTCACCCTAACCTGCTGCTCCTCTTCCTCCCCATCATCATCCCCTTCTCTCGCTCCTCGGACTGAGATGTTTTTGTGTTTTGGTCCATTTTTCTGTCGACGCTTCAAACACATCTGTAGAAAAGTGTGTTTATGTTTCAACGACGTGAAAAGAGTCTGCAGAGTGAGCTCAGTCACGCTGAAGTGCTGCTCAAAGGGGCTCATATGATTGTTGGCTACTCTGTATGTATGATTGTAGGGTCGACCTTACAGTATAAAGCGCCTTGAGGCGACTGTTGTTGTGATTTAGTGCTGTGTAAATAAAACTGAATTGAACTGAATATAAATGCATTGCACAGAACGACAGCGTGCAGAGGAAGCAAGTGAAAGGTTTCAGAGTTGTGACTGAATACCACAGAACGAGCGATTGGTGAGTTAGTTGTCCGAGTCAGGAGTTGTCGTCTGAAATATGGCCGTCATTAGGACCCTGCACAGGAACGAGCCGAGAGGTCGGAGAGCAGGAAAAGCCAAGGAACGCCGCCCCCCCAGCGTGCGTGACAACCTGTAAAAACTTTAGCCAGACAAAATCTGCAGTGGTGACAGAAAAGCTCAGACTGTCTCTATTCTCAGTTTAAAGTCTGAGATTTCAAAGTTGAAGCCAGCGGGTTTGATTCTACGTTTCTCTTCAGTTTATTTCACTTTTAACTGCAGAACGAATCGAATTTAGTCAGTAGACGGTTTGTGCTGTGAGGCGTTCAGGGATCCAGGATTTTTCAGCTCTTACAGCTGCAGCACTGCCGAATGAAAGGAGGATGCAGATCTGCACACGCTAACCTCCAAAGCTGTTTAAAGCTCCAGCGTTCAGAGTTAACCAAAGAGGTGAAAGGTCAGAGGTCGAGGCAGGAAGTTTTAATGGACGCGTGGAGACTCGGCGGCACAAAATGACTCGAATATGATTCTGAGAATTAGTCTGAGCTGAGATAAGACGCCACTGAATCCAGACGCTCAAATTAGAAGTTTCTGGTTTAAGTTATTCATGAGGACGAACGTCAGTGGAGCCACTTCAGAGCGGAGCAGACCGAGTTCAGGCAGGAGTTTAATCCGCCGACTTCACCCCAGCATCGCGTTTACCTCCTGCCTCCCTCAGCCTCGCTCTGGTTTGTTTCACTCCTTCCTGATGAGTTTGTTCTTCCTCGTTTGTCACCTTCAGCCGCTCCGTGTGTCTCCTCAGAAATCTGTCACTGACTGTTTGTCATTTCTCTCCTAACTCTGCTCCTCTTCTCTGTTTTTTCTCCTCTGCGCCTTCGTCCAGGAGTGGAAAATCTAGTGCTTTACTTCAGTGACACAGCGTGGTACGGTAGCAACTTTTTAATCTTCCTCACTTCATCCTCCTCCTCCTTCTTCTCTTCTTCGGTCACATAAAGCGAGCTGTTCTGTTTGTACTCAGATGTGTTTGATGCGTGTCTTTAGCAGGGAGGTGATGCTTGTTTTGACGGTATCGCAGTACAACACACGTAAAACTGTTTGGTATTATCGTGTAATAATGTAACAGGCGTCAGTGATAAACTCTCAAACACAAACTTAGTACCGTAGCTGTGCTCAGACCTACACTGGAGAAACCAAACAGCACTTCATAAACGCGCAACGCAGAAGACCCGCCTCGACAGGACAAGACTCAGCTGTACACCTGCATCTAAAGGTCAAAGGTCACTCTTTGAGGACACCAATGTTCACATGTTGGACAGAGAAGACAGATGGTTTGAAAAAGGAGTGAAAGAAGACATCTGTGTCCCTGTGAACAGCCATCTTTGAACAGAGGGCGGGGCTTATGACACCAGCTGTTTGCCACCTGTGATCCAGTCTGAGATCCTTCCCAGATGCCTTAACGCCCACGCACATCCTGGGTTGACAGGGTGGGGCAAGGTCACCTGAAACCCACACCCTACACACCGTGGCTCATGTGATGAGTCACATGATCAACAGTGGGTCAACGGACACTCCCACTAGAGTTTAAATTCCTGGGACTCTCCAGCATTTGGTCTTAGAGATGAAGTCCAGTCGTGTTTCTTTCCCAGCTCGTTGGACGTCGATGTGTTTCCATGTGTGGATCGATTCCATCACTGTGACGAGAATAACGACGGCCCGCTAGCATGCGCTACCAGAAATAGTGCTTTGTTGTGTATCTGACGGACGAAAGCTAAACCAGTTCCACACCAGTGAAGCTGCAGCGTTTTTACAAACCAGTTCTGGTTCGTTTCATTCAACGATCCGCTCTCGCCCTCCTCATTCTGCGTCGCCGCCATGTGCGTATGAAAACAAAGCATGCGTCTTTTATCCATATTCTGTCGCAATATTTCATTTTCTTCTCGTTGCCCGACATACCGGTGATACCGTGAACGGTAGTATTATATTTACATTGATGATGATGAGAGCGTTGGAAAGTCTGCCTCACAGCGGCGCTGTGCACAGAGTCTTCTACCTGAATTATTCATAAACCTTTATTCTGTGGATAAAATAAGAGTGTCTCATAAATGCAGTACTATACAGATGAAGTGAACGGATACACGATGGTGCCTCACTGAGGCGCTTTGCTCTCTGGCCACAGTGACGGTGACGTCCAGCTGTGCCCGAGTTCATCGTTCTTTACCAGCTGTGAGTGTTTGATGGGAAGCTGTGAGTCAGCTTTCTGCAGCATCTCTTTCTTCACATCAGTGACAGCAAACATGTTCTCAGTTTAGAGGTGAGACTTGATGCTGAATAATGTTGTTACTGTGAGGGAAGCACGTGGCCGCGCGGCCTAAAGCGCGGCGAGCCTTCGGGCCGTGCAGATGATCCAGCAGCTGGCCGCTGAAGTCACAAGCTCTTCGGCGGTCTCGCCTTACCTACCTCGCTCCTCCATAAGCACATCAGCTGTTTGATTTCAGGCCTCCAGAAAAGCTCGTGATGCTCAGTCGAGTTGAGGGCGAGCTCGGAGGGACGGTTCTGGTTTTAGCATCAGCGCAACGTGAGAGGGAGGCTTCGCTCCGACGCCAGAGTAACTGGCTGTAAATGACTCGTCGGTCTGTAATCTGTGCAACGTGTCTCGCGAAGGAGATCAAGTCATTTCCTTGTGACAGTGTGCAAAGTGACTTTGATGCGTCTTTATGTATCCCAGTAAAAAGTGCCATTGAAGGCCAAGAGGGCAAATCTAACAGCTCAGAGCTATAAGGATATTTGAGAGTGATTATAATGCACACTAATGTAGAGTCAGTGATACTTATAAACTGGTGGATCAGGAGTGTTCGGAGGTCTGACCAACACCAGCATGTGATGGAGGCTGTGTGGGCTCAGGAACACAGGTGTGTGGGTCCTGACAGAGTGAAGAGAATCGTCTCCTTCCAAAGAACAAAGTTATAAAATCAGAAGTTTTCATGCATTTTAAAGAGTAATTTAGCTGCTGCTGCTTCTTTAATTTGATCAACACATTTGTGATGATGTTTTATTTACGTTTTATTTTCTTGTCTAGTAGTACACAGTCACCCTGACCTTTATTTTGAAAGTTCAGTCATTTGTAACCATGTGATCCGTGGTTCGCCCGCTGCCTCTCGTCCCACGCTCAGCTGATCCAGAGCCTGCAGCAGAGTTCAGCCACTTTTAAACTTTTAAACGCCGCCCAGCCCCACGCACGCGGCGATCCGCGGTAGCTCTTTAACGGAGATTTGCCGTGTTGTGGCGTTAAGGTCATTTCAGATTAACGCTGACAGCACTAGTGGGAACACAACGAATATGACTGCACATTTACTCCGACATCATCCTAGTGCAAAGACAAGTAGAAGCAGACAAAAACAAGCAGCATGCTACTAACTTTACCCGAGTCATTTAGACAGCTGTTAGCACAGGATTCTCCTTATGGGGACCTGATATGTTTAATATGCTGCTGAGAATATAGCCCAGAAGAAGCGTATAGTAGAGCTTTTATTTTGGAAAGAGCCATTTCTCTGTAATAAACTCTCTTTTCCAAAGATGAGGGATTTCTCCATCAGATAGATTTATTCTTTTTGTTGTTTCAGCAACATTACATTTAAAAACTGTACGTTTGAGTTAAAATATATATTTATAATTTTAATAACTGACAAATTAAAAAGGCATGAACATTTTTTTGTATCGAAAAACTGTTCATGCATATGTATGTATGTATGTGTGTGTGTGTGTATATATATATATATATATATATATATATGCGCGCGTGTATATATGATGTATGATATGGCCCAGCCCTAGTCATGAACAAATCCCTGAGGTGCTCCTGCACTCGTCCCTCACGCTCCGGCTCACCTCTCAGATAAACTCAGTTCTTCAGTTTTGGTTCCTCTGCCTCTGTCAGTTCGTGTGAACGCTTTCTTAATTTCACAGAAGAAACAGGGAATTCATTAAAAATCCAAAATGGAAATAAGCTTAAGTGAAAGCAACTTTTTGATATCAGTTTTGGTTTTAATGAATTTTATTTGTTCAGGCAGAGAAGAAGGAGACAGAAACAGGAGACGGACCGAGCTCTTAATAAATGAGACGAGCTGAGATTTAAGATTGATTATAAAAGGAATCGACGGGATGAAGTAACGTGGCTCGCATCCAGTGATGATAAAACAGTCGATCAGTATTCGTGTGTAACGTCTCTAAGTGACTGTCTGCACGCTTTTACCCATGATTCACTGCTGCCTGCAGGACAGGTCACACCTTCTCCTTCACAGTGGAGCGAGTGCGCGGAGTCCAGAGGCCCATCAGGAGGCGGCGCCGAGCTAAAATTATCTTTGTAAATGACTCTTAAATTTTGGATTAGATGAGGTGCGCTACATTCTGGGAGTTTGGTGTGTTAGAGGGGCGTCGCTCTCTGATCAGCTTCAAACCTCAGTGACCTGATGTTTTTAGTCTTTGTGAGTGTCCTCATGTATTGAACTTCCAGCTTGATTAAAATCCGTCCCACACATGAGCAGAGACGGACGCCACCTCCGCACATCACACTGACGCTCTGACTGAAGATCACATGTAGTGTTTTATCTAAATAACGTCTCCGCTCCCTTCGTTCTCTGCTCACCTCCTTTAGTGTGAGGATGTAGTTTTCAGAGTGGAATTTTTCAGCCTCTAAATCTATAAAAAGCTTCATTGATTTGGGTGAACTGTTGAACAGCCCAGAGGGACACATGTGGCCGTTTCCATCCTTTGATTTTTTTCCATCCTTTAGTTTAGATTTGATCCACGATCAGTATGAAGACAGTGCGGTGAGGTCAGCTGACCCCGCCTGTGTTAGTGCTAACCTTCGAGGGTCGACGGTGACCTGCTGGACGTTAGGAGGCTTCGGCGCCGGGCTGCCGTTTCATATTCGACGTGGATTTCTGGAGCGCTGCTGCTAACGGCGACGATCGGATCAAAGAAAATAAAAAAGAATGAACGAGTGCTGCTGTCAACAAACCTGCTCATCAAAGGTTCGTCCTCAGCAGACAGCACAGGTGGGGGCGGAGACTGAGACAATGAAACAGCAGGAAGAGCTCCTCCTCCTTGGCGAGGACGCCGTGTGATCGCTGAAACACATAAAAACCATAGTTATCGAGTATAAAACCGTACGGAGCAAAGCTGCTACCACCGAATATTCACTCATTATTGTTCTGATTTTAATATTCGAGCTTCGCAGTGATGTTATGATGGATTATTCATCTAACGAGCCTCTGGGGGCCAATAAGACGACAGCTAAGACGAATGTGGGTGGATGTGGACGCAGTTTGGGTGGATCAGCATTTTATATGCCAGGAAAGTGTGTGTGCGTGTGCGTGCGTGTGCGTGGTAACACCGTGGGGACGTCCTGTGAGTCGGCGTCAGAGAAGTAGAATAAAAACAGTGGGGCAGTGGAGTGTTTCCCTCCCAAGGTGAATGCTCCTGGAGGAGAGCTGCGTGTGGTGGAGGACGCCCTCCACCTCCCTCCTCTGTCCTCCTCCTCTTCAGTCTTTCTGTCCTTTTTCCTCATATCTTTCTTCCTTCTCTCGCTGCCTTTAATCCACCCATCCTGCCTTGCATTATTCATGAGGTGAATACACCTGAACGTCCCAGAGAGGCTGCAGTACCACTGCCCACCACCAGATGTCAGTGTTTACCAGCAGGTGTTTCTGTTCTGTTGAGAGCAGTAAAAACGTTTTCTTTACATTCAGCATAGGCACTCAGTGTGGCCCCCTGCTGGACCCGGCTGGAGTTTAACAACACTAACAAAAGGTTTCACTTTTGCTTCCTGTCAGCAAAATTATTAAAAACTGCCCGAATACGTCAAGTGTGGACCAATCAGCATTCAAACCCTCAAGCAACACAATATCTGATCTGCACAGAGCTACGAGAGTGCGTTGGATTACTCAGCTGAGCTGTCAGGAATCAGAGACCAAGTTATGATTTCTAAGACGTCTGCCATTTTTGTTTTATGCGCCACTGATTTTTGGAAGTTACTGAACCTTTTCTGTTCTCCTTTAAGTGTTTTTTATCTTTAGCAGTCACCAGTGGGAGCTAAGAGCCACAAACAAAGCACAGATATCATGAATTCACACACTGGGATCCAAAGCATGAATACTCTTGGTATTTAATAATTATTCGTTTGTTCGTTCAGTCGAAAGTTTGTTGTCTTTAATTAAAATTGAATTACTTTAAAATTTAATTTAAAATTGTGTCCGAATATGGCTTTATGATGAGTTTTAGAGCCCTGGAAATTTCTAAAACTCATCAAGCAATGATGTGTAGCTCAGACTGATTGGAGGGGGGGGGGGTGAGTTCGTGAAGGATGCTGTGGGGCTGTCGTGGTTCATGTGCTGGATTGGTAAACTGTGGTGGCGGCTTTTAACCAAGCAGGTCAGAGAGCGTTTCCAGGCTTTGATGGTATCCCACTCCTCAGCCTCCCTGGGAAGCTCCACGTTGGTGGGAACCTTGGATTTGTGGGAAAATAAGTTGTTTTCATCCTGGTGGTGCTGCTGGATCAGCTCTAGACCCTCTGAAAGATATTTGAGGGTCCACAGGAGTCTGCATGTGTTTTGTGGACTTTGAGACCGGGGTGGTTTTTGAGGGGTTTTTTGTTACGACCAATCTGGCCACAGTGGGTGTTTGGGTTCTGGGGGTGTTTGGACTCAGACATTTAAATGGCAACGATTTGAAACGATCAGCCCAACAGCAGCCAGTTTCTGGTTCGCTGGTCTCAGGATCGCCTCTCTGCTTTTGCTGGATGATGTGGTCCTTCTGGCTTCATCGGTCTGTAGCTTCCAGCTGTAATTGCAGTTACCACCTCCACGTCTGAGCTCACAGTTCTTAGCCAGAAATGGGTAGAGGGTACACTCCAAAATCCTGCCCCAGGAGGAGTTTGAGTATCTCAGGAACTTGTTTGGCGCTGGTGGGAAGGAAAAGGCAGAAGCAGCAGAAATGTGCCTCCTCTCTAGGGTCTCTGGGCAGGACTGTTATTTAAGAGAAGGTGTGAGCAGGATGCCTCCTGGATGCTTCCTAGGTGAGGTCTATCGGGCATTTCTGATTGGAAGGAGAAAAAGGAAATGCTGGAGGTTATGTTTCTGGGCTGGCTCGGGAATACCGCAGTGTCTTCCCCAGAAGAGCTGCAGGTGGTGAATGGGGAAGAGAGACTGAGCATCTCTGCTGAGACTGCTGTCCCTGTGACCCAGACAGTCAGCTTTAGATGAAGGATCTACCAGCGCCACACCGAGCTAACATCTGTAGATCCAGATGAGCTTCATAAGTAATGACAACTCAGTTGTAACATGTAACAGGGTAAAATGAGGAGCCAGGATCGGGGTGTTGAATGCCAGCAGGTAAAGATATGACCATGAATCTGTAAATGAGGTGCGTCTGCTCTCAGACGTCTGAAACGTTGAGACTTTTGCAAAGTGAGTGAGATACTTGTGTTCAGTGGAGAGAAAGCTGACATCACCTGTACCTGAGTGAGGAAGTGAAGCTCAGTGCTGCTCTGCACACTTTAATCCTGCAGCCAGCTCACATCTGCACGCTGTTAATCTGATTTATCAGAGGGAAGGTGAAGAAACAGCAGTGAGATCCATCATGTGCTACAATCTCAGCTTACTGATCCTGGCAAACTTGTGTGAAGTCATAACTAATCTGCTGTTTTATCCGTCTCTGTGCTGCTGCTGCTTTTCCCACCTGCTTAAGTTCTCTCACATAAATATGGCGTCTGCTTTCTGCACGCCTCCACCGCTCAGTTATCGAAGGCGCTCTCGTAGCTCTGTGCAGATCAGATGCGTTACACGAGGATTTGAATTCAGCACAAACTCCAGACGACTGTGGACAGAAATGAGAATTCTTTGAGGACAAATCAAAACAGCCATTTTTAAGTTGTTTCAAAGAGGCCTGCAGCGTGCGCTCCTCGGACCTGGAAGCTGCGCTCGTCTTTCATGCGCAGATGAGACGGCGAGCTAAAACGCACAGTAACGTGTTTTTCAAACGTCGCCTTCCCGCTGAACCCCGCCTCCCGATGCGAGAAACTGTTTGTGTTGATCGTTTCATCAGCGTTTCCTTCGTCTTTGAGCTGGAGCGTGAAAGTCCACAACTTTTTAAGTACAATGTGCTTCTGTTGTTTCTCTTTGAAGCGCACAGATCAAAGCAGACGGCCACACACGGCGAGCGCGATGACCTCGTCTGCAGAGCAGCTCCTGCTTTTGTTCTGCTCGTTCTCCAACACCCTCACTGCTTTTGTGCTCTCACCTCCAACATGCCATCAATTATACAACAAAGACGCTGCTTCATTGTTAAGCAGGTGGTGCACGCAGCAGTGAAGTTATCCAGGCTTGGATAACGTGATCTCCACGCAGGTTCTTCTCTGTTTCAAATCAGGAGAATGACTGATGCTGCAGCGCGGCAAGTTATGGAGTCGGGTTGTAGAGCAGGGGTGGTGTCCTTGATCCAGCACAGCTGATTTAAATGGCTAAATGACCTCCTCAACATGACCTGAAGTTCTCCAGAAGCCTGGTAATGAACTAATCATGTGATTCAGTGAGATCTAAAACCTGCAGGACACCGGCCCTCGAGGCCTGGAGTTCCCCACGCCTGTTGTAGAGTCTTCGCCGTAGACTTTAAAGCACCTTGAGGCGACTCGTTGTGATTTGTTGCTATAAAAATAAACCTGACTTCTTGGATCTCTGCTTGAAGTGAGCTTGTGTAGTTGGTGCGCTGTAATGTGAATTCTGCACAAGTCGTTGCACAGACGTCTGTGCAGGCCTGACGCTCGCCGTCTGAGGATAAAATTTATGCCACTGCTTAGTAACACTGAGCGTTGAGGTGTTCAGATAACTGTATTTTTTTGTATTATTACACATTAGACATTAGGGCTGTCACGATTAGTCGACTATCAAAATTGTCGACGGCTGATTTAATAGTCGACGCGTCGTTTGAAGCTTTGTAAGATCACAAAGGACGCAGGAATAAGTAGCAGGATTTAAGAGTGTAATAACGGACTGAAACAGAAGATGGCAGCACTGCATGTACAAGGATGCCAGCTGCCGTTAAACCCCGAAGAAGAAGAAGAAGCTGTGTCCCAGAATTCATAGCGCGGCCCAGCTCAGTTTCCAACAATGCGGCAGCTAGTTAGTTTTAATATTACTCTTATTATTCTTTCTGGGTCACAAAATAAACGTTTAACATATTTTCAGGCGAGAATGTAGCTGTGTAAACCTCAAATATCTGCTCAGTTTATCAAGACACCACATATTTTCAAAAGCGCTCCGACGTTTTCGGAGACGTCTGTTACCCACTAGCTCGATAGCTAGCCGGGGGCTAGGCTAACTAGAGCCGTGAGAACACCGGACTCCCGGCAAATCGTTTTCAAACCCACCGCCGTCTTTCGCTACTCAGGTTAAACATGATATATGAGTCACTTAGATAACTTAAAAATGTTGTTGTTTGGCTTTTTTTAGTATTTTATTTGTTCCTGAGTAAATCGGCTGAGTTTATTAAACTTCACCGAAACAAACTATCATCTTGTCTTTATTTTTAGTTAGCACCTTAAACACTTAAAGCTGTAAGCTCATGATAGTTATATAAGAGCAGATGCTGCTGGTGCAATAAGCTGTAGTTTTACGTCCAATGGATGATGATCTGATTAGTCGACTAATCGCAAAAATAATCTGTGAGTAGTCGACTATCAAAATAATCGTTTGTGGCAGCCCTATTAGACATATTAGTCATCATAAATGAACATATCAGGATAAAGTCTTGGAAAATGTGATACTTAGTCCAAAAACTTTACGTGGACCTTAAACCCAACAGGAAGGAACAAGAACATGAAATCGAGGTGGAGCATAAAGTATCCTGATGTGAGCTGAGGGAACGTCCTCCCTGGTTTATGCGTTTCCTCTACTTTCCCGAGAAAGCAAAAGCAAAAACACATAAAAGACGTCACATCTGAAGTCACAGTCAATGCTGCGCTTCACGGTTTTAAATAAAGTGATCCAAAATGTTCTCAGTTCTTCCTCCACCTACGCTCCACCTCTCCACCAAGCACAGTTAATGAAATCCGCTCAGTGACTTTGGTGTAATCTCACCGACAGACGGCTGCAAACATCTCTGAGCCCCGGCTCTCGCCGTGAAGCAGAATAATGTTGAAGATCTGATTCAGTGAAACTCTACATTTGTGTGTTTGAGATATTTGAGTGAATCCTGACTCGTGTTTGTTCTTCAGCCACAGATACTTCACTCCTCCAATCAGGAAGACCAGGAGCCACTGACAGGTCAAGTCCCGACGCCACCGCGAACTCAAGCTCCACCTTCCACTAACATCTGCCCCGCACATCCCGAAACCCCTGCTGACAGACTCCGCAACCCCCGAGCTCCCAGTTCCACCCATCCAGCAGCCCACGTAGGAGAGGATGACGGGGAAAAGCAGAGGAAGGTGGAGGAGACGAAGTCGGGGGAAAGGAAGAAAACCCACAGCAGGTACCTGCAGCCGCCGCAGCCCTCCAAGCTCCGCCTCTTCCCAAAGACGAGGGCAGCACGTGACCCCGACACCAACAGCACCTCTGGACTGAATTTCAGAACGCTGGCCTTCACCTCCACCTCCTCCCGCCTCCCCAAACCAAAGAACCACTGAAGCGTCCGACTCCTTCCTAACACGCAGCGACGCGAGCGCCGAACTTCCTGTAAAATAAAACGAGAGCTGCAGATTATCGAAGCTTTAGCCGAGGCTGAAATGGACACAGTTAATTTATTTAACCTTATTTTAAGAAGTTGTTGACAATAAAGGTTTTAGTCTGAGTACTTTGCACAGAAACGGTTTCTGCAGTGAGTGGGAGGGGCCATCAGGTTCATCTGAAGATGGAACGGAGGTATGTGAGGTTTTGGCTCTTCATCACAACCTTTAAGGATCTTTAAATGTCAGGGTTTTCTTTTCTTTCCAACACGCTTCGTTTATTCTAGCATCAACACTAAAACTGCACCGAGAGCGTCCGTTAACCAGACGGAAACGCCTCCGATCTCGTCCTCTGATCTCGCCCTCTGCTGTTGGTTTCATATAAAACATCGGTCCTCTTCCCTCAGAGGCTCGCTCCCTCTCGCTGTGTGTTAGGAACCGATTGTACAGCTCCTGAACTTCCTCCGACTCCTCCATCCTTCCCTGAAGTCCAACCACAGTGAGTCTTCCTCAGTGGAGAGGCATGAATGACGTGCATCCACCTTAACCCCCATCACCACCGCAGACTGCATCCTCCTCCAACCTTCATCTTTACAGACTCTCATCATCTCGAAGGTCAGAAAGTTCCAGGACCTTGATCTCGTCGCCCGTCCGTGTGTTTTCAGTTCGGTGTTCACTTCACTGTGTTTCGTTTAGAAACCTGTTGGTTTTCAGACAAGACTCCGATATGAGGCTGAAATCTTCGTCCAAATAGCTGCTGGTTGGTGTAAACACCTCCTTCCTCCTGCATCAGCTGTGAAAGTGTGGCAGTCTTTGTTCCCATGAAAGCCGATGGAAGAACATCTGTGTGCTTGAAGAGTCCTGAAGTTGGAGGTTTTTTACCATCTGGCAGTGATTTGAAAATCAGTCCAGCAGAAGTCTGGATGGACACAAAAGTCTCAGCATGCTGCAAGCGCTCCAGCTCTGTTCTGACTTTAATGGTTTGGGGATGTTTGTTTCAGTCTACTGTGACTGTCCCCCAAAAACCCTCCAACTAAAATAAAATCAGAGCTCCAGATGTGACTCCAGGCTTTGCTGTTTCTGCAGAGGAAGCGTTCAGGCGCTCAGCAGAGACATCTGCTGAATCTGCTCTGAGCTTTGAGCTCTGCTGTGGAAGCAGAAATCACAGCGTGCAGGAGGAGGAAGGTTTCCTCCCAGGTCAAAATAATCCCTACTAATCTGATACTGGAACGAGATGTTTTAGCTCCTCCCCCTTTGGTGTGAACTAAAGAGCCACACCAAGAGATGAAGGAGCTCCAATTGGTTTGCTTTTTAGGAAACGGCTGAGATGAGCTCGGCAGTATGGTGTGAAGCATGCTGAGGCCTTCTTGTCTGAAGGCTGGAGTCATTTCAGACACTCAGTAAATGAATAAAAGGCTAGAAAGTTCAAATAATTTTCGGATTACAGGTGATCAGAGGAGCAGCTGGTAGCTTAAGTGTTTTTCCTTGAAGGCAAACTGACATTTCAGCCCGTCTGTCAGTCGTCCTTTGAACATTTGGACATTACTGCGTCTCACTCGTGCAGTCAGGATCCGCCTGCTGAACCACGTTCACGTTCATTCTTCTACAGGACAACGAGTCTCCCTCATACCTGACAAATCAAACATAGTCTCCCTTCTGTCAGCGATTAACTGTCAGTGCTGCTCGCTTTGATATTAGTAACCGTATATGCAATAAAATATGCAACAAAGTCGCAGGTTCAAGCCCTAAAAGAGGAAACTTTGTTGCATTTAAAATATATGCAAGACCAGCTCAGCTTAGTTCCACGTTTCACGAAGAAGAGGACGCTCGCTGTCTCTACAGACAATCCGGGAATCTGCTAAATCCTGCATGTCCGGTGCCGAGAAACGAAGTAGAAGCGGTTTTGGGGCGATTACTGAAACCACGAGGCGGCTCGGTGTGAAGAACGACGGCAGACTGAGGAAACCGCCCGGCTCCAGCTCGCATCTACCCCAACAGCAGAGTCTGACTGTGCTGGCGTCAGGTTTGCTCACATTTGACTGATCAATGCATTTAAATGCTTTAAATCCTCGTTCAGCTCTGAGCCGCAGCGACTTTAACATGAGCAGGTTTCAAAGACGTCTGCTCTTAACTTTCTGCTGCGTCACTGCTCAGGTGGAGTCGCTTGTCTCCTTTAGATCTCGTCGTTCGCTCCCAGTGGGGAAATCGGAGCCGCCTTAATTCATGCGAGCGACACGAAGCCCAGCAGGGCGCGTTCGCAGCAGAGCTTCAGCTGCTGCTGCTCTTAAAGTTCATCATCAAAGTCCTGGAACACACAGAATTTGCAGGAACGCTGTGATTGATGTTCCTCGGTGAGCCCCTCATCGACGGGGGGAAATTAAAGCAGAAGGCAAACAGGGAATGTCCGTTTGAAATGAAAGAGGAAAATAAATTAGTGCACTGTGTTTATTTCATCTGGTTCAAACAAGGTTTGATGTTTTCTTTTCCACCTTTTCACCAAAAACGACCAGAAAAAATGAAAAAAATCAGCCTCCTCAAGGCTCCGCCTCGGCCTTCGTGTCTCTGTCTGCGCCTGTTTGTCTAAACCCTCCAGAAGCTGAAATAATGGAAGTGAGCAGCTCTGAGCGAAGACTCGCTGAAAGCTGCTGAATCTGAAACAAGCAGCCCATCACAGCTGTTTGTTTGATATACCTCCTGTAATCATGGAGACTAATCGGGGCAGCTGAAAACAAGCATGTCCAATCAGCGCAAAGCACGAAAGAAAACCTTCAAAGTAAAACAGGAAGTGAACTAAAGACACAGAGCAACCAAAACCTCTAAAATCTGAAACAAAACCCGGAGCAGGACGGTTACAGAAACTCAAGGCAAAAACCAGGAGCTTAAAATAGTCCAGCTTTGTCTCTGAGGCGTCCTCTGCAGTCAGAGGAGGTCGTGTCTCAGCGTCTTCATCTGCTGCTCGTCTTCACACCGTCGTGTCTCAGGTTTAATTTTAAAGTTTGCCCCTCATCGTTATTCAAACATCCAATCAGGTTTTATCAGCTGCCGAAGTTTAAAAGTGACTAAAACCACCCGGGGAGAGAAAAACCTTCTGCCCGGGTCACAGAGTGTGAACCATGAAGTCGTGGTCATGTACATTACACAGAGCGTTAGTGTGTTTGTCTCACAGAGTTTTTAAATCATTATTAAACTCGATCACATCCGCTTCATCACTTATTTGACTGCTTTTAAGAAAACTCTGCATTTTCTTCTGTGCTTTCAAAATAAAAGTCTTCTGTGTAGGGAGACTGTACACTAAACATTTTTTAGTCCTTACAAATAACTTGAATACATTTATTTACATCCATGTAATTTAGTTGCATAAGTACAGTTTAAAATGTTAACTTGACTGCTATACGTTCAGTTTACACCAAGCACATTTTCCTTAATAATTACTTATTTAAATCAATGAAACTTTGACTTTTACATATTTCAGCTGCACTTAAAATTGTTGCTTATGCTTATTAAGAGTGAAGAATCATTATTTGAGTGTAACTTTAAGTTCTCAGACTGGTTTTATTGTGACACACCTGTGCAGGAAGTACTGAGATTCACTAACAGCTCAACAACAATTATAAGAAACAATTTCACAATAAAAGCCAATAATCCTGAATGCTTTTACTGTGAAATAAGGGGGTACAGCAGTTTCTTTAAAGCTAGCTTAACAGTGACAAAAACACACAAGGTAGAAAACACTGATGATCAGCAGAGAAACACATTTAAAGTGTTTTTATCAGGATGAACGTTACGCTCGATCCGTGAAGTCAGCCCTGCTGTGGAAAACCTCTCTGTTGTTGTTTGAAATAATTAAATTATTGAAGGCTTTATGAGTAAAGTGCTGGGAATGTTTTCATGTTCACTTTGAGATGACTCTAATATTTCATAATCGTCTGTATTTAAACTGTATTTAAACGATTCAGTGGAATACTCTGAATAATGTACTCACGCTGTCTGTCTTCTACTTCCTCTCTGCTTTTATTTTGAAAACTTGAACTTTTGTTTGTTTCCTGGTTTTGGTGCAATAACTGACGTATTTATGTGATGAAGCGTGTACGTGGTGCGGACTGTAACGTTGTTGAAGCGCCGAGAGGAAAAAGCACTTTAAAACAAGCGTCTCACCTGCTGAACTTATTTTTTGTCTCATTAACGTTGATGCAGCGTTCAGGTCGTACCAAGTGAAAACGTAGCGCCTGTATTCCTGTCAGCGAGGCTCTTTGCAGCTCATTGGTTGATATTTACGGTCCTCTTCTGTCATTGGCTGACATTTCTCTGATGCTGCTGAAATAAAATTAATCGTCCCCAGCTCTCGGTGTGTCCTCCCTTCTTTCTCCAACTGTGCCAAAGTCGAGCCACATTAGAGCGGGAAAGGGTGATGTCGTTCATGGGCGGAGTCTGTGAAGCAGAGATGTCAGGTAGGATCTCCTCTGCCCCGCCCACATGTGGCACAGATGTGCTGGGACAAAGTAAATTAGACGTTTATCCTTCACAGCATGAAAATATGAAAACTGGCTGTTCAAAATGGCCACGCCCCCACCTGCCACGCCCAATTATTACACCATCTTTAATGATTTTTAAATGTGTTTATATCAGTCATTTGAGAGTCAGTATCGGTGTAAGAACGGACGGAGAAATTGGGCCACGCCTCTTTGAATTCCGTCGTTTTCAATTCCACAGGTGTGAAAACCACAGCAGCTCAGCCAGGAAGTGTTAGAGCTGGTGAACTTACATGGCGGGGTCACAGAGCGGAGGTTCACGCCCCCTCCTGGCTTTAACATCAGCACAAAGTAAACTGCAGAGGAGCTTCGTGTCATTAGCGTCAGAGATAACGGTGTGTTTAAGGCAGAGGATCCACCAACCGTCCCCCCTTCACGTGTTTAAAAGGTAAGTGTGACTCTGGACACGCCCACTCTGTTTCTAATGATGAGTTCTGTCGCCATGGCAACCTGGAGCCTGCATGTACAGTAGGCTTCCTGGCTGATTCTGTCTGTGGGAAACTGGAGCATTTCATCATTAGCTCAAATAATCAGCTGGTGCTTCATCGTTGAAGGAAGCGCTCCTCAGACGGTTTCCTGTTTTGGATCTGCGGTTCCTTTGGCGGGCGCTCAAATTAAACATGTGAGCTCAGGTGTTTCATGTGGTCCTAATAGCCCCACCCACCTACCGTCCAAGCTTTGTTTCCCTTTAAAAGGGGAGGGACTAAAGGTGTCGGCTAAAGAAGGGTTATTATTAACTTATGCACAGCTGACCAAAAGTAAAAATCAAGAGCTGGAAATGAGCAGGAGGAGTTCACTTAATTTTTTTCCTTCAAGAATACACTGTGTACTTTTGTCTCCAAACTTTATTTTATGCTCTCTCTCTCACACACACACACACACACACACACACACACACACACACACGAGTAAGAAAGAATAAAAATCATCATCGTTGTCAGAAGTTGACTTTAAGTGTTTCTGCTTGACAAACAGCAGCTCTGGGGTTCATTCTTCTTCTGTGGTTATTGAGCTTCAGTGAAGTTAAACACAGACACACACATGATGCTCTCTGTGTGTGTCTGTGTGTGTGTGTGTGTGTGTGTGTGTGTGTGTGTGTGTGTGTGTGTGTGTGTGGCTACAGTGATTAATTCCTCCCAGTTTGAAATCTGCAGACTCGACTTTTTCATCCAGCTGCTGAAGATTTAGGGGAAATAAAGCAGCCAAATCCTGATGGACGCTCAGCAGGAAGCTCAGCTCAGCTCGGCTCAGCTCGCCACTCTTCCTCGGAGAATGCAGCTTCATGAACCTTCATAGGGGCGGAGACAAGGTTCCACCAACCAATCATATTAAACATTAACCTGTGCCCAGTTTCTAACCTCACATTCAAACTGACATCTGTGTCCACAAACAATATCTCAGAGGAAGAATCATCCTGAGCCTCCTCATCATCACCTCTCAGCTGTAACTCAGCGTCCTGACAGCCCACTCTTCATCCTGACCTCAGTGTGTGTCCTCGTCCTTCGGCCCCTCATCATCCTCGGCTGGTTTTCAGAATCTGAATTCTGAAAAATGTTCCCATTTGTGACATTAATATAAGTGAGTGTGACAGCTGACTCCACCTACACCTGCCACACCACGACACGTGTTTGTGCACGCCCACATTAAACCATTCATACCTGACGATAACTCCCAGCTCAGAGCTCCTCCTCCCCGCTGCAGTCGCCGCATTTCAGATCCATAAAGCAGTGAAGCGGAGGACTCCTCTGCAGTCGTCCTTCCTTCAAATAAATGATGGTAAAGTTACCTGCTGCACATCTAATGGCTTCTTCACTTCAGGGCTCAAAGCAGTAAAAGCATCTCAGAGAGAGGAGAGGGGGATTCACTCTGCCGTCGCCCTCACTAATGAACCACCTCATTAATGACTCACTAAAACCCGTCTCAGTATGCTAATAGGGTGGAGTTAGCCACGCCCCCACAGATGAAAAGGCAGAGGAAAGAAAAAGTTCAGAGAACAACTGACGTGAGCCGGCGGCCAAATACCACGAGGTCAGAGTTCAACTCTGACCTCGTGGCCCTTTGCTCTCCACACTATCATCTTCAAATAACAGTTATTATGTCCCCGAAAAGAGAACAAATGAGAGGAGCAGAGACAGTCTGCTCTACCAGGGGGGCTCTGAGGGGGTCCCAAACCTGCTCCTGTTTTGAAGCCTCACTTCCAGGGTTAACTCCGTCATCATCAACAGCAGGTCCACATCACTGAAGATGCTGCTTCAGTCCCTCTGCTGATCTGCAGCTGCTCTGACTCATGAAGAAGATTCTGAAAATCCTCCAGTTGGGGCAGGAGCTCTTCCTTGAGCCTGAGGAGGCGGGCACCGGAGCGTGAGCTGAGACGTCTGCTTCCAACTCGTCTATGAACCTCCACCGAGTGTCATTTTGTTGATCCGGTGCTGCTGGAAAAGAGCAACGTGATGATTCCTGCTTTAAAACTGGCCCTGAGATCTTTCACACAGCAGAGGCCGCTCGCTGCTTCATGATTTCCAATGTTTTCCGTCGTGTTTTAACTTTTCACTAACTTTCAAGGCCTTGCTCGGCGCAGCTGGCTGGAGGAGAGCTGGGGCGTCCCTGTAGACGGGCGCAGGAAACCCCAGAAATGACTCAGCAGCATTTGTTTGTAATAAGCAGCAATGAGCGCTGAGCAGATTTCATTAAACTCCCAGTTATTCATTAATAAGTGATCCTCACTGTGGAGCGCTATCTGCAGCTTTACTCACCTCATGATGTGCAATAACAGTTAAAGTGGATTCATTAAAAACACATTTATTCACCTCGACTCTGCAGGACACACACACACACACACACACACACACACACACACACACACACACACACACACACACACACTGTGGTGACGATGCTGATGTCAGCGCTGGCTTCGGACCTTCGTAATGAGCTCAGATAAGTTTAAGAGAACGATTTGTCGGGGAAATTGGCTGACGACGCTCAGGATTTAGAAACGCAGCATTTGCTGTTTCAGGAGATGAGCTGATGGGAGGACATTCATCTTTTTATCTCGCAGGAGCGATGGCAAAAACAGCATTTCCCAGAAGTTCTTGCTCCATCTGTCTCCTGCTCCGTGCAGCAGGAGTTAAGCAGGAAAAATATTCATGCAAGGAGAGAAAGCAGCTCGTGGTTTTGTCTGTTACCCTCGAGGCCGTCTGCTGGCATGCTGCGTGTGCGACTGACGCCTTCAACTTCATTGTTCACGGTTAAACGGAAGTCGAAATCTTCCCTCCTCAGCCTCACAGGTCACTGCAGGGCACACCGAGGTGATGTCCTGGAGATGGGTGGGACCAATGTCCCCTATAAGCTGCGTGCGTGCTGGCGCGATCTCTGCGCACAGAAAATCTGCGTGGCGAACAAAAAAAATCTAACCTGAACTGAAATTAAAATTAAGTATAGTTTTGTTGTGTGTCAGAACAATGAGGCGCCTGCTGAGTGTTACAGGTGTTACAGCAGTGACACATCTGCTGCTGTCAGGCCTGCAGGTATCAGGCTGATGTTCTCCTTCATCTCATAGTGGACAGAAATTATTTTTGGAGTTACACAAATAATTTGTGTGGCATCAGATTTGATGCAGAACAGCTGATTGTTCTGTAAATAGTTTGAAATGTTTGTTTAAAAAACGCCTTGGCTGCATTTTTAGGTAAACAGCTGCAAAATACTTTGTTGTTTGCATTACTCAGTTACTTTTTTGAAGAAGTAACTATATAATTAACTGCCCAACATTGGTCATTATTTACTGTATTTGCAGACAGAGTTACAGACTCTCTCCCAGACCACAGACTCATAATACAGTCACAGCTTTATATAAAAGAAAATAAAAAAATAGAAAGTTGTGTTTTCAAAATTGGAGTTGAAGTTATTTTTCCTTCCAATAGTGTTAACATGCTGCAGGTCATCAACAAGATTGTTTTAAATTTTCATTGTAAGTGGGCTGAAGCAGTTAATTAAAAGTCGTCTAACATAAATGCTGTAATTTGATTACTTTAATAAACATGTAACTTGGATGGATTCGATGCTGGCGTGACCACAGTGCACACGTCTGCTGCTGCTCACAGTGGTCCAAGGGGACGCTCAGGGAGTTTGTGCGTTCGCTCAGACACGTGAAACATTAGAGGGAACATTGGATGGGACTCCATCTCTCTGCAGATGTTCCTCTCAGAGTTTCCAGCAGCTGCTTTGTCATAAGGTAACAAAAGTACTTTGGACCCCGGTGTGGCCCCGCCCTGTTTTTGATGCTCATGGGCTCAACCGAAGCTGTTAGCCAGCTGTGGATCTGCATACAGAGGCTCAGGAAGTCAAACCGGCCTCTCTGCATCTCCATGGTGCTGACAAACCCTCCAAACCATCATTTCTCCGCTCAGGCACAAAGCGTTCTCCTGCTGACATTTACAAGGTCAGTACACTGTGCAGTCAGTCAGCGACTGCATGCAAATGCACAGACAGCATCTCATCAAAATACATTTACAGACAGCAGGATTACCTTCTGCTCTTTGCTCCTTAAAGTCGACTCCGCTGAGTTGTGACCTCCTTCCCGCCAGCAGCGTGAAACAGCCGTGATCGGGAGCTGCGCCGTGTTGCCGGCGAACAGATCAGACCGTACGGGAAGACCAAGACGAGGAGATGAAAGCTGATCGATAAAGACCGAAGCACGGTGAAATCTGAGGGCCCAGTTTGAGCCGCTGCAGCGTGAAGTGGAAATAATGCAGAAGGCTGAGAGCAGCTGATCTGACCATTAATAACTCAGAGTCACAGAAAGATGACGAGTTATTCAGGTTTACCAAAAACTGGACACGAGGAGATTTAAAGCCGAGCTCCTTCGGCTCTAAAGTGACCAGCTTGACCTCGACTTTGAGCCATCAGGTGGTCACTGTGTGGGAGCTTGATCAAATTTGGACCAATCCTGTCACTGTTTGGACAAAAGACTTTAATAAACTTGTCTCACGATACACGCGGGACAGTCTGCCACGCATCCAGCATGTAGAGACAGGACCATCTAGCTGGGCAGGAGACGGTCGGGTGTACAGCTCGGATCCTTGGAGGACCAAGAAAGAAAGAAGTGATTCAGAGGTCAAATGCATGTAAAGGAGAGAGAGCCTTTAATCGTCTTCACTTTGTTATTTATTTGCCTTTGTGATGATTTCTCGATGTGTTCAGTAAAATGAAAAATGTACATTTCAGAAAAGTGGAGTAAATACTGAAGGAAATTAAAACATAAATATTTTATATCTAATTATAATTAATTATTATATATTTATATGATATAATTTCATATAATATTATAAATAATCATTATTTACATTGAAACTTTTGGTGTCATATTAATCAGATGTATTAATTTCTTCATTTTTCATTTTGCCTCAGCTCTCCTTAGACACTGTAAACTCTGCTGATCACAAAGAAGCTGTTACAAGATGTGCTGGAATTTTACCTTAAAGAGTGTGTGTGTGTGTGTGTGTGTGTGTGTGTGTGTGTGAGAACCACAGGAGGATGGCGCGTGAAAGTGATGATGAGGATGTGAAAAACATCCTGAAAATGAATCTCTGTGGTTTTAAGTTTTTATCAGAGACTTGAAGGGAATCAAATCTGGAATCATGGAAGTGAAGTGAGTCACCTCCATGTGGCTCAGTCACACTGCAGTAAACACAGGACAGCATCTTCCTTGTGAGGAGGAGTCTGACTGCAAGTAACTGTGGAGGCCAGCTGATGGTCCAGAGATGAAGGTGTTGGACCCACAACCTCCGGGAGACCACTGTCCATCGTGTCTCCAAAATCCTGGTCTGACTCAGACTGACTGCAGTCGCTCTCAGACAGGTTAGCAAAGATCTGCAAATAACTGCCGTCTGAAAACACATCGGCAACACGTTGGAGTCAGTCTGCCGATGAGCAAAAGGGACGTATGTCTTTGAAATCGACAGATTTAAATATGGTCAATTCTAGTTCCAGAAACCCAAGATGGCGATGGCCATGAAGCGAACACGTGACAGAGGCTTTCTGGTGCTTTGCTCATTAATAACTGTCAAAGCATCCATCCAGGAGCTTGCATTAAATTACCAGGAGCCACCCTGTAATGTAGGCAGCTGTCCAAACATCTGCAAACATGTCTTCAGCACAGCCTTCATCAGCTGCTGCTGCTGTTTGTAGAAGAAACAACGCGGCGTGGACGACACTGGAGGATTTTCTTCTTCAGCGTCACACACGCTAAGGCGACGGCGCCGCCACTCATCACCTCTTCGCTGTCAGCTGAAATGTCACATCAGCTGCAACGCCGCTTGATTTCCAGCTTCCATCTGTTGGGGATCAACTGAGGTGTGTGTGTGTGTGTGTGTGTGTGTGTGTGTGTGTGTGTGTGTGTGTGTGTGTGTGTGTGTGTGTGTGTGTGTGTGTGGTTATGGCCTTACTGAGACTGGTCTGTTGCTCTCAAGTCATCATTTTCAGTCTGTTTGGTGTCATGGGCTGTTTCCCAGTTCAGGCTCTGCAGCCTTAAAGGCCGCATTTCAAGGCCGATTACGTCACAGCGATGCGCCGAAGGCTGTCCCAATTCAAAGGCTGCTCGAAATGCGTCCCTCAAATGCGTCCTTCATTTCCCTGAATTTTAAGGCTGCGGCAGTGTAGACTTTGTGGCCCAACATATCCCAGAATGCATAGCGCGGCGGTGGGTGTGGATAATTTTGCCGAAAAAAAACGGCGGATGAGGGGCGGCCGAAGAGTAAACTTTAAGTAAGTACTGAATATTATGTCACTTATTTATGTGCAAATGTTTAATAACGAAGAACATTAAACATTACTGTTGGCCACATGTCGGCAAAGTCATGTGACATTAGTGACGTTTGTACTAACTTGGTTTTAAAGCCTTTACTTTAAAATATACGCCGTCCAATAGCTGAGCTTAATCTCACAGAGAATGATCAAAGCTCATGTAGAAACAAACAAACACATGAACAAAAGATTTTCTCCTTTATTTCTGTCAAACACAGCTGTATGACACGTTTCCAGCTGTTAGTATCATGGTTGCTAGGCAACCTGGGCAGCGCAACGGAGGCTAGACCGTCCCATTTCACAAGCCTCGCACTTCCGGCCTTAGCGGTCTTTGAGTACGCGGCCCTTGAGGATCGTTGAGGCTGCGTACTTTAAGGCTGCAGACCCTGAATTGGGAGACAGCCACGGTCTGGGTGTGTGGCTGTAAAATTCCACTGAAGGTCTGGACCTCCCTGGTATCCACCCATGGGCAGGGCCTACAGCCTCCCTCACCTGAAGCTGATTGAGGCAATCAGGTTGGTTGCTGATGCTGCTTCCTCGCCAGTTCGTCCACTACCCTATGTTGGTAACCAGGCCTCATGCTTCATGTCTATGAATCTCAAGTGCTCTACTAACCTTGCATCTTGTGTTCTAGTTACTCCTGGAAATTCCATCACACTGAACCTCTCGTCTTGGAAATCTGGTTAACCCGCCTGCTTTCAGAATCATCTCCTTGCCTCACCTGCCTGCCCTCCTGCCCTTACACCACCTCGGGCCCTTCACCGCTCAGGACAGCTGTCACACACCACCAAAACCACCTGGACCGCACCACCTCTCCTTCAACGCTTCCATCTCCCACCTGCACAGTAAGACGAATATTTTCATAGCTTCCACCCTCTCCAGAACTCCTTGGCTACCGCTCTAACACTGCTCTCCTCTCTTCCAGTACGTACCTAATCACCAGCAGCTGCCGTTGCTTTCTTGGACCTGTCCCCTTGCTTATCCTTCTCCCCTGGCCAAGACCCTCACGCCCCATGTGTCAAGCTTTAAGTCAAGTACTATCATAAACGTCATTTTTGTGCTAGTTAATAAACCTTTGTTAAACCCCTTCCTCAGCCTCCGCTTTGGGTTTCCTGCACGTTGATTTTTGGTGCTCGGCCTCCAGCCGTTTTGTGACATTTGAAACTAAATTCTGATCATTTCCAAATATAACAGGACATGAAACAGCGTCTCTGAGCTCTTAAAATAGAGTTCGCCTATTTTGTGTGTGTGTGTGTGTGTGTGTGTGTGTGTGTGTGTGTGTGTGTGTGTGTGTGTGTGTGTGTGTGTGTGTTGATGTCGATGTAATGCAGGCAGCCTCTGATAACCAGTGACATCTGAGGCCCCGTGGATGAGATCGTGCTGGTTCTGCATGTCCCAGCGGGTCTCTTTGTTTGAGTCCAGTTCAGACTGGTTTATATGAGCTTTACCCAGCGAGTGCCCTGTAGGTGAATTAGAGACGAACAGGAAGTGAACAGGTGCAGTTTTCATGAGCAAACATGGCGGCTGGAGGAACGGAGCGGGCGCTTCAGATGACCTGTCGGAGTAAAACCTCGACCCTGTAATGGCCCGCATTACATTACACAGGTGTTCC
The DNA here is from genome assembly GCF_057382185.1 of Mchenga conophoros. NCBI lineage: Eukaryota > Metazoa > Chordata > Actinopteri > Cichliformes > Cichlidae > Mchenga > Mchenga conophoros. Next base: position 29,806,489 of record NC_140533.1, on the reverse strand, counting down.
TAATAAAGTGGTCAGTGTGTGAACAATATGTCAGTACTTTAGAGGCATTAAAGATTTACAGAAGATCGAATTCAAGTTTTAATAATTGAAGGAAACCCCACATACTGCTATTAAAGAGGGAGGTGAACTTGTTATATACAAGCAGCATTTTTACAGTTTTTAAATTTTAATTTATGATTTCATCCTAATAAAACAAATGGCTTCCTTGATATTAAACATCTGGCTCCAGGTGTTCATAGATTACCACCATGGTGTGTAATCAGTGCGATTGTGGCGACCTGGAGTAAACGTTCACGAGTATCTTAAGGACTGCGACACGACAGCGAGCATGTTCAATCCACCTTAAACACTTTCATCCATTAATAAACATAAACTGGGGAGCTTACAACAAACAGAAGAAGCAGATGTTCTTCCAGCTGTGAGACGTTCAGAGGTCAGCTGTGGGTTTAACACCACTATCCAAACACATCAGCAGGTTACATGTTCACAATTAACATGTACATGATCTGGGATCAGTCCTGTTGATGCTCTCATGAATAGACGGATGGCGGTAACGTCGCTGGGAATTATGGGATGGAATTATTTCCTCTCTTTTCCTGAAGGATGGTCCAGCGTGTCCTTAAGCGTCAGGGTCAGTCAGGATGCACGGTGGCGTGTACTACCTGAACACAGAGCGCCTCGCTCAGGTTTTATGGTAACGCTCGCATCACATGACAATACTGTCTCTCGTCCCTGAGCCCGAGCTGAACCAATCAGCTTCTCCCTGTGTGTAAACACATTCCTGGTATATTAAATAGTGAAGCTTTTGCATGTTTGCGGCACATCGTTTCTATGGCGCCGTGCTGGTTATTGAACAGAACTGAATCTACCGTGAAGTATTCCCAGTACTACATTTCTCCTCCATTTATGGAATTCAGGATCCGGTAACATCCCAGGAGGAACAGAAAATCTCTCGGGACCCCAAAACCAACAGGAAGTCCAGTGTTTGGAGTTCAGTGTGATTTTTGGCACAGTTCTCGGCACTTTCTGGCTTTATGCTTAAAAAACCTCCTAGAGAACCAATCAGACTTCCTGTTTGTTCAGTCTAAGGCCGTCTGTGACGGGGTGGCTCATTCCCGTGCTTTAAATCTTAAACTTAGCCGAAGGCCAAACGATAACCGAAGCCGACTCTCACTCGCACAGGAGGTGTGCAGAGCTTCCGGCGTCTTTGCCGAGTGCGAGGGGGAAACATCGATTGACAAACTTAATTACACATCTGCAGAACTGGAATAAAACTGAAAACAGCTTTTCGTCTGAGAAATAACCAGCAATCATCCTCTCAGCAGACGTGTGGAAAACATCAACACTCGAGTTTCCTCTCGTTTCCTTTCATCAGCAGGTGAAATCGGCTCCATCATCACAGCGAGAGCCTTTAACTGCGCCTCGGTGCGCCACGTTTAATGCTTTTTTGTCCACATATCAAATCAAAGGCTCGTTATTGGATTAATCATTACGAGTCTACTACTTTCTTTTCCTTATGTGCCAATAAATTTCTCGTTGTTGTGTCCTGCTGGAGAAAACAAGAAATCTGAAGACATTAGTTTGAGGTTTCATTCATTAAAACAGACATTTTAATTTCTGTTGCAGTTTAATTAATGACATTTCCATTATTGATGGAATTACAAAGCAAGTAAACAAAAAGCTCCAGAAGGAATCGATCGTCTGCACTGAAAAAAGAACACGTTGGATTTACTACATTCAGTCGAGGACGTTGTTTCACGCAGATGTTTTGCTTTGGCAGCAACTTAAACAACTTTTAATCAAATCAAAATCAAAGTGTAATCAGCACAACATATTCATATTCAATAACCCTGTGAAGTTTGTGCTGATAACATGTGACCGAAACATGTTTAGATAAAGTCATTTGAGCTTTTCGAATATTTTAATCCTTCATATTCTGTCACTTTATTCCAACACTGTTCATTCACGTTTACTCTAATTCTACTTGGTCACTTAAAAACTACATTATCTTCGTATTACATAATGTTCAACAAAGTCTAGAGTCTGGTTGACATCAAAGTTTAATGGATTTATGACGACTTCCACTGCATCCATCCTCCTCACTTCCAACATAAATGAAGACAGAAACTAAACAGCAGTGATGTTTGTAGGGTTACTGAAGTTGGGCTAGCTGGTATATAATGATGTGCTACGTGATTGCTAGCGACACAGCTATGTTAGCATAAACAGTGAAGCTGGAGGATGAACGCTAACTTCTTTCCACTCGATAAAAGTTAACGTGAGGGTTCCTGATGGTTAGAGACAAATGCAATCGCATGGCAGGATGCTGTACATGGACCAAACTTCAGTCAGGAGAACAACTGAGATAATCCATCCACAATACGAGGTTAGTCATTCATATACTGCTGCTGGGGCTGCAGTTACATCGTAAGGTTTTAAACACTGAGCTTTAAAATGAACAGTGGTAACAAAAACAGGTCGACAGGGATCACGGACTGTTTTTAGGGGCTCGTTCAGATTAAATAGAACCAGATACAGAAAATTAAAACATGTTAAAAACACAAAAGCCTTATTAAACTCAGAGCAGTTTGGACCCAGATGCAGGGTTCATGCGTCATCACTTAAAGACTGGATTAGCCCAACCCCAATAACTGCGTGACCGTGGGAGCAAACCAGAGAGAACCCACTGTAAAGTAGCTGGATTGTGGATTTGAACCCAAGATCATCTTGCTGTGAGGCAACAGTGTGAACCACTGCACTGTCAATCCAGATTTAACAAAAGTAGGAAAGCTATGATTTCAAGCCCTTAACAGGTCAACACTAGCATACACATGTGTGCAGGTGTCTGCCCCTGATAACTGCTGTGATTTCCCTGTGGGTCGAAATCTCCTGTGATCTTGTGAATTTCGTGAGTCCAGGTAACCACTCTAACTAGATCATATCAGGTCATCTCAACAAGAACGAAATAAGTTGATGAATTTCCTGCATATTAAATTACGTTCATCATGGAAACAAGAAATTATGTGGTTCAAATTACAAGTCAGACTTTTTAAATGTAACAACCTCCCAATGTCCTTGTTTTGAGGTTTTGTCCCAGGAATGATGTGATCGAGCAGATCAGAGTGCCCCTGCTTGTTCCTGCTGCTCTTCATCACAGACATTAAACTGTCTGACTGATACATCTCATGATCCTGATGCTGCAGTGATGAACACAGAGCAGAGTTTGGACTGTGACAGCTGCGGTTCTTAAACAGAGCTGAACATGTCACGTGGATATTTGTAGTTATGAGATTACAGGGACTTGAAGTGACCTCCTGTGGGCTTTGCCTGTGACGTGGAAAGTTTTAAAAGCAGATCAAATTTTGCATTGCTTCATTAAATATATTAAAGTTACTGTGATTCAACATTCATGACTGTGAGGAGCTCAGGTCTGAACAGATCTGGTTGATTTTATGTGAACCAAAGACTTCAGTTTAACATGTTCACTGTAAAATATTTAAACATTTATTATATGACAGATTTAGTTTTTCTGATCAGCTGACTGAATAAAAACACCGGAGGATTTCATCATGGACAGTTTTCCTCCTAAAAACAGAGACTTTAGTAACAGGAAACTCTCGTTTCCCATTCTTCCTGTTTGTTTGAACGCAGCAGCACACCTGTGCAGGTGTGCCACATTAATCTGAGCTCTGTGGAGACAGGAAAGTAAAAGTTCCTTCACAGCTTCTGATGGTGTCTACGGTCTGTCTCATAAACCTGGCTGTGACCAGCGTGATGAAGAGTGTGCTGATGAAGGTGATGATGTCATAAAGGTAAGAAGCTGCTGTTCTTCATGTTTTAAAAGCATCTCGTTCAGCTGACGATGGCTTGGAGTGTCTCGGCTGTTTGCTCCGTCTGCTTTCTTATTAACTGTGTGGACATTTACACACACACACACACACACACACACACACACACACACACACACACACACACACACACACTAGGGCTGGGTATCGTCACTCATTTCTAGAATCGATTCGTTTCTGATTCACAAGGTGCCGAATCGATTTGATCCACGATTTGATTTAATTCGATTCGATTCAATTCGATTTGAATCTGGGAAATTTTGACAGTCAGAAATATTATAATTCAGATCATGCATCAGTACATTTATATATTTTTATATCTATAAAAAGGAAGCTGACACTTGCGAGACTTTATTAAATGTGTGAGCATCACAGCAGAGGCCTTTGTGTCAAAGTAACTGAAGATAAAACACAGAAAAACATGAAGGAGATTTTCCAGGCCTGGATTTTATAAAGATATTCTGCAGTAAAGAAAACCATTAATGAACACATGAACGTTACCTGATGCTGCTGACGTGAAGCAGAGCAAAGTTACAGCGGTTTTATTACAGACACAGCGTTTTGCAATTTTGCATAATTTTAAAAAGTGTAAATTTGTTCAGTATTGAACGGCAGAAGTTAGGTTTTCTTTTCAGAAGTAAGTAAAAGGAAAAAAACAGCAGCTGACAGCCTGTAAACAACAGTGGACTTGTGCGTAACAAGCAAGCGAATAATGAAGAAAACAGAGAGAGAGAGAGAGAGAGAGAGAGAGAGAGCTGTGCATGAAGTGTGATTTTATCCTGGTGGAAGCAAAGCAGCAAAAGTCAGAGTGAGTTCATGTTTGTGTGAAGCGTAGTTTGGATCTTCTTTTGCTGCTGGTTCGGTCAATATTGTTTGGAGAGAGATCAAACCTGCAGCTTTAGAATCAGCGCAAAAAGGGCGTGAACACAAAGCTCGACCCGCCGACACATCAGAATCAGCGACCGTGTCCGTGCCGTCGGTGAGAAAGTCACATCTCACTGATTCTGATGCGTCGGCGTTTTGTGTTCACGTCTTTGTGCAGAAGCCGTGTTCCTGCTCTCATTTACTGTTTTAGCTGTTTGGTAGTTGTTGAAATTTTGTGAGGTTTAACCTGAGATTCTGGCGTTTCGGGCAAAATAAATTTATATTAAAAAATCGATTCAGGATTTTAATGAATCGATATCACGTTATCCAAGCCAGGATCGATTTTAATCGATGAATCGATCATCAAAACCCAGCCCTAACACACACATACACACACACAGAGTTCTGTGGGTGTATAGTGAGAGTAGTGAGTGGTGGGGTTGGAGGGCTTCTGCTGCACACACACCTCCACACTCGCTGTTTGTTGGACCAAATTTTAACAATAAATGTGGCAAACTGATGAAAATGTTGTGATGATGCAGCTCTGCCTCCTTTGAAATGAGTTCAGTAACTAATCAACGTGTAAAGCTGATCGTTCACATGTCAGGTGAAGCCTCGTTTCTTTTTGTGAGCTGGGCACACACACAGACCGAGGGTTTCATTGTGTCTAATGAATGAAGTGCAGAGGAGGCCTGGAGTTGTTCTCTAAACGGCTGCACATTTCGTTTGCTGTTGTTCTCAGTTGTTTTGTGTCCTTTGATTTTCTGCTCCATAAAACAGCTAATGTGCACATGTCAGCTTAAAGCTGAGAGGAAATGCAAATCACAGACTGTAAAACTCTGTGAGAGGAGTCGAATATGAGTCAGTGAAGCTCACGTGTGACTCATGACAGCGAAACTGAGGTGAGTTGTTCATGATATCCTGAACTTTTCTGTCAGTAAGTGCTGCTGTTTTTGTCTCTGTTAGCGGCTGTTAGCCGCTGTTAGGCTCTGTTAGCCACGGTCAGCCGCTGTTAGCCACGGTTAGCCGCTGTTAGCTGCCGTTAGGCTCCCTAAGCCGGCCTTAGTGAAACACTTCAAATTTGATCACCATTGTTGTACTCAGTCTTGAATAATCTCTCATATGACGTGAGAATGTGATCAAACTGTTTATCAGAGAAAAAGTGTGATTAATTCTTTTAGGGCACTCGAGCCCAACATTAGCTTATAGCTTAGCTTATAATGAGCTGTTGTGTAGTTGGCTCTTCTGAAGTTCTCAGAGACAGCTGTCATCTAACCTGCTGAAAATAAGTAATTGTGACAATATTAGGAATAACCACGCCGCCGTCATCTCGTCCGCGGTTCAGCACTCCGTCCGCCAGGAGGGGGTGCAATAAAACGAAGAAAAAACTTAACATTATGAAAGATTAACAATGATGAAACACAGTAGCTCATGCAGAATGATGAAAAACACCAAGTTAAAACATGGCAATCCCACCCTGTGACACAAACTCCATGTGTTTGCACTGCAGCTGGACTGCAGCTGTTTTGCTTTTCTTTTCACTTTAAAATTGGAGGAAATTTTGAATTTGTTTTTATCTCTTGTCGTGTGATGTGCTGCTGAGGCCGCATGTTTTCCCGTGACCACGCCGTCAGTGATTTACATTCCATTTACATTTAGATGACTGCTGCTGCTGCGGCTCTGATGACGTGACGCACGCTGAGCAGCTGGTAAACGACTTTGTTTCCCGTCTCTGGTTTCCAGTTAAAGCCTCCTTCCCTTCTGTGTCAGAGCTGCTCAGGTTCACTCTGGATAATGAGGAGCTCTCCCTCTGCCGTCTGTCAGGGTCTTGCTGTTAATGTGAGTTTCTGCTGAGATCTTTCAGAGATTCTGCTTCTGTTGGTGTTACAGTGACACAGGTTAGAGACTGCTGGCAGACTCGCATCTACACGTTGTAGCTGTGTTCTGTCACCAGGGGGCAGTGTCAGAAATAAGCAGAAGGAAGTTCATTGGGCTGCTCTTCTTCATGTTTGCTAATATCGTAGCATCGTAACCCCCCTGGAGCTCACACACGAGCGAGGTGTCGGCCGGTTGTCGTCTCTCCGTTGCTTCCTGCCTTGTTTCCACTGTGTGCCACAGCAGCCCGGCGCCGCTCTGTTAGCGGTGACCCTGAACAGTCTCTGTGCCCAAAACCACGCCCACATTGACATCACTGCACAGTCTTGTAGCTGACAGTTGAATACTAGCTAACATTTTAGACTGGGGTTCTGTACTTAAACCGTGAATGGTCTCCTTCACTCCCATTGGTTGTTGCTTGAGCCACTCGCCAACGTGTCGCCAGTTTCCTCCTCTGCAGACGATAACAATGCTCCTGATGAACACACGTCCACCCTTCAAAGTTTAAAAGAGACACAATTCAGCCTCAGTTTGTTTAAGGTGTGTGTGTGTGTGTGTGTGTGTGTGTGTGTGTGTGTGTGTGTGTGTGTGTGTGTGTGTGAGATTTTGTGAGAGATTTTGAAAACACTGTTTGGTTCCATTTGTGGGCATAATCAGGACGTTACTTTTTATAAATTCCAACACATCAAGCATGTTTTGGTCCCGATGATATAAAAGTGGAGGTGAGTCACCTTTAGCGTGCGTGCGTGCGTGTGTGTGTGTGTGTGTGGTGCAGCTGCAGCCAATCATGAAGCCAATCTCTGGCACCTGTCTTTCCATCAGTGCAGCCATAAAAGTCGAGGTGGCGGTAAAGCGGAGTGACTGATTTAAGAGCTGCCGCGGCTGATTTTTATTGCCACCATCTTTGTTTTGGGCGCTTTGCTGTGGATCACACACAGACACGAGCGTCATTACCAGGCCGTGTGACATCCGTCCTGATTTTCAGTGTCTGATCCACAGGACAGCTGGCAGACGGTTGCAGTTTTACGATGGAGTCCTGACTTACAGGTGCACATTTAAAAAAACAAATTAGTTTTCTAACAGAGCAGCAGCAGTCTAAGCAGGAAGCCCTGACCTCACCCTCGCCTCCTGCAGCTCATCTGGGAAACATTGATTCATATTTTTAAAAAATGAAGAAAGGCAGGCGGGTGTGCTGGGAGTTAAAGCTCTGAGGCTGATATGTGGTCATAAAGGAATCCTCATCATGTGGGATGTGAAGTATGACTTAATGTTCAATCAGGATGATCTGGAATCAAACATCTGCCTGATATTCGTTAAATCACTTCCACCTTCCCGTGCTGTCAAACTCAACAATGACATCACTACTCCAGTCCAATCAGCTTCTGGCCTGAAGCCTCCCCCAGCGTTTAGACTCTGGGGTCCTCCCCCACATCCTGACACCGGTGGGATTCCTGACTTCCATGATGTGTCATCAGATAAATAATTCATTTCTGCTCATGCAGCTCTACCTTCTTAGACCCCGCTCTGCTCTGCAGCCTCGGTGAGCTCAGCATATTCTTTCTTTCCCCCCACACACAGTCTCATAGCTTTAAATCTGGTTGCCTGATCAGCTGAGACTCAGGTGACTGAGGTTAATATTCAGTAGTTGTTGTTGTTGTTGTTGTGTAACCACACGTTCTCCTGCTGCCTGTGCAGGTGGTGCCGGGAACACCAAACAGCTCAGGTTGTGTTGAGTTTGGTTTGAACTCAGCTGGAAGAGTTTCACCGACTCGTGTTTTCCGTGTGATGCTGTGATCATGTTTCATGCTTTCATATTTAAACTGTGGCTCACATGCATGAAGCTCACAGGACAAGAAAACCTGCTCAGTCAGATGAAGTTCATCTGCTGACAAACTTCATTTGCTACATTTCCACATCTCCTGTGGGACAGTGACCTTTAACCTTTAATGTTTACGTGACTGCAGGTTGAAGGCTCTACCACATAAACAGCCGCACAGAGAGCACGCTCAGACATAGCAGTGCCTATTTCACAGCTCCGTGTTAGATCATCGAGTTTCTGCATCTTATTTGCAGCAGTGTTAGTGTTACAGATGTTTTCTGTATACCATCATCATCACCTGTAACATCATCATCATCTCCGATTGGAGCAGGTGGCACCCACGTGCCCCTTTTTAGTGAGCGCGCTCAGTGCCTGAAGGAGAAAACAAGGCTTGAGAGCCAAACTTGATCGCCGTTGTTGTGTCGTGATGTTTCTGATGTTAACTTTTGCTGAGACGGCAGCCGTACCAACATGACACCATGGAAACCCTCCAGCCGTCTCCCAGTCAGCCTCTTCTGTTGGTTCAGATGTTTGAACGCTGACTTTAGATCATTTCATGAAACTCTTTGTTTTAGCTGAAATGTGATTTGATGAGGTTTTGAAAGCTGCTGCGTTCGACCGACACGTGCTTCAGCTGCAGGGTCAGAATGTAAACATGAACACATAAAGCTCCAATTAGCATCATTAGCACGAGCGTCTTCTTCTGATCGCTGAATTAAGGACTCACACGCTGCGACACGCTATCGCTGAGCTAATCGCCGCCTGCGCCGTCTTCTTACACTAAAGGGATAATCTGCTGCTCTTTATCAGTCGCAGCAAATAATAGGATTTAGGAGTCCACACACACACACACACACACACACACACACACTTGTCCTGAGGCGGAGCTTTTTACATTAATCTCTTAATGAGAAAAATCACAGGGCTGTGTGTGTGTGTGTGTGTGTGTGTGTGTGTGTGTGTGTGTGTGTGTGTGTCTTAAGGCTCTTCCACCAGTATCTACTCGGCCCGGCTCTATCCTACTCTCACCTGTAGGAGGCGCCACAGTGGCTCTGCCTCCATCTTGTCCTATCCCAGCATCCTCCTCTGTCACACCAACCCTCTGCACGTTTCCGCTCAGCGTCTGAGAGGCGCACAGTAAAACGTTCAGCCTGACGAGGCTGATTGGTCCCCGGGGGCTATCGAACCTGCAAACACGTTGGTTATTCCAACAAGTGGCTGAGCAGATGTTGCTGTGACACAGCACAACAGAACCTGAGTGGGACCCAGAAACAGGCAGTCGCAGAAATGAGCAGAGGGATTATTTTTGGATCTCACAGACATGATTCAGTTTGACCTGCTTGTGTTTCACTCAGGCTGAACAGCTGGACTGAAATCAGGTTTTGACATCTGCATCACAGATGCTGACGGCCAGCCTTTAAAGACTGATGCTGGGGTAGAAATGATCTTTAAGATGAGACATTTAGTCAAATTTAGTCCACTGCCACGGGGGTGCAGAGGATGTGTCGGCAAAGGTGTGTCCTGTTTTTGTGATGTCATTAGAAAAGTGAAGCTTTTACATTTTGAATAATCAGTACATGTGAAACACCCTCCTCATGCCCCTTCGTATGATGTATTAGTCGATATGGTTTCCTGAACTTTGACCTTGGAGCGCTAACAATGAAGGTAAATAAATACAATTTAAAGTTTTTCCTGATTTTTCACGTTTGATGTGACCGATGTTCACCAAAATGAAACCAGCTTCAGTTTGATGATCACAGCTTTGTCACCAAAATCAGTCGTGCAGTATCTGAAACTATTAGAATGTTTATTCTTGATTTAAACTCTGGGTAAATGCGTTACTGCATCATCATCTGCTCTGCTGAGGCTCCTGAGGACCAGGTTTTGGCAGAAGGATTCAGCTCGTCTGTATTTTGGGGTCCGGTGTTTCTCGTCTTCCTCCTGACAACAGCTCAGGTTCTCTGAAAGGTTCATGTCAGCGGAGCTGGCCGGCACAGAGGGGATGGTCAGAAAACCGTTTGGTAGTGCTGTGGCATGACGGGCAGGTGGTCAGTGCTGCTGGAAAAGGAAATCTCCATTAAGCTTTCTTTACTTTGCATTGAGAGGAACTTCACAGTGGATTTCAAACACTCGTCCTCCAGACTGTAAAAATGTGCTTTAATCAGAAACAGAGACTTTAGTCCAGGTGTCACGGCACACTGTGACACCTGCCTCCGTCCAATTCAGCTGAGTTTTCCACACTAACCTGGTTGTTCTCCCACTTTTTTTCTTTCCACTCAGTTTCCCATTGATACACTAGCTGACCTTCTTGCAGGATCACTGCAGCTGAGTTAAATCAGCTGGTTATTCATTATTACAGATACGGTTGTGATAATGGATTCCTTTCTTTAGGCGATTACTTTTGATAGCACCAGCTTTTCTTTTAGCAGTGAAACTGATTTTATGTCAGAATATTAGTTGGTGGAAAAAGCAAAGGAAATGTGACCGACAGGAAATGATGAGTGCGTCCCGAGTTATCATCCTTTCGTCGTACTTTGAGGCATTTTCAGAAGCTTTTAAGTTTAGTGCAGATGCTCGGAGTTACAACCCTCCTGAGGTCTTTTATTGGAGTTATGAGTATTTTCAGTCTGTACTGCTTCACTAACACAGCCTTCATCATTGTGGTTTTAAAAATGGTCTCCTGGGTGTTACAGCTCTAATATCAAAAATGAGAAATCTACTCGGGCAGGAGGGAATCTCACACAGCACCATGGGGATGTGAAATCGCGGAGAATGAAAGGATGACCTTTCGCACAGGTAAATCTTTCTTTGGTGGGGATGAAAAGTACCTCAGCTTTCCCAGTCTGACTTGTCTGCTGCTGAGGTCATGTCTGAATAACACAAACCCTTCGGCGTGACTCACATCGCTTCTCTGTAATCAAGAAACCCCGGATGCCACCTGGAACGTAACGCTCGGCCTGCGTACGCTCTGCAGCACCGTCTCCGTTTGTTTGACCTCACGACCCGCAGACTAAAATCCTGCAGATAGCAGCTCACTGTATTCGGTTTTCCACTGCTTTGTAACCTTTCTCATTCAAAACCTGTAATTCACTCAGAGTAAAAATACGCAGAGTAACCTTGGAGGAATAACCAATATATAAACAATCCAACATCTCATGTTTGTGAAGGAGGAAGCCGATGCCATCCTTTATTCTTCGTGGCTCTAAAGATGTGATGAATGCTGGAAAAGATCATTTTTCACACGTTCCTACAGTCGAAAACCATTTTAAGTAGAATTTTATCGCTTTGAGACCAGTTTGAGGGGTAAAAACTCCCCAAGGTCGTCCCCAAAAGACCCTAAGGTCAACGTTTCTGACAGTCACCTGGGATTTTCAGATTTTACACCATAGGTGCATCTACTGAGACGCTGAGGGGGTAGCGCTGGTGGCATTTCATCAGTTTTAGTCTTTGCATTTTAACTAGTTAGTTATTAATCTCTGTCTCTCTTCCACAGCATGTCTTTATCCTGTCTTCCTTCTCTCTCCCCAACCAATCACAGCAGATGGCTCCGCCCCTCCCTGAGCCTGGTTCTGCTGGAGGTTTCTTCCTGTTAAAAGGGAGTTTTTCCTTCCCACTGTCACCAAAGTGCTGCTCATAGGGGGTCATATGATTGACGGGTGTTATTGTAGGTCCTTACCTTACATTATAAAGCGCCTTGCAGCAACTGTTGTTGTGATTTATATAAACAAAAGAAGCACTGATCACTGTCAGAAGATGAGTTTGAGGAGACGAACAAGAAGCAAATATTGGGATTATTTTGGACACTGCTGACAAAGGAATTCAAGACGAATGAAAGCCCTTTGTTTGAGGGAGAACTATTCAAACATCGTAAGCAAAAGTTTTGTTGCTTTCCACGTCAAGAACAAAATACACCTCGTCTATGAATTGGTGTTCTGGTCCAGCCTTTCCTATGACACAGTGGGATTAATGTCTGCCAAAGGCAAAATGATAAACGTGCATTAAATACTGCACAAACAGAGGGAAGGCAACATCTGTCTTCATTGTAAATGTGAACATAAAGTTACAAAAGTAGAAGCTGCAGAGAGGCGAGGCGGGGACATAAAGGAAGTGCACTTGAACATACAGACATTTATCAGCCAACTTGTGACTGCTACACGGACAAACAAGACATCTGCCATAAATCTGGACAGGCGCTGTGGGTGCAAAGACACATAAAGGACACCTGACTACGGAGACGGGCCATTTCAGGACTCGTAAAGCTGGAGCAAAGTCAGAGAAACCATAAAGAGTTGACGACACGACGTAGGGGGAACGAGATGCTTGGCCTCAGACAAAGAAACATCGTCAGCTCGCACTCAGTTCTGCAACAGCTGATGCTGCCGAGAGAGTCTAAAGATTTCCCAAGAGCTCGTTGTGTTTAGTGATGGTAAATTTGATTCTTTTTACTGAATCGAGTTTAAATGAGTCACTCACCAAAGTGAATCGGGTTTCTTGAGTCATTTGAGTCACTGAGTCATTTGACCAGAGAGTGCAAAAATGTACATTTTCACTCAAACTTAATTTGTTTCTCTTTTAATGTAAATCCTACTGCTAAGATGAGTGATTGTAAAAGAAAACAACTATTTTATAGAGCAAAAAAGATTCTACAGGGAACATTTATTTATTTGTATTTTATTTTATTAGTATTTTCCTTAATTGTGTCAAATATATATTTTCTCATCTAAATGTGCACTGAGCTGTGAGCCAGGGGGCGGTACAGTGCCTTAACATTGGTTGCCAACCAAGCAGAAGAAGAAGAAGCTGTGAGCCAGGAGGGAGGGGGTGAGCAGCTCAAATGTGCTTGTCACTACCCGATCCGTACCGGAAACCCGATCCGTACCCTGCATGCGCAAAAGGTGTCTACTTCCGGTCGAAGCGTTTTACGATAGTTACAGGTCAGAGTATCTGTTAAGATGTTAAGAATAACAAGTATCTCTTAAAATGTTTCCGATAATGAAACATTTAATATAATGTAGACAAAAATAAAAAGATAGTGACAGATCGTTACTGCGCATGTGCAAAGTCGGACCGTACAAATCGGGTCTACCCGATCCGTACCGCACATGTGCAGATGTTTTCTTCTTCTTCTGTTCGTTTAATGGCAGTTTACTCCCCAGTGTACGAGGATACCGCCACCTGCTGACTGAGCAAATGAACCCTATTGTAAACTGAATTAGCGTCATCACAAACGTGTGTTAAATTTGATGTAGTGATAGTCGAGTGTGTTTATGCTTGTCTGTGAGGAGAGGATTGTTGGAATAATGATGATGATGTCCGCTGTCACTGTCAGTTGTCAGTAAACACTTCATCTGGCTGCTGAATCATCACGTGACATATTATAAAGTCTGTATTATTAACTCTGTAATTAGGCGCCATTCTTCTTATTTTACGGCGCTGTTGTTCAATCGGGGGACGCTCTCTGTTGAGGAGAGAAGCATTAATTTGTTGCGGATACGGATTATTCATTGTTTAAATGTCCCGGTAGTCGAAAAGGAGGCAGAGCTGCTCAGAAATGCTAGGAGCTAACTGAGCGCTAACCGTGTCATTCAAATATATTGAATGTCGCAATGTTGGCAAAGAGAGGAAGTGACATAAGATTTGCCCATGCGAGGTACGGATCGGGTTTCCGGTACGGATCGGGTAGCGACAGTGTTGTTAGCATGTTAGCTGAGCGCTGCTACTGTGAACCGAGGAGCTATTGTCTTGATGTGAGCTTCTACTCTGGGTTTTTTCTTCCAGTTCAGAGCAGAAATGTTTTTGTTAAGAAACTGGCTGTTGTTTTTTTCCCCACAATTTTAATTATAAGCTAGATATGACTACCTCCCAGTAGCACTCACCCCCATCATCACAAAGTGCTTAGAGCAGCTGGTCCTAGCACACTTCAAATCCTGTCTCCCCCCCACCCTGGACCCCCACCAATTCGCATACCGCCAGAACAGGAGCACAGAGGATGCAGTCTCCATCGCACTGCACTCTGTCCTCTCACACCTGGACAACAACAACACCTACGCCAGAATGCTGTTTATAGACTTCAGTTCAGCGTTCAATACAATCCACCCCTCACAACTCATCAGGAAACTGACAGACCTGGGCATCAGTTCCCTCATCTGCAAATGGTTACTGGACTTCCTGACCAACTGCCCCCAACATGTCCGGCTGGATAACCGCTGCTCATCTACAATCACGATGAACACCGGTGTACCACAAGGCTGTGTGATGAGCCCTTTCCTCTACTCCCTCTTCACCCACGACTGCAGACCTGCTGATGGTTCCAACACCATCATTAAGTTTGCAGATGACACCACGGTGATTGGCCTCATCAGTGACAACGATGAGGCCGCCTACAGGGAGGAGGTGGATCGTCTGGCTGAGTGGTGCGACAGAAACAACCTGCTGCTTAACACCGAGAAGACCAAGGAGCTCATCGTGGACTACAGGAGGAATGCTGACCCACATCCACCCATCCACATTAAGGGGACGGCTGTGGAGCGTGTGAGCAGCTTCAAGTTCCTGGGAGTCCACATCTCCGAGGATCTCACCTGGACGACCAACTGCTCCAAGCTGGTCAAGAAGGCTCACCAGCGCCTCTTCTTCTTGAGGACTCTGAGGAAGAACCACCTGTCCTCAGACATCCTGGTGAACTTCTATCGCTGCACCATCGAGAGCATCCTGACCAACTGTATAACAGTCTGGTACGGGAACTGCTCTGCCTCGGACCGGAAGGCGTTGCAGAGGGTCGTGAAAACTGCCCAGCGCATCGCCGGAGCACCACTTCCTGCCATAAAAGACATCTACAGGAAGCGGTGTCTGAAAAGGGCTGGGAAAATCATCAGAGACCCCAGTCACCCATCACATGGACTCTTCACCCTCCTGCCCTCTGGGAGGCGCTACAGGAGCCTCCGGACTAAGACCACCAGGTACCGGAACAGCTTCTTCCCCACAGCTGTCAGACTCCTGAACTCTGCCTCCTGACATCTGACCCACGTTAAACTCATGGACTGAACATACACACACCCACAATGGACAACTGTACCCTCAAACACAATAATAACATGGACTGAACCACCACTCACAACCACTAGCACTTTATATAGCCTCTGTAGAAACTATCTACACCCTCACTTATCTTAACTGCACTACTGTATAGCTCTGTGTAAATAATCATTCTGTACATTCAATAATCTTTAATCCTACAACTGTTTACAACTTGCATAGTTCCCATTTCTGTATAACTGTATATCCCAGATTCTGTAAAGTTATTTATTTCATATTCTGTATAGTTTTTCATATTTATATCCTGTTCATAGCCTGTACATAGCTTGTACTCACTACAGCCTGTACATACTTATAGTTATAGAATATTCACAACATACTTCATACCGTGTACATTATAACATACCATAATAGACCCATTTCTGTAATATACTCACATATCTATATTATTGCTAATATATATTGTAATATATCTATATCACTAAGCACTTCTGGATGGATGCAAACTGCATTTCGTTGCCCTGTACCTGTGCATGTGCAATGACAATAAAGTTGAATTCTATTCTATTCTATATATTGCTGCTAATGGAATTAGTTTGCTAACAGCAACAGGGATGAGTCAGTGAGTCAGTTGGACTTTTGAATCATGATTCACGAGTCAGTGAAGTGATTCTCGAGTATTGAACAATTCGTTCACGAATCGAACATCACTAGTTGTGTTTCCTTTAACCCTGCACTGTTCTCACGTCTCATCAGCAGGGATTTATTTCTTAATAACAGAGTTATCGTGTGGACGCTGAGAGCCGAATGCTGCAGTAGACAATAGCATAGACACAGTACTTGTATATTTACATATACTACTGTGTGTGTGTGTGTGTGTGTGTGTGTGTGTGTCAGTATAAAATGGGTCCTCTTTGAACCTGACATATAAGAACATTAGTGTTTAAATATTGTTTCTCATCATGCGTCACTGACTCATCTCTTTGTTGTGGCCTTGCAGTCTTTTCCTTTGAGCATCGGTTAACTGAGAGATAAGGCCATGGACGCAACAGCAGGTCTCAGAGCAACTTTAATTTCAGCGCCTTCTCAGTATCAGTGAGTCAGGAGCCTCGTACAGTAAAGAGTAAACGTGTTCCTGCTCTCTAACCGGGTTCAGTGTTAAATGTTTTTGTACTTGGTTGTGTGGATTTTACAAAGTGCTGCGTTCCTCTATGGCACAAGGAGCATGTTGGCTTTATCCATTTAGACTCTGCTGTATGAAAAAGTGTTAACAGTCTTAACTTCAAAGCTTTTTTATTGCTGGTGTCTGAATGGAAAACCTTTGAGTGCCTCTCTTCTGCTCTTGGCATCAACAGTGAGCAAGTTGCTGTTATCATTTCTAGCTTGAAATAATTACAGTAAGAAGATTTACACAGCTTCTTTCAAGGAATCCAAGGCTGCGTTACACAAAAACATTGAAGGCCTCAGTGAATCAGTGACAGCATGTTATAGGAGATGTGCGACTAGGATCCAGTGGAGGTGCAGGAGACCGGTTCAAACCTACTGCAGCTTTTCCAGGACTTTGATCCAGGACGTAGGCAGACACCAGTGTTGTAGTCCTGGCAACAGGAACAGCCACCGATGTCAAAGTAAAGAACAAACCGCTTTTCTGAGTAATGACTGAAACCACAACCAAGAGAAACGGAGTCGGATAATCACTAATGTCGCCAAACGGCACGATGAGCCGACACACTGCGACCCGGCTTTTTGAACAGCAACAAACTGTCTGTGAATGAGGTGCCAGAAAGAAGAAGCAGCTCAGGCCAAAAGATTGAGACCTTACCGTTGTTGAGATTGTATAAAAGGTACTGAGTCCACGCCACTCTGTCCTAATGTGGAAGATTCAACTTCATCAGTTGAGGACAAGGACGGGAACCTGAAACCACAGCTGAAAGAAACGACTGCAGAAAATCTTCACGTCCTTCAGCTGGTGATGAATGCAGCCATCTTTCCTGAAAACTTCAAAGACAGTTGTGCCATAAAAATGAAGTTCAGCTGTCATCCACACCCACAGCTGAGGATCCAGCAGGCACGATCAAGAAAGTGTGACGGTGTACGACCCTCTTACATGGAGGAGAAAAATGAGAACACCTCAGCTCACCTGTGCCTCGGAGCGGGCGTTTGGCACATGGAGGTTCATCTGTAACCCAACTTAACGAGGAGCACGCTGATGCTCTTGTTCGCAAAGCCCATTCAGGGCAGCTAGCCCGGCTGGGTGGTCGAATGCTGCTGTGTCGAGCATCGACTGGAGCGCGCTGCATTCTGAATGGTGGGTGTTTTAATATTCTGTGCACTTTTTAGCCTCTGGCGTTTTGAACACGTGAAGCCAAAACACTGTTTTACAAAGAGGCTGATGTTGGCGAGCAGTCTGGCAGGCGATCTCTAAACTACTGTTCTGGTAGGTTTCGTGCAGCGCACACTGAACAAAGGAACACTTTCATTAAAGTTCAGTTAGTGTTTTTATTTTTCTCTATCTGACCTGAAAAACTGAAAATATTCGTTGTAGGTTTGTAGTTTTTATGTTGCAGACAAACTAAAATACTCGTGGTCACTGTTGCTGCCTGGCATTAGATTTTAGATTCTTTATTTTCCATCACAGGACAATTCGGTCTCATGTTTTGGTATTTTTCCTCTGTGGTATTAAACGGTATCGAGTGTGTTTCTGGTTATTGTTTTAACATAACCCCCTTTTTTTTTTTTTTTTTTTTTTTTGTCAGGGTAACCCTCCGCCTGCCCCACTCCTGCTTTACAGGTGAAAATAGAGCAACAGGACCGCTGAGTCTTTGACTTTATTTATTTTCTGCTGTGTTTTACTTGCATCTATTTGAAAGACTGAGTGTAAACACACAAAATATTTTATTTTATGAGCTGGAATGTGCAGAAAATAGGTTTAAATGTTAAACTAATTTCTTCCAGTCAGAGAATGTTGCAGATAATTAAATCTTTGCTTGATGCTTAAAGTTAAAAGATTAAAACTAATAAAACAAGTTTTAAAAAGAGATTTTTCCATTTGATTACATTTTGTATGATGGATTATGCAGAAAAAGTAGAATTGGGCTGAAAGATCTATCGCTTTATCACCTACTCAGGTTGTAAATCGTGTTTTTAAAAAGTAACTAAGTAACTAATTACTTGTGAAAATAAGTAATTGATTGATTGATTGAATCTTTATTTTGAACATGTTGAAAAAGTACAACAAAATAGAATTAAAAGAGACAAATGAACAAAGCAAAACAAAAGGAAAACGAGCAACCACAACTCCAAATAAAGTTCATGTTCAAAAAGGAGCAGGAAGAAGCATAAGCTTATTTAATCCCACCCCTTTTCCACTATATAGTATCAATAGACTACAAAAATACCTCCTTTCAATTACATTATATGTCATGTGTAATTTTATTTTATTTTTTAAATATATACATATATGTTTCTGTCTATCCATACATACAGTACGTATATACACATACGCACATATACACATTTTCACCTCAAGGATACACAACCTACAAATATATATATATATATATATATATATAATATACCCATACCAACATACCCGTGCACCCGCACACACATGAAAATATTAGACAAGAACACCCTATCAAATCTCTACCTTTCCCTGTACCCTGTAAAAACCATATCCTTAAACCGCTTTTTAAACTGCGCCATGCTCGGACATTGCTTCATATCTTTACTTAGTCTGTTCCACAGCTTCACTCCACACACAGAGATGCAAAAACTTTTTAATGTTGTACGGATACAAGGATGTTTTAAATTTAATTCCCCCCTCAAATTGTATCCCCGTTCCCTTTTAGAAAACATCAGTAATCAGTAAAGTAACAGGATTACTTTTTTGGGGAGGTAATCAGTAATTAGTTACTGATTACTTTTTCAAGTAAGTTGACCAACACTGGTCATGAATACTTTCGTCACGTTTACTGTCTAGGCGCTAGGAAGCCAAAGAAAAGAAAAAACACCACTTTTCCTATTGGTGGAAAAATGTACCATGTTGACCAATAAAATGGCAACATGACATTTGGTTGTTCAGGACGAGGGGGAAGTTTTAGGAGTGACGGCAGTGAGAGTCACAAACGAATAGCTTTGTGCAGGAAATGGCATCATTAGTCCAAAGTAACTAATTACCAAGTTTGTTTATCCATCCGCACTGACACACAGGGATACAGTATAGTAGCCTCTAAGCTAAAGAAATAGGAACAAATCCCATGTTTGAGTGCAATAACAGCAACGTCTAGAGAAAAGCTCTGAAAGAAGAAAGTCAGGCTGACATAAAGAAATGAGGACTTTTCACTGCATTGCACATACAAGAGATCACATGACCGTGCAGGACTGTCTTGTCACAGTTTTGGTTGACGGTTGCTTGCACACAGCGCGTTAGCATGACCCACTTGCTTGCTGTCATCTCCTTAAAGAAACATTCGGTCCAGAAAAATCCACACACATTTACTCCACAGCTGAAACACTGGTAGGACCAAACCGTGAGAAATGTAGAAGCTAAAGAAAGAAATACATGAAGAGTCTGTTCTCGAAGTTCCAGGCTTCAAACACTCGTACGTGTCGTCTTCCTGCCTGTAATCTTTGTTTCCCTGTTGTCACATGAAGCAGAAATAAAACCATCACGGTGATAAGATGGAGACCAAGTGGCTTGAAATGGGAGCTGAAATCCCGTCTGTGTCGAGCTCCCACACTTGGCTAGTTAGTAATGAATGTCAAACAGCAGCTCATTTGTTTTTGTTTGTTAGCCTTTCCAAACAATGTTCCTGTGCAGCAGATTTAATTTTACAGTTGGAGAGCTTCATTTCCACGCTCCGAGAAATATTTCCTTCTTCGTCTCATTTTCCCCGTCCGCAAGATACTGGCCTGTAAAAACACACACACACACACACACACACACACACACACACTGCTGTGTGTAATGAACTGTTTGGTTTAATTAACTGGGCGTTTAGACTTCATTGACGGGAGATGAACTAATGACTTTTCCCCTCTTTGCTGGTTCTGTGGTGACACTCAGGACTCCGTCATCTTGATTTTAAAATGTTTTGTGGTTTTATGAGGTTGGCTGTATTTCCGAGTCGCTCTGCTGACCGCTCAGACTTTACATCCCTGCTGTGTAAACTGTTCATACAGCTGATGGAGTTAAGTGTACCTGGCTAACAACACTGCGCTGCTAGAACACAAAGCAGCTGCCATGACGGTGGCTGATGGCTCAGATAAGGATGCTGCTGCGGGTCTACGTCACGCACCTGCTTCTCCTGATGGAGGACAGACGAGGTTCGGGGTCTCCCCGTTGTTGTCTGTGTTCATTCATTCATCCAAAACTACCTCAGCTGACTCTGATGCTCACAGTGAGCCCAGACACCGTTCAGACTGGCAAAGCGTACCGATCCACTCTCTCCACACTTGTGAGCGAGATCCTGAGATACTTGAACTTCCTGCACTCGCAGCTCGACTCCAAAAACCGGTCAAATTAAACACTGGACAATATTTAACCTGAGCCTTTGTCTTTTAGGGGGTTTTTGCCATCGTACTGCTGCTTTCACAAACTCTGTTACGGTTACTTCCTGGTATTGGGTGCATCACGGTGGCACAAAGCATTGACGAGGTCTGACCGTGTGTGCTTCACGTTGCTGTGACTCCTTCACCATTTCAGGCTACAGAGGAAATTTAAAAGGTTCCTGAAAGATTTATTTAAGGACAGGCCGGCCATGGCAGAGCGCGGTTGGTGTATAGGAGCGATTTTAAAGCTGCTGCAGGTTTCTGATATCACTGATGTGAAACTTTTAGGACTGCGTGTCTTTGAAAGCTGCAGAAATGCCAAAAACTCGAATCCCTCACAGCTCAGAGGTTTTTTCCATATGAAAGCAGGAGGCTTCTCGTAAGCAGGGATGTAATAGGCAGTATGTGAAGTGTGTTTGAGGTGTGAATGAGAGATTCATCCACAGACAGAAGAGGCTTCTGCTGTTTGCTTTGTCTGCGGAGAAAGGAAGAGGACGGCCGGAGCCAGCAGGGAGGAAATGAGCCTGCACTTTGGGAGACTTCCCAATAACTTAAATATCACAGACAATAAGAAAGGACTGAAGTTTGTCAAACATTTTCAAAGCCTTCGCCGATATACTTTCTATACAGGATAGGGAGGAGGCAGAGACAGGTGGAGGAAGTCTGAGCGAGCGATTTATTCCACAGAATGTGCCGGCTGTACAGATTTATGAGGACGAGTTCTCTCTCCAGGAGGCTGAGCAGCCCAAAGCTTTCATCCTGTTCACATGTAAACCGAAGCAAAGTGTGAAGCCGTGGGCTGAGCGAGACGTGGAGTGGAGGCAGATGATGAAGATGATGATGTGTACCGTGTATGGGAGAGTCTGTGAGGGCAGTTCCACAGCAGGGTTCACATTTCTAATAATTACAATTCGGTTGTGCACAATATGCATTTTATTCATTTTCTTTTTTGCTACAGTTTATAAAAACGATTGATCTCAAAAAAGAATTTTATGTAGTTTGAAAGGACTTTGTGCAACTTTTTTTTATTAACAATTTTGAGCCATGTAGCTTTGACATTTTTGTATCAAGAAAAAACCGTGAAGAACAAACGTAAACCACGTTCACTCCGTTTACCCGACGCCACGGCGATGCGATGGTGGTTGTGTCTGCAGTGGAGAGGACCGCACTCAAAAACAACGTTCGGTTTGAGATGTTTGGGGGTTAATGTTCCCCGTGTCTCACGCTGAAACGCAACCCTCGACCTTTAACACACGGGAGGCGTGCTTATGAAAAATGGAAGCCCTCCTCAGCGTGTTGTTTACGTATCATGCGGGTATGAAGAAGCAGCGGAGGGTCAGCAGCACCACGAGCCGGGCCTCCTCCTTTCACGACGTCTGAACATTATTCATGAAGCCGAGCTGTAAGTGGCCTTTTTTCTCCCAAAGTGCTGCTTGGAGGAAAAAGATCAATTCTTGCTCACGTTTGGCAGCGAGTTTCATTTTTTATTTTTTTGCAGAAGCACACGCGGCGCCTGCTCAACTATTCACACGGACACACAGGTCACGTAAACACACAAACACACAGACACCATCTAAATTCAGCTGTGATTTAAAAACACCGACACAGCGGAACAGCTTTGGTCTGAGACCCCACCCTGCACCAACCAGGCTGTGGGTGGGTTGGTTGGTTTTGACAGGGTAACATCCCATTCTGAACCAAAAGGGTTTAATATGACATCGGCCCACCGTTTGCTTCAGCTGTTCTGGGAAGTCTTTCCACAGGTTAGGAGTGTTTGTGGGAATTTCTGACCGATCTTCCAGAAGCACATTTGTGAGGTCTGCTAATCAGTGCTACAGCTGTGCTCACACTGTAAAGACTCGTAGCAGCGTGGTGATCGCAGATCGCACAAAGTGAAAACCTTAAAATGATGTGCAGCGTTCTGGCATCAAACATGTGACGTCTTGTTGTTTTCACTATCAGTTTAATCTCCCGATACTGAGATATAGCTGTGTGAGATATGTATCTCGGTCTTTGAGAGATATAGATACAGAAGTAGAGAGATATGTAGATATAGAAGGTAAACAGAAAGGTTAAACATCTTTGCACTCCTGTTAAATCATTTTTGACCACACATACAAAAGCAGGTTTTCTTCAGCTCACCGCGCAGTATGAAAATATCACTGCTTCTGTTATTTATTCAGGAAACGCCAGTTCTGCTGCTGTCTGCTGTTACTATGGTTACTCATTGCTCTTAGCGGCTCGCCTCATCTGCTCTGCAATGCTAAACAGTCCCAGTCAGGTATGCTGCGGCCGGGCAGAGCCGAGGTCGACTTCTTACACAGTGCGAGTGTTGTGTTGCGAGCACGAGCGTGGCCGCCGTGCAGAAACGCCGCTACTGAAATATTCACACGGCATCGTGGGAAATGCTTGAAGTTCTTCTTTTTTCCTTCTGTTTTTTCTGTCCTCTTTGTGTTTTTGTTTCATGCAGATTATTCCCTCGCCTGGAGTGTTTGTCTTTCTCCTGCACTTTGGATAAAAAACATTTCCAAACCGGCGTTTCATAACGTCCTGTTTATGGATGCGCCGTGGACAGAACGAGTGAGCGTTCAGCATGTTAATGATGTGGTCTGAAAAACTTCAGGAGACTCTGTAAACTCTATCCCACTTTGGATCAGTTGGAGTAAAACCAGTCTAACGCCTCGGCGTCAGATACAACACCAGTTAAACCACACAATCTAAAAATGATAGATGGAAATGAGTCTGTTTCCCACGCATCTGCTGCGCTTGAACGGGATTTTGAGCTTCAGGAAAGCTAACCTGATAAAGCAGGAAACTGAGATACACCAACATCAATACATGACCACCTCAGATGAGATTGGTCAGTCGCACAGATTCCTAAGTATAGTTCGCCTGTGAACTCAAACTCTTCATAAGCAGATTGTTTTTCAGAGGTTCGAGTGCATCTCTCGTTGGGTCTGCATTCCCCAACGTAGCTGCTAAAGTGTTCAACCTGTCCAAAAAGTCCTGAACACAAAAACCATGACGAATTTAGCTCTGCGGTTTTCATATGTTTGAGTTTATGAACTCATATTTCATTTCCACCCCACAGTCTTATTCGCCGTCCTGTTTGATTTTTTCCTTTAAGATAACAACAAAAGTTGCAGCAAATTGAACTTTCCTGGATGGCTCGGTGTTGTTTTGCTGGACCCCCGCTGTGCAAACTCTCAAATGCTTCACAACTTTCTGCAGCTACCAGCGTTTATCTTCATTTCATCTAGAAATAGCGTGAAATAAGGCCCCGGTGAGTGCAGAGCAACAAAGTGGAGAATCAAAGGAGGACCAAAATATCGACCGCGCAGGTCACTGATGTTTTCTCGGCGTCTTCCTTTCATGTGAGAAGCAGGTCAGAGTCTCTCCCGTCCCACTTCTGAACTGGGTCACTGAGTTTTGCTTTGGACTTTTTGACCGTCTTCTCTTCATCAGTGTGAGGCTTTCAGGTGACTCATCCCCACTAATAACTGCCACACGCACACTGTCAGAAACATGTGCATGTTACTGCACGCCACACACACTCTTGTTCTGCTCGAGTGTGTGTGAACGTTACCAAACAATAGATGCATGAGCATGTGTGTATTTTCCCAGAATTTAATCCCAGTAAGCGCGGCGGCTTTAAATCAGGCTTAACAACACAGGCCGTGGATCAGGAGTTGCCTCCTCTCATCGAGCCGTGATCCAAGCCGATGATCCCAACAAGACAAAGGCCTTGAAGATGGGTTTCTTTCTTCTATAAAGGGCTGCTTCTTTAGTCTTTTATTGGAGAGGTATTTGCAGTGATTAGAGAGGGGACTCGTTTGGTTGGATGATCAAAAATGAAGAGGCTTAAACTGGGATGAAGGTGATCAAAGGCGATTTTGTGGCACTCAATGGTGTCGAACTCGAGAGGTCAGACAGAGAGAGGGAGGGGAAACGAAATAATACGGCTAAGAAGGAAACAACCGGAGAGGAAGGAAGGAAGGAAAGAGTAAAGGTGCCCAGTGGAGGCTTCTCACAGGCAAACTAAGCTCTAGTTTCAGGGCTGCGTCGAACAACGTGATGAATCATTTCTTCTGGGGCTGCAGGATATTGGAAAAAAATAATGGTACAACATAAATAATACATAAACAGCTCTATGTGGAAAAACATGAAGCACAGAAAAGAATAAAAAGGTGTTAAAATCTGCTGTGAAAAGTGTGAACCATCCTTTCTTGAGCTTAGGGTTGATTTCACTGACACTGAAGGGCTGAGGACGAGAAGCCGTTTCCTTCTCTGGCGGCTGGTTGATGGTGGATCTACTATTATTGTTTAAACTGTATAAATATGGCTCTCTGTCTAGTTTGGTACATGCAGCTACGGTCGTGGCGTGGGCGCCTGCATCGGCGTGGCGGCGATCAGCTTTTTAGCTTGTCTCTGTTTTGGGTCTCTTGAGCTGGCTGGTCAGTCAGTCGCTGTAATAACGTGGTCGGGTGTTAGGCAAGGCGGACAGGTCTCACAGGATAAATCATGTGAGCAGATGGAAGCGTGGAGTGCTGTAGACGCTGCATTGACTTTGGTCTTGATTAAACGTAGTGGACCAACCACCAACACCAGCAGACGACATGCCACCCACCAACACCGGCCACAGTCTGCTCCTTCTGAAGCTCTCAAGAGTTCTTGGACCCTCTAAAGCAGGGGTGTCCAACTCCAGGCCTCGAGGGCCGGTGTCCTGCAGGTTTAGATGTGTCCATCACAGCTGATTTAAAAATGACCTCCTCAAAATGTCTTGAAGTTCTCCAGAGCCCTGGTAATGAACTCATCATGTGATTCAGGTGTGCTGACCCAGGGTGAGATCTACAACCTGCAGGACACCGGCCCTCGAGGCCTGGAGTTGAACACCCCTGGGGAACTTCACCACAACAGGTACAGCGTCCTCATCACCCCTAATGTAAGACGCTGGACTGTTGATCAACTGCAAGTGATAATCAACATTTAAAAAGACATTTGGAACAAATAAAAGTCTCAAATCTTTTGATTGCGCTGGTATATTTGTCCATGGAACAATAATTTTTATGTTAGCTGTATAATGTGGTGAACAATAATAATAATAATAATAATAATAATAATAATAATAATACGTCACTGCTTATGAGGATTGTGGAGAATTCTAATTACATGGCAAACAACAATACTGTTTGAAAGTAATCTCGTTTGGCTTCAGCAAAAAAACTAGAAAAAGTAGAAGGATTTGTTTATTCGAATGAGCAAATATGAAATTATGTCTGAACAAGCTTTCCACCCATACAATCTGTTCAGGAGCTGTGGCAAGCAGCCAGACTCCACACAGAAGTCTAACTTTACTGAATTGGCTGGTAAAATATTAAAAGTAGTCCTGGGATTGTGGGAATTATCCGCTGCTGCGGTGGACAGAAATACATATTTGCTTCATCAAAAGTTCGACCCTGAACTACAGAAATAAACAAGACTGTGAGCCGATCATGTAACAATGACTACGAGTCCCCCGAGTGGCAGGAATTACTGCCGAGCTGCGTCCCAAAATGAGAAATGTTTGACCGGCGACGCCGGGAGACTTTAAGAGAAGTTTCCGGCTCTACTTTCCTGTTTCTCTGACTCTGACTCTTTTCATAAGAGGCTGCAGTCCGAGTTCATTAGAGAATATCTGCCTCAGTGAGTAAGTATTTGAGGAACGGTGACATTGTTCAACATTTTCTGTCAGAATTATCTCCGTATCACCCCTCTTTGATATTCCTCCCATTGGTGGCATTGTGAGGAGGCAGAAGCCCGAGCGCTCCTCGGCTCTCAGATGTGAACAGCTCTCTGGTGGCCCACACAGGAATGAGAGGAGTTGTTTTCATCGCCGCGTGGGAGGAACCTCCTCTTTAATGAGCTGTAACACGTTAAAAGAAGGCTTTGGATCATAACTGGCTTCAAATCCTTCAAACTCTCACTGAAGAAATGAGTCATCGCAGCTTTGGTTTGTCTTTTTGAGTTTTACACTCACTTTATCACTGGTGTCACATTCTGCTATGAGATGGATTTTATTCCCATCCGTAAAGACTCAGTTTCAGCAGATACACAAGAAAGGTTTACCCTGCAAAGCACCAAACTACTAGCTACACTCCCCAGCCACTTCATTTGGAGTGCATTTTGGCTGAACTGTCTTATTTCTTCGTGGAAAAGGTTCAAAACAATACTCGGAGGTTCTGGTCCATGTGGACATGATGCTGCTACACAGCTACTGCAGATCTGAGTACAGCAGGTGTCACCATTTTTAAACGATCCTTGTGATCTGGTGTAGAGAGATGGCGCACTGTGGTCATAAAGATATGAACATGGTCAGCAACAACACAAATCCGGGAGGCTGCGATGTTTAAATGATGCTCAGGGCCCAACACGGTCACACCAGCTGTAAATACTGTTAAAATGTTAAGTTACATAATTTCATGAATATATATAGTTTGCGTTGAAATGTCTTTATTTGAAATGTACATGTGTAAGGTGAGAGCTAGTGTCTCGTGAGAATACCCTTAACGAGAGCACACGAGACTTTTCATGGACTGCGAGGGAGCAGATGTCTCTCATGAAGCGATTTAAGCTAAAAGTTTACTAAAAGAAAGGGCAATACAAGGACTTAAGGACCTCTTTTCAGGACAAGCAGCCAACGAGGTATTTGTCATTTGAGAAATGTTTTTTATTTGTGTTTGGACTTAATATGTGTACTGTAAAGTTGCTAATTGTTTGTACTGTTCGCTCGTGACCAGTTCTCACGGCGTAATGGCGTATCGGCGTACTGGTGATGGTGAAGCTGAGGAGAGAAGGCCCAAGTAATAAACGCCCGTTTCAAAGAACCGACCTGTGTCTGTGTTGTCGTGAAGAGAGCTACAGTGAGAACTCGCCTGCTCAACACGGGTAGGAGAGGACAGGATCGCCGCGGATGACGAAACGACGCGGATCCGGTGCATCACGTCAGATAAGCAGAGTGCATAACGCATATCGGCACAGCATTAACAAGCAACGGTGGTTAGACTGAGTTAAAGCGCTAATTTTCACGTTTAAGATCAGGAGAAGCTCTACCACAAAGTGAAGTTAAGGTGGTGTGAGAAGTGGTTAAATGTGAAAATTGCAACTAAGGGACTCCTCTGTTATTCTTGCTTGCTTAATGTAGAGATTAATCCAATGTGTTTGCATTTATAGTTGTTGTACATCACAAGGTTTATAGAACAAACAAGTAAATATTTAACAAGCTCACAGGTTATGAGTAATTTTGAGTTATACAAAATCTGCTGAGTTTAAAGGGCACCTTATGTGAATTTTAAAGGGGTACTATACTGATGTGAAAACTTGAAAACCTTTAGTAATGTAAATGATAAGGATTTAAGGTATTTCTAAGTACATTTACACTGTTATTGTATATTTGTGATAAGGTGATTTTTGTTGTTCTTGTCTGTTTGAAACTTAAGTTCAGTATTGAAGTCAACAGTGTGTTGGAAGACTCATACATACATTTATGAACCTTAATTCAAATTAAGTTTATTGCAACTTTCACTTACACATAGTCCAGAAGAAATCTAGTTGAAGTTTAATAGCTGCACAATCACACTGCTATAATCTCAACATGTCTAACATAAGCAGAGAGACCTGCCATAAAGATGCTGAACAATCCGCTCAAGCTGAAGCTACTGTCACTGAATCTGCAGCAGAACTAGAGGGGGTTCGAAGAAGTGAGAGGGCGCGTACCCTAACAGAAAGGGGAAGAGCATACCAAGATGAGAGAATAAAGACATTTCAACGCAAACTATATATATTCATGAAATTATGTAACTTAACATTTTAACAGTATTTACACCAGCATTAGCCTGACATGTCCATACAAGGCGGGACGTTTCCTCCAAATTCATCAACGCTGCAGCAGAAACGGAGACTCATCAGAGCAGGCAGCGTTTCTGAGCCCGTGTGAATCGTAGCCTCGGTTTCCTGTCCTGACAGAAGTGACACCCGGTGTGGTCTTCTGCTGCCGCGGACCATCTGAGGTTTGACGACCTGTGCTTTCAGAGATGCTCTTCTGCATACCTCAGGAGTAACGAGTGTTAGTCATGGTGTGGGCCTCACAGTTTCTGTGGTACAAACAGTACCATAGAAACTTTGTGTTTCCGCACACGTAAAGTCCTTTTACTTTTTTTTTTTTTTTCTAAATGACATCAGAAACAGCAGTATGCGACATTACGTGATGGCAGAGCTTCAGTTCATCCTTTGTCATTTTTTTTTTTTTTTTTAATAAATAGGACAGGGGGAATGAATGAGAGAAAGAAAGAAAACCAAAGGGGAGAAGAGACGGTGAGAAGGGGGAGGAAGAGAGAGAGAAAAAAAAAGAACTCCTGGGTCACCTGTATGGAGAAAAAACAAACAAACAAACAAACAAAAAAAACAAACAGAGTAGACAGCAAACAACAAAGAGTAACATAATAATAGAGAAAACAAAGCACCATCACAATAAACTAGCTAGTCATAGATATCAATATTTACTAAATAATAAACGATATTGTGCAGCACGCAAGATAGACAGCGCACAGTGTGCTTTGAGGCAGCAGCCAAGAAAGCTTTAGTCCGTGTCTGTGAATACCCATGTGTGCATACCTGTGTGGATCAGCATGCTTGCATTCCAAAGGTTTCTCCATGTAATGATCTGCTAGGGAGTGTGGGGGGGCCACAGCCCCGTCCTCCAGGGTGTGAAGCGGGTATGGAGGAGATCAAAACTCCAGACATCCAGAGGCCCCCAGAACACAAGAGACCATGGAAGACCAACAGAGGGGCAGCCGCGCCACTGTTCCAGAAAGAGCTGAGGAGAGTCCCAGATGAGGGCTCGCCCAGCAGCCGCGGAGCAGAAGTCAGGGGGAGTTGCACTGACGCGCCCGTGAGCTCCGCCGGCCCCCAGCTGCGCCTGAGTGACCGAGCCCCAGGCCGAGAGGCCGGGGGCACCCCACCTCCAAAGGGGCCCGAGCGAGCCCCAGGCCCCAGGCCCCGACAAGCGGCCGCCAAGGAGTGAGCCGGTGTGTACCCGGACGCCCACCCCCAGACACAAAGAACCACCAACACACCGACACCTGAGGGAGTCCGCCACCGGCAGGGGAAGTGGTGGTGGGTGGAGATAGGCCTCCAAACCTTGGAGGGCCTGAGATGTCCCCAGAGAGGTGGCGTCTGATACCCAACCTGACATATAGACACAGACATACAGGCACACACAGACACAAACATCCATTCCCACCCTCATGCTCTCATATGCACTTACTCCACACTCAACCAACGTGGAGACAGACATAAAGAGACGCTGTACACACAATCACACTCCCCAAGCGTACTCTACAAACCGGGTCTAGGTGCCCCCGCCCCTGGAGGGGGGAATTGCACCCAGACCCAGGTGGTGTTACCCTTTTCCCTGCGGTGGGGAGAGGCAGACCACCCCGACTCCGCAGCAGCAGGGAGGCCCCACACCCCAGACCGCAGTCGGACGGCCAACTCCTCCTCCTAGCCCTCCCGCTCCAGCAGGCCGCAGAGAATGGGGGTGGGAAAAGACTCCAAACCTCCCTCCACCCGCTCATTGTAGTGTTGATGCATATGTGTTCTAAGGTGCAATTAAAACCCAGGAGGGCATGGAGCTACCTGCCAAGGAGCAGCAGGTAAGCACATAGTCCCTCCTGCTAGCCCTCAATGACTAAGTGTATTTAAAATTGAGAGGTGGGCAACGACGTCAGGGGTGAGGTATACACCCTGATGGTAATTTGGACTCCGTGATTGTGCCCACCCCCAAGATCCTATATGTATGTGTAATGAGAGTGTGAATAATGTGAATGTCTAAGTTGTGGGATAAAATTGAGGCAGAGGCAGCCAGAAGTCCAAGTCCTTTTACTTTTGATACTTGAAACCTGTAGTGTTACTTACAGTTATAGGTTCTCATATCATGGTATTTGGACTAAATGACTTAAATAATTATTTTGGGTTGGAAATCAGAGATTATATCTCTCGGCTGGCCTGGGAACGCCTCGGTGTTCCCCCGGATAAACTGGAGGGGGTGGCTGGGGAGAGGGAGGTCTGGGCCTCTTTGCTTAGGCTGCTGCCCCCGCGACCCAGCCTCGGATAAAGCGGATGAGGATGGATGGATGGATGGAAATAGTTTGGGGACCACTACCACAGTATTAATCAGAGCACTTCTCAAGCTGGGAGGGAGCGGAAAGGGTGACGAGAGCAGAGAGCAACACGATTCAGAAAACTGCCAGCAAAAAAGAAGTCCATAAAAAATGAAATCATGAAACGAAGTTTTCTTCTGATCAGTTTTTCCTCGTTAAATCATCTTCAGGTTACACACAGGCTACAATAACCACAAGCTTGGTGCTAACGAATAAGGACCTTTATGCTTGTCTTGCCAGGCTAAGGACTAAACTGCCACTCGGGTTACATCCAAGTGTGACTGGCCCTCGATATATCGATAGCTCTCGCGATATCTTAAAGTCAGTTCTAGAAATTCTGTCATTTGTTTTAATGAGTTCAGCGGCGCGGTCCATAAACACCTTTGAGTTTCAGTTTCATTTCTAAGGTCATAAACTCGGTGGTTATTTCAGACGTAAAGGTTGTGAGCGTTTACCTCCTTTTGTTTTCATGGCTTTGTAAACTTTTTGCCATCGTGTCCTAGAAATATGGAACTGTTTTGTGGAGTAAATTTTATTCCGATGGAAAACAGAAAACTCTGCGACTGTGACTGAAAACCGCCGCACGTCTGGCGTGTTTGTGACGGATGGCCGGGCATCACAGCAGCTGTTTGGCCAGATGTTTGTCTCCTGCTGCCCGCTGTTTGGATCCCAAGCTTTGACTCTTCCACTGAAACAGCTCTGATCCAGCAGCTGGCAGTGCACAGAGAGCTGGACCTGACAAAAAGCTACTTTAAACTTAAAACACAAAAAACCACCAGCTCTGCTGTCAGACCCACACAGCAACACGAGCGCTCGCAGCGCGGCGTCACAAACTAACACAAGTTCCACACAGTGAGTCGGTAAAACGTACTTTACACCCTTTAGTTAGCACAGAGAGTTTGGATTAAACTGGCGACTGTGTGAGGACGTGCAGTGAGTTTGTGGAGGATGATGTCAGGTTTTTGTGCCCTGGTCCACGACCCAAACGAACAACACAAACTCTTGTGACCACAGGTGATGGTAGGAACGATCGGTAAATCAGCTGTGTTATTTTTATGCTCGGCTCCATCTTCACCGTCTGGTTTTCTCATCACCCCCATCTACTCCTCCACCTGTGGGGTGACTCATCCCAGACCTCCTGCCTTGTGGCTTCAGTACCCTTTGTCTTGTACTTCCACTCTCTCACTCTCACCACGTGTCCAAACGATCTCCACCTGACTTTTCCTCCAATCCGGTCCCTCCTGCTCACTCCGCTCGGCCGCCTCCAGCTCCAAATCCTTTGCTAGCGTCACCGTCTCCAAACCATCACAGCAGGTCTCACTAGCATCCTGCAAATCTTCCCTTCACTCTTGTTGCTCTGTCATAAATCATCCCAACACTGGTCTCCACCCACTCCACCCTGCCTGGACCACCTTCTTCACTGCTCTTGACACCATCTGTTGGTTTGGATGCTGAACTATATCTAACGTCGTCCACCTTCACCACCTGCTTCTTCAGAGCATGTTGCTGCATATTATGGAGACGGTGTGCAGCTTATTAAGCTCACATTTTTCCACATCTTACTTTTTTCTCAAAACTGAAAGCGAGTGTCTCATCAGATTTCCGAACCTTAACATCGACGCATGTAGTGACGCTTTTATTTCCAGAGAAGTCCCCAAAGACTCCTCGCCACAGAAGTCATTAGCATGCGCTGATGAAGGCCTTCTCTTTAGACAGCTTTCTCTCTGCGCACATCATTGGCCAGACAACATAAGAGCACCATATTGGCCCAGACTGTCCACTTTTGTCCCTGCTGGAAACATTTTAAGCCAATCATGGTCATCAAAGACATAATCTGCACAGCTCACTGGCATCAAGCACAAGGATTCGACAGTATTGGGGGAAAAACAAGTGGGGAACATCAAATATGCGGCATTATCTGTGTGCGCGTCCGTGCTGCCAAAACGACCGTAAAGCTTTGGTTTGCTTCCAACAAAATACACAGAATACATGTCTGTTTCACAGCTATGACGAAGGTGTGTGTGGTTATGGGCTCGCTGTCTTCACATTTAGACTTCAATCACTCCTCAGGTCTTTGAGAGATTAGAGGAAGTGAATTTTACCCAAAATAATACTGAAGGAACTTTAGAATCATTTAAAAAAGCTGTTCTGCAGAGATTCCAGAGCAAACATGCACTGTAACGATGAGCAATGTTCAATATAAAATATCCTGAGCAGCTGGATGTGCAGCTTCCAATCAGAGTAGTTCATCAGGTATGAAGAAACCACCTCAAGCTTTCCGATGCTTTCAGAAACAGTGAGTCAGCCTGCAGGACGAAGGACGACGTCCAACCTGAAAATCCTAAAAATGCTAAAAAAACACAACAAAAACACAAGAACCAGCTTTCACTGAATCATCATCATCATCATCATCAGTGTTGGTCAAGTTACTTGAAAAAAGTAATCAGTAACTAATTACCGATTACTTCCCCCTGTGGAGCAGGGAAATTATTTTACTGCTATTGTTAAATAATTATCATCAGTACCATTGCATTAATAATATAATCTGCAGTATGATCATTGCTTTAACAATGTAACAGATAGCTTTAAGAAGGCCTTAAGATGTTTATGATGATGTTAACCTTGTATTCCAGATGCAGTTATAACTATTTTATACACAATGCATATCTGTGCTTATTTGAGTTGATGTTCAGGTTCTTTAAAAGGTTTAAAGCTTCACTGACGTGACTGTTCAGATGATCCATGTTGAGGGAAAACTAGAACATAGAAGGATAATTGCAATACATGCTTACAAAACACTTATATCAGGTTATTTTATATTAAGGTTTCATTAGAGGTTTTTGATTAGAACATTTATTTAGTAGAAGACATACACATAGTCTCAGTGAGCCTCGGTCCTGGTGAAAGGTCAGAAGTGCAACAGGTGAATTGAGAAAGAGCATTTGAGGACGAGACACAGACAGTTAGTAGGTGAAGAGGTGACATAGACGCTGAGTGAGGTCAACACACACACATGAGTTAGAATTATTTATAGGAAAGAGGTTCGTCATGTCTGGGTGGAACTGCGAAAGTGTCTCGGTAAAAGAGGAACCGTCCTTGTCGTCTCGGCAAGAAAGAGGAACTGAAAGGTAGAAAGGAAGTGCCGGCCATGAAAATAGAAGATGATGTTCTGTCTTAAAAGTCATTGTGGTGTTGATTTGACGTATGTATATATCCTGTCTGTGACGTATGAAGGGGCGTCAGTAAATCAAACCCTGATGCTATAAAAATCTGTTTATGCTTTGATTAAGTTGAAGATCACTTGCTGTCTGCGTACAGAGTGTCTTCCCACACGTGTGTAGTCATTAAAATCATTGTTTGACCAAGAGCTTCTGGACCATGGGTGGTTTGTACTCTCCTTCCTCAATTTTGAACCTTAACACCCCCAAAAGTAATCCTGTTACTTTACTGATTACTTATTTTCAAAAGTAATTAATTACTTAGTTACTTAGTTACTTTTTAAAAACACGATTTACAACCTGAGTAGCTGATAAAGCGATAGATCTTTCAGCCCAATTCTACTTTTTCTACATAATCATCATACAAAATGTAATCAAATGGAAAAGTCTCTTTTTAAAACTTGTTTTATTAGTTTTAATCTTTTAACTTTATGCATCAAGCAAACATTTAATTATATGCAACATTCTCTGACTGGAAGAAATTAGTTTAACATGTAAACCTATTTTCTGCACATTCCAGCACATAAAATAAAATATTTGTGTGTTTACACTCAGTCTTTCAAATAGATGCAAGTAAAACACAGCAGAAAATAAATAAAGTCAAAGACTCAGCGGTCCTGTTGCTCTATTTTCACCTGTAAAGCAGGAGTGGGGCAGGCGGAGGTTTACCCTGGTGCAGGTGTGCCGCGGTCAGTGGAAGAATCCGCGAGTTTCTCTGTGAGTTTCCCATTACGTCGTAGCTACTCGGTGCTTGTTGGAAGTTTAGGGGTTTTTTCGCTGTAAAAAGAAGTTTTCTTCCCACGCACAGCGGACACTAATGTTTTTGTCACTTTTTATGGAATCAAACTCAAAGTAAGGTCAGTACTTCCACGCTTTAAACGCTGCACGCTCATACTCTCTCTGCACTCGATATATGATCCACTGTTGATCTGCACACAGCTGTTGTCACGAACATCGCGCTCGCTTACGTCACTGTCGTGAGACATTCTCGCAAAAAATCACGGTTTTAGTAACGCAGTAACGCAGCGTTCCTACGGGAAAGTAACGGTAATCTAATTACCATTTTTGCAATAGTAATCCCTTACATTACTTGTTACTTGAAAAAGTAATCAGATTACAGTAACGCATTACAAGTAACGCGTTACTGCCCATCTCTGATCATCATCCATAAAAATTGAATATGTATTTGTGCTGGACTCGGGTAGGAGGCTGTTGTGCTTCCCTCTAAACGTCTCTGTGGACGGAGGATGATGTAAATTTGTCTCCCCGACTGTTGTGAGGAGAAAAGCACAGATTGGACTGGAACCAGCGCGGCGACTCCTCGGGCTGCGATGAGGTCGGAGAGGTTATTTTGTGCATTGTATTATTTTTCTCGTGTGAGTCTATGATATAAAAGAGCAATAAAAAGTTCCAGCGGTCGGGCGATAAAATGGCAGCGGAGCAGAAGAATAGATTTTCAGCTTGTAACCGGAGGGCCGCTTCATGTAAGAGAGAAACGCCGCCTTCGTTCAGCGGTTCAGCTCAGCTTTTATTCCCAGCTGCAGGGAGATTGGATTTTATATAAAGTCAGAGAGCAAGAGAAAATAAGCCTGCATACATACATGAACAGGATATACTGTTTTACTCAAACACAGAACCACAGAATTACATCTGTGCGCCACAGAGGATAAAATAATAAGAACAAGAAGCTTGTATCTGATATTTGCAATAGCCTCAAACGTGAAGATCGACCGATGACAGCACCAACAGAAATGAAGCGGGGACGGCTGTGCTCGGGGGGGTCGGGGCAACAACGTGACGGAGAAGGTGCAAACAGCTGAAATCTACCCCAGTCGATCCTCAGGGAAACATCCAAACCTCTCCAGTTCTGTTTCTTTTATTGTTTTTGTGATGTTATCGTGTAAAAACGGGATCGGGATGATTTTAGATTCTGCTGGTGTCTCGAGTAGAAACGGCGTTTTGTACAAAAACAAACTGCTGTTGGAGTCTGTCTGCGTTCTCATCCGTTCTCAACACTCAGAAATATCGTTTCAAAGAGAGAGACGCTCTGCAGGAATACTAAAGACAGGAAGTCGGCTCGTTGGCTGAACTTCTGCTCAGCTTCGTCCCAGAGCCCCATCGCATGTTTTAAAGAAGCGTCCTGCTAAAGTTTCATTCGCTGCTGCTGAGTAGTTTTGTTGAATACAGATGATCATTGAACAGAAATACATCCACTTCTGTCCTCTTGGTCCTTCTTCCACCAGATTTATTACAAATCAGCAGAATCTATATCTTCATCGTTTAAATCCAAGAATAAAACGATGCCGTTGGATCACCGCGGAGCAATAAGGAGGAAAAACAAACAGAGCGATTTGTAAAGGAATCAGCGAGTGTCAGTACAGTGACGGAGCTGCTGCACGCACCCACCACAGAGCAAAGGCCTCGCTGTGGATTTCCATCAGTTTACAGGAAGCTCCTCCCCACGGTCGCTGTAGACGGGCAGACCAGGGCTGCACAGCTGCATCCTAACACAGGGTCACATGTTTCTGCCATCAAATTCAAAATGAACTCATATTTTTCTTCAAACAGTTCATTTTCATGCCTTTAAACATTTGTTTGTATTTGATGTATTGGGAATAAAATCTGAGTTTATGGAAGCTGCGAATCTTTGCATTTGTTTTATTTACATTTTGGACGCCGGCTTTGGAGTCTGGGTTTATTGATTTGAGAGTATGCACCAACTATGGACCGATGTGACAGAACAGATGAACAGACGTGTTCTTTCATGGATGGAAGAGCTTCAAAATAAATCCTCACACTTCTGCGTATCGAGCGTTCTACTTTTAGGCTTCAGCCGCTCGCTGCGTGGACGTACTGAGAAACTGTTGGCATTGAAACAAACTTTTCAGCTCATTAAATATTCATTTAACTCAAATGTTTTTTATTCTGTTGAGCAGAAACTAAAGTGTGCCGGGTTGTTTCCCACTCTTACCCACAGCGACCACTCCTGAGCGCACGCACAGTCCCCGGATGACGAACTCGCCGCTCCGATAACATTTGCCAGTTGATGAATTTAGTTTGAGTCATAACTCGATAAATAAAAGTAAACGGCTGCAGTGACGTTTCTGGTTTTTGTGTCTCGCCGCTAAACGATGAGTTGTTTCTGACGCTGAAAGCCTTCGCATTGTAGAGCCGGTGTAACAAACCGACACCTTAACAAGTGTGTCTGCAGATCCTTCGGGCGGCGGAGGGAGAGACGGCGTGCGATGGTAGGGCTCCTCGCCCTTCTGATTAACAGTTTTCTCTCATCTGTCTTTTGCTGGGCTAATTAACTAGATAATTAGCAGACGTGATATACAACACAGTCGATGTAAAAGCATCGTGTGTGTCCGCTGAGCGATCCTTTGAAGATTCACACCATAAACCGTGGCTGCTGTTTACGCAGCCGCAGACGATTCAGCTCCTTCGAGACGCAAACCCTGCACGGCGAGGCCGGACCAGAAGCTCGCAGCATGTATCGGTTCTCAGACAAACAATACAAGATTAACATAAAGCCATCTTAAAAACAGAACAAGTCGAATTTAAATGAGCGGGGCATTAAAAATGCATGGCCGCGAGACCGGGCAGAAGGAATCAACTCTCTGAGCTGCTTTAACACATCGAACCGCCCGAAAGCTCTAAAAGCAGGGAAATGAAAGCAGGGAGAAGTAAAGTTCACTGTAAACTTTGTTCCAAACACACACTGTGTGTACAGCTAACAGCTTTCAGCAGCAACACAAAGGCTCAGACGGCGACGAGCAAAACTGTGATTTCATCAGAAGACTTGCTCAGGCTGCAGACTGGATCGAAACGACTCAACGTGAGTTTGAAGGTTCTCAGTCATCCAGGTCATCGTAGTCTAAGGAGCTTGGAAAGAAAAGCGTCTGGACTTCTTACAGGTTCTTTAACCCTCGGGGGTCCAGGGTGTAAGTGGCTGTTTTTGATTTTGACTCTATTTCACCTTTAAAAACCGATT
This sequence comes from Mchenga conophoros, assembly GCF_057382185.1. Lineage (NCBI taxonomy): Eukaryota > Metazoa > Chordata > Actinopteri > Cichliformes > Cichlidae > Mchenga > Mchenga conophoros. Next base: position 29,768,090 of record NC_140533.1, on the reverse strand, counting down.
ACTTTGCCTTGTTTGGTATCATTCTTATCAGCACAACCTCAAATATCTGAAATTGGAGTTTTTCATTTTGACATACTGTATTAGCACAATTGATCTAAATTCAGACGAAAAACTTAAAATTGGAGAAGAAAAAAATTATAATTTTTACTGTAAAAACCACAAAAATGTTTAACGAATCAATTCATAACTAGAAATGCAAATATAATTGTAAATTTCAAAAAAAAATTATGCACAAGTTTTGCAAACAACAAAGTTATTTGGTACTATTTACCTAAAAATGCAGCCAAGGCCTCAGATGTTTTTTATATAACCATTTAACCTCCAAACACGCTAAAAGTCTCTCACGTAACAAAAAGCCCTCTTCCCAAACAACCAAATGCCACGTTTCCATGTCGTGTTTTGATTGGTCGACATGCTACATTATTCCACTAATAGAGAAGAGGTGCTTTTTCTTTTTTTCACTTGCAAGTGGAGAGTGCTTGCTAACGCTGTCCTTAGAAAAGGCCGTTTTTACCGTTTCCTTCCGCTGTAAACAAACACCAGTTTTATTCAGGAAAAAACATCACGTGTTTTGTATCATAACTCTTGTTTTGCGTGGCCTATCGACACGATTTAAAAACTGGTATATAGTTTGCAGTCTGCACTTTCGACTCAAGTTGAAACGGAGACTCTGGGTCGCTGCATCTTGTTACTGCGTCACCTTAAATTGGTCACGTGATTTCGACACGCCTGTGTGCCTGTCGACCTCCAAGGGTTAAAGCTGTTTCACCTTGTGAAACGTCTTCAAGGAAATGTAGACAACTCAAAGTGAAGTCAACATGGACGTGCTTTCAACTGCAGTTCTTCCTCACGATCAGCAGGGGGCGACTCCTCAAAAGCATGTCAGACTATGTAAAAGTCTAGTAGACGGATCCCTTTGCCTTCCCCGATCTTTGACCTCATTAAACATTTGTCTTTGCGCGTGTTTGGATTCTGGGTGTCTTTGTGGTGCATTTTGGTCTCTTGGATATGCATATTGGATATATTTGGCAAGATCAAGTTAACCCTTTAAAGCCGGTCAGAGCGGGCACGCTCTGTTTTGCGTAACTATTTTTAAATCCAGGTAGCTCTGCAACCACTAAGCTAGCGCAATAATTTTTTTTGCATATGAAACCGGAGGAGTTGTACTTACATCTTATGCCATCAGCTTGTCCTCGGTCACGGTTTCCTTCCACATAAATCTTCGCAAAAACTGCATAAAAAGCGCTTGCAGGAACAGAGACATAATATTCCAGAAACACACTTTGCTGATCTGATCAGCTGTTTGTAACACTTCCTATGTTGGAATAGACGTCAGAGCGAACTATCGTATGTCCGCCATGACCTGCCCGAAACCGGAAGTGACATCATTTTCGTGGAAATGTAGTTCTTTACCATCAGGGCCTTATGAGCCTATACTGGTGTTTTTAAACACGTTGGTTTTTAAATGTGCTCTATAAATAAAGATTGTTGTTGTTGTTGTTGTTGTTTAAAAGTTATCTTTGACTTTATGACTTTCTGTGTCGTTTCTGGGATGCTGAGGACTCATATTGCACTGCTGGAAATAGTTTATTTTGATCCATATGCTGCTTTTTTGCAAATTTGCACTATAATATTTATTTTCGTTTTTCCTGCAGTGTATAAAAATTGGTGTATTTCAAAAACAAAACTATGAAGACACTTAAAATAAATTTCCTGTGGTGGGAAACTATTTTGTGCAACTTTTTTGTATTTACAGTTTTGAGGGATAAGCCTCTGAAATTTCTCTAACTAGAAATATATGTTAAAAAAAACAAAAACGATTTTCATTTTTTTTGTAGTTTATTGAACTTTTTTGCAATTTATGTAATTACTATGCACTTAATGCATGCATATTATTAAAATCTGGGCTATAATGGTTGTATTGATGTATAGCAACTTGAAATGCTCCCAAAAATGGCTCCACAGCAGGTAAACATATAATATAAGCTCTGGCGGACTTGGTTCTATGGTCGGTCTTAAAGGGTTAATGATGACTCCCCGTGACTCTGATGAAGTACCTGCAGAGTTGTCTGACTGGGTGACAGCGAGCGCACTTTGAAATCAGTGCAGACGGCTTGCTGTTAAGCATGATTACAACCCTCACAATATTTTTCTGAAAACAGCGAGCGCTCCGAGCACCCATATTATCGTTTTGTCTGATTCTACAGATTTGAAGCTTTGATGCTAATTACTGTCTTCTCTGTTCTCAGTGGTGAAAAGTTTAAGGTACCAATTTTATTCATTTCTGGCTCTGACGAGAGGGTCAATTATTCCACTTTAGGTGTCTGCGCCCCGTCTCTCTCTCTTCTCACCTGCTTCCCACCTCTTCCATTTCCTGTGAAATTGCCCTCGCGCTCGGCGGGGATAAAGGCCCGGGAGCTCGTAACGTCCTCCAGACATTTTATCACATTTCCTCACTCTTCCCTTCTTTCATCAGTCGGTCTTTATTACCATCTCTCTTCCCTTCGTCTGATCTGACATGTCGGGCTTTCATGAAGGACTTTTATCGGGAAGTCAAAAGAGCCAGGAGACAAGAACAAAGCACATGAAGCAGGTCGTGTGGACCATCAGGCCTTCCTTTAGTTCTGTAAAGATGATAATTGTACCAACTGCAGGAATCCTCTTGTACTTCTGCCTTTTTATTGGATGCTACAGATTTATAGATGACACAAACCTAATTGTAACGGCCACGGCTGCGGTTTACACCAACTGCTGTCTGGATCTTCTGAAGAGGTTCAGAGATGGAGAAGCTTGAACAGTCATTTTGTGGTTGGCTGTATTATTCATGTGTTTGGAGGGACATCCGAAGGCTTTCAGCGCTGCTGTTTCAAACATCATGCTCGACGTGGCTGTGAGGGCCATCATCACCGTAGGTGCACGACTCACAGGTGTGAGCGTGGCGCCAAAACTTTAGTCCGTCTCATTGGTCGTCACTTGTGCACACAAACCTGCCTGTGGGTGACTATCTATGGTACACTGCCACATCCCAGAATGCAAAGCGTATCCGATTACAGGAGGTCGTTTAGCTCCAACTTGCAGCAATAAAGAGAAGTTTTCTCTCTCTCGTGCATTCCACCTTAATGTTAAAGCTACCAGTGTGGTTCACTCGGATTGGTCCTGCATTAGATTAATGTTTGACTCTCACATTAAAGTCATTCAGGGGTGAATGAATGAATTTCAGGATGTTGCAGAAACATCTGTAGATGTGCTGATTACCTGTTTGTTGTCCACTGTGTGTCAGATTCTTTCCTTTGACTTTACTCGATACCTGCATCCTGACACTGTGCAGCAGAAAACGAGCATGCTCTGGACACAGATGGAGTAATGTCATTGATAATGTTGGTGATGGTCAGCTGTTATAATACATGCATGTTGGCTCGCCATCTACATTTTCATACAGTTTGTGGCGAGAATCAAAAGCATAAAACTTAAAACTGCTTACAAAGTTTTTGTTTTGTCTGTACTTTAATGATTCCCTCTTCAGCTCATTCACACTGGTCACTACAGACATGAATCGGCTGCGTCTGTGGTGATAAATTGGTGTCAGTGAGTCACCTGCAGGCTGCGAGCCTCAGGCTAATTCGCTCTCCCTGAAGTTTACAGTCATTAACATAACCTCAAAGATGAATTTTTCACAACTGGACAATCAATAAAACTGAAAGTCGGAAGCAGATTCATATTTCAGCGTTATAGGGCCTTGGTTTTAGAGATGAAAGTCCCTTTCATGTTTTCAGCAGAAAAGCCGCTCTCAGAGCTCAGGTTGTATAAAAGATGACCAGCTGTGTTATAGATTACCAGCTTTCTTTGGTAAAATGTCACAGGCACATAAAATACTTTGACAGGCGCAGTTAACGACTCGCATCGAGCATTTTGTGGTAACGTGTGAAACCTCATTGCACCAACGCCAGCGAAGCTGGGAGGAAACATGGATTATCTCCTTTTGCACAGGTTGTACTCTCTGCACACAGGTGGACCAAAGCAGAAGTGTTTACTGATCAGAGCCCCACAGAGGAGAGCGGAGACAAAGATGTAGCGAGCACCATCTGCTATCCCGACCATCCCATCCGCTCCACGGCCTCGTCACATGTTAAAAACACGGATCTTCTTCAGAGATTACACGGAGAGCAGCCACCGTGGAACCTCTGGAAACGCTGCTCTGACAACCTAACATGAGGCCATTAGTGGGGTCAGAGAGACCGTTGGTAGCTTCCATCAGTGACGCGAGGCGGCCAGCATCTCACACACCGTGACTGTCTGTGAACCAAACGCCAATCCAATTCTATGGAACTACTCATCATCACAGTTTGATGAGTTCAGTTCAATATCAGAATTAATGTTTCATTTATACGGACTCATCTGCGTACAGGGCCCACAGGAAGTTGGCTCACAACTTGCTTTGGCACGCTCTTGACATTAGGATGGAAGAAAACTTTGAAGTGGGCGTGGCCTTAATCACACATTAGACTGCATGCTAACTGTCTATCAGTCCACAAATAAGGTGCCTCACGAAGGAAGCTTGTTTTTTTTACGTACTCCATCTGAGCAGCTGTCATTTAAATTAACCCTTTAAAGCCGGTCAGAGCGGGCACGCTCTGTTTTGCGTAACTATTTTTAAATCCCGGTAGCTCTGCAACCACGTAAGCTAGCGCAATAATTTTTTTTGCATATGAAACCGGAGGAGTTGTACTTACATCTGATGCCATCAGCTTGTCCTCGGTCACGGTTTCCTTCCACATATAGCTTTGAAAAACTGCATAAAACCACTTGCAGCAACAAAAACATAATATTCCAGAAACAGCTTTGCCGATCTGATCAGCTGTTTGTAACACTTCCTACGTCCATCAGCATGAACTATCGCATATCCGCCATGACCTGCCTGAAACCGGAAGTGACATCATTTTGCGGAAATGTAGTTTTTACCATCAGGGCCTCATGAGCTTATTCTGGTGTTTTTAAAAGTTATCTTTGACTTTATGACTTTCTGTGTCGTTTCTGGGATGCTGAGGACTCATATTGCACTGCTGGAAATAGTTTATTTTGATGCATATGCTGGTTTTTTGCAAATTTGCACTGTAATATTTATTTTCGTTTTTCCTGCAGTGTATAAAAATTGGTGTATTTCAAAAATAAAACTATGAAGACACTCAAAATAAATTTCCTGTGGTGGGAAACTATTTTGTGCAACTTTTTTGTATTTACAGTTTTGAGGGATAAGCCTCTTAAATTTCTCTAACTAGAAATATATGTAAAAAAACAAAAACGATTTTCAATTTTTTTGTAGTTTATTGCACTTTTTTGCAATTTATGTAATTACTATGCACTTAATGTAGACATATTATTAAAATTTGGGCTGTAATGGTTGCATTGATGTATAGCAACTTGAAATGCTCCAAAAAATGGCTCCACAGCAGGTAAACATATAATATAAGCTCTGGCGGGCTTGGTTCTATGGTCGGTCTTAAAGGGTTAATCAATTAATAAATCAGCTGATTATCCAGTTGACCACGCTCCACGTCAGCAGCTTGTAGGAGATCCTGGCTGAGTGTCAGTCGCTCCACATAGACTAAAATGTTAAAATGTCCAACTACACTGCTGAAATTAACATGTTTACAGCCTGATAGGAAACAGTCTTAGGGGCGTGGCCTCTTTGACTGACAGGTGGAAGGTGACACAGGCGGCTGTAGCTGCTAGCTTTCTGCTAGCTTCACCTCAGCTAACTGGAGTCCCTGAACTTGACCTCTGGACCATGTTTGTGCTGTTGGAGCCTTTTTGGCAAAGATCTGACCGACCATGGCCTGACAGAGTGCCTGAAACCAACACGGCAGCAGGAAAACACTAACCAGTGGCTATGTCACGATGGCTATCCATGTGGTATGCAAAAATAGGAGCTGTGTGGAAGCGCTGACAATAAAACGCGTCTTTATCCGTCTGTGTTTTCCTGAAAGGATTTCACTCCAGAGACGTTAGAAGAACGACTTTGTGGAAGCAGGCGCCTCATGGAGGCTGCTGCTGGTTTGTGTTAAACGCAGATCAACAAAAGGAAAACTTTTGCAGTGTGAGTGCTGTCACTTAGCTGTCGCTCCCCTCTGTGTATGGAAAAACATAAAACAGGTATTGTGGCGAGCAGCGATTGGCCACCGCAACAACACTTCAGTTCATTCTCTTATTTTTAGGCTCAACCTGCCGTGCGGTGCACTCAGACTGTGATTACACCGTCTTTACTCTCTCTGCAGGAGACGCACTATTCTTCCTCTACTGTTCCTTTTGCATTCCTGTTCTCCGCACCTGCAGGCTCACCTGTGCTTCCTGATGGATTTTGATTGTAATCTCTGCTCCACTTCAGATGTAGAACGCCTTAAGTGGTGCAGGTTTATTTATATAGCTGCACTCGGCGCCTGCCTGGCTGTGCAGAAGGCACAATGTGCCCCCTGCAGGCGGCAGGTAACAGGAAGGCCGATGACCCCGTCAGCGCCTCGCACGCCCGCTCTCTGCTGACGCTGCAGCTCGCTCCTCTTGTTCATTTACAGTGAAGCGCTCGATGTGAGATCACGTTTATCAGCGTGAATAATATTCATACGCCCGGAGGGACGATTTTCAAAAGTGCAAAATGCAGCCACGTGTTTCTGTTTGCATCGTTGGCTAAAGTAGGAATGCGTCCTCTTCATTCCTGCTCTCCGGTTGTCCTGGGACTCCTGCTGTGATTGACACTGTTCTGCTGTGTGGTTTCTGTTATTTTAAAGCGCTATCGAACGCTTTATGTAAGTCAAGGAAGCAGCGTCTGTATATTGAACATTCTGCAGTTAATGTTTTCATCAGGAATGCTGTTTGAAACGGCGCTGACTCAAAGCAGCCATGATGCCGTTCTCCGGTCTTTGATTAGCGCTGAAATCCATCAGCTGAGTGAAATCTGAAGACGCGAGCGCTTCTCGAGGAACATTTGAAGTTCCCCTCACAGCCGGCGGCGGCCCTGCGTGCTAACGATAGCTCTCTGCTTCAATGACGGGACGGCGCTTCATCCTCTGAGTGAAAAAGCAGCGGCGTCTGCACGCTCACGCGGGCGTTCAGCGTTTGCTCAGCTGTCAGTCATTAAGAGCAGGATTGAATATTTTCCAAACCTAATCTCAGACGCGCCGTTCCCTCCTTGTTTGGCAGCTTGGCTTCGTTTCTGCTCGGAGAAGCTCTGGGCAGCCTGAGCGGGACAATCCATCAGAGTTAAAGCAGCCTCTGTGTTTTTATCATTGTGAAACACACAGCAGTGACATCCTACAACTGCGTGATTATCTCATTCATGGAGCAGCATCCTCCAGCTGATGGATGAGTCTTGTTCTGCAGGTCGTTGCCATAAAAATGAAATTCAGACTGATGACAGAAGCTATCAGACAGAAGGTACGTGCAATTTAAGACGACTCAGAATTACTGAAGGAAGCGCGGCTGGTCATAACAGCGCTGAGTCGACACTTCAAGCCGCTTTAAGATATAATTGTGAACCTTTGCTGCCAGCTGCCTTCTGACAGGAAACGCTCCCTGCAACGAAGCGTCAGCGCAACCTCAGCAGCTGACGTTACCGGCAGCCTGTCCTTTGTCTCCGTGCTGGAAATGTTAATTAAAAAGCTTCACGCCCTTTCTTCATCATCGCTTTAACGATGACAGCCAGCTGCTCCATGTAAAACGGCGCGGCGCTGCCCCCGGTGTTGATTTGTGTACCTGCGCTTGTAAAGCAGCATATGGTGCGTGCTCACAAAATATTCAAACCTGCTTTGTTGGAGCCGGAGGCGACTGTGCATGCAGGGCAGGTGAGCTGATTGTACGTCCCTGTCGGGGCTGCGCGTTCAAACACACATTTCACCTTTTTGCAGCCTTATCTCCACTTTTCAGACCAGAAAACTTGAATATGTTTCTGTGCTGCATTCACAGGACACTGATTCGGCCCAGCTGGACACACACGGCCGAGCACTGAGCAGGAGCCACAGGTTTTTATATGTGGAAGCATCAGGTGATTCCATGTACACTTTTCTCTCTGCACACATTTTATTTGGCAACTTCTTTTTCATCATCAGCTGCCTCTCCAGACAGTCTCTCATCCTACAGCTGAGCCTCATCTCCACCTCTGGACTCCACCTGCTGGTCAGCTTTCTACTCTGCACCATCAGCACATGAGGCTCTCCACCTGCTGCAGTCACAGAACCTGGTGGTGGGATTGTTGGGACTGTGGGTCACCAAAAATGGGGACATAAACCAGGAATACAGAGAAAACGCACCAAGCAGACAATCGCCTATGAGCAAGCACTCGACCTCCGACAGGCTCGAGGAGGAGCTTTTAAAAACACTAGCTCATTGTCGTTATCCATTTCCAGTAATACGATCTTGTTGCAGTCAGTCACATGATACCCTGACGCCCAGGAGGCGGGGCTTTTTCTGATTGGTGATCTCCTCCATGTTGTTTTTAACGTAGCGCTCCTCGGGTAGCTGTTAGCCGGTGGACGCCATATGGAACGCTTTAATCGTTAAAACAGCTCACAGGAAACGTGCCCATCCCTCCTGCTCTGTTATTCCTGCAGAGGAGAAACTAAAGAGGCCTCCTGGGAGGCCCGGCAGTCATCTGCATTCATCAGGAGGGAGGGAGGAACCAAGAGGAAAGATTATTATTAACAAGAAGAAGTGAGGATGGATCAAATTAAGGAAGTAAGATGGAAATGGAGGAAAGGAAAGTAGAGGGGAAAGAATATAAAATCAGCGAGGAGAGAAGGAAAAGGTGGATATGAGAGGGCGTGAGGGCAGCAACGAAGGTGAAAATGACCTGACATTTGGAATTGCATTAAAGAAGAGGAAGAAGTGGCGTTAGTGATAATGATGGTTGATATTTTGCTCCCCTCTGTGGCTTTGATCCCTCTGGAGCAGACTCTCTGCTTTGATGGAGAGCACACGGGGACGGAGCGAGAGGAGGAAGAGGAGCTCTTTCCTTAAGATCGCTTAAACTGCTCGATCAGATCGCAGCGGAGAGAAAACCCACTTCCCCCTCAAACGGCAGTTTCATTTAAATAATTTAAAATCCCCACTGTGTTCAAATATCTTTGCACATTTATATTAACTGCTGACTGGAGAGAAAGGTTCATTATCCAAGCAAAATACGTCTTTTTTTTTTAAGGCTGGATATCTTAAACTGTTCGGGTCACTTCACAATCACAGCATATATAATATATATGATAATTAAAGCTCGCTGCCACTTTGAGAAGTTTCAAACTTCTTTTAACACATTAACATCTTTTACTCGTAGGCCTCTGCAGCAGAACCACAGAGAGATGAAGCTGATGGGTCAAGTTTGTCAGGTGGAAAATCTGGAGCCACACTGACAACATCTGTCTCACTCATGGATTCCACTTCTTAGATCTTATTTTAACAAAGTTAAAACTCGGAGAAGCTCTGGGGGAAAGCAGCTCGTCGCAGCAGTTTATTGAACTTCTACAAAAAGAGCAGAGTCGATAAACAAGAGATAACAGCAACGCGACCCCAGGGTGTCAAACATTAAACCAACAAAGGGAGCGAGAGACGACACAGCGAGGAAGCAGCAGCTCTGCCGCCTCACTGCTGCCTTTCTTTGGTTCTTCAGCATGAAGTGAGAACCATTCAGTCCAGTATGTGACTCATAACTACGCCCATCAACTTACTGATGAAGAACAGAGGTGATGATCAGTGAGCAGCAGTGTGTCTTTGAGGATCTCTCGTGATGAGAGAGGAACTGTTAGTCTGGCAGAGGAGTAGGTGAGGGTGGTGCACCACATGTATGAGGACGCTGAGACGGTGGGGCTGAAGGTGGGGGTGGGATTACATCAGTGATCTGAGCTCCTCCTTTGCAGTGGTGATGGACAGGCTAACAGATGAGGTCAGGCAGCAGTGTCTGTGGATCGTGATGTTTGCAGACGACACTGTGATCTGTTAGATGACGGAGCTGGTGGAGGAGAGCCTGGAGAGGTGGAGGTGTGCTCCAGAGAGGAAGAACAAAAGTCAGAAAGAATACGTGTGAGAATGAGAGGGAGACAGGTGGACATGGAAGGAGCAGATGCAGTGAAGGTGGTCCAGGACGTGCAGAGGAGGAGGAGCTTTCTGATTGGTCGCCCCTCCCTGAGCCTGGTTCTGTGGGAGTTTTCTTCCTGTTTAAAGGGGGCGTTTCCTTCCCACTGTGTTGGGGTCATCTCATATCCACGTGAAGTGTTTGTGTGGCCAGTGTTTCAGACTGTGGTCCATTTTGAATGCTTATTTTTGTTTCTCTTGTTTAAATGTGCCACACTGCAGCTTTCAGATAGCAGACGATCAGAGTCAGCGCAGGGCTGCTCAGCGTACTGACCCCTCCCTCTGTCTACCAGAGGACAACAAAGCTAGAGGATCAAAGAAGACATAGAAACGTATTGTTTCAGTTCTGGTTTGCTTTTAGAAGATATTTGTTGTTGGATCATCTCAGCACTTCTCATCCTGGTAAAGCCTACCCAGCAGCAGAGTTCAGGCCTCTAGTCTCTCTATTCTGAGGCTCCCGGACATCTTCCTCTCCTCTGGGACTTTTGTGTCTCTTTATTTCACCTGAGAGCTCAGCCCGGTCAGGGCGCTATCACTATTCTGCCATTCATGTCTGCAGAAGGAGATTAGAGGCACTTTCAGCTGTCGATGCTGCTGCTTTGTCACCAGCTGTAACTTCCCCCGAGGGAGTGGGAGCCCTGCGGGGACTCCTTTCACCAAATACAGAATTATTAGCCTCAGATGTCCGTCCCCACATGTCAGAGGCAACCTGTGCTTACAAAGGATGGACGAGAGCTTTCACCCTCTGCCAGGCTGAAGAGTCACTTAAAGAAATGGAAAACAGATGTGGGGAGTGACGGTTCTCACAGAGGCTTCTTTGCTGTTACTGATCTTTTAAGGAAGAATGTCGGTGTATGTGTGTTGTGTCTGCATCCATCACTTTTCAGCATAGTTACAAAAGTTCATGTGAAAAGCTTAGCAGTGGGATATCAAGCAGTAATCTATGCTCCTTAAAAAAGCCCACATGCAGTTTCTCTGATGCCCACTTGAGGCTCCACACCGGAGTCACTGTGTTAACCTCACAGCAGAAATAATCGACTTAGCCCAAACCTGCTAATGGTGATGAATAAGTTTGTAACTCCTCTACTTAAACTGTTGTTTCCTCACCAGAAGTCAGGTTGAATTAGGTTGCACTGGTAATGTTGCCACTATAATGCTAATGGCTAATCATTAGCTTTATTACATAGTATTGATGTGTAAAAACGATTGTCGGGAACAAAGTGCTAACAAACGTAGGTTTAAGTTGTCCTCTGTTATAATCCAAACTCTAGCTCTGCGTTTTTATAATATTTACTTAATTTCTACAAAGTTTTAGCAATCGGGGAAGAAAGAAATTCAATTCAGCGCCAAATCACAACAGTTGCCTGAAGGTGCTTTATATTGTAAGGTCGACCCTACAATAATACATACAGAGAAAAACCCAACAATCATATGACCCCCTATGAGCAGCACTTTGGCGACAGTGGGAAGGAAAAACTCCCTTTTAACAGGAAGAAACCTCCAGCAGAACCAGGCTGAGGGAGGGGCGGGGCCATCTGCTGTGATTGGTTGGGGTGAGAGAAGGAAGACAATTATTGTAACTTGTATTATCCAAAAACATCCTTTTATAGGTCTCGTCCAGAATGGCCTAGGTTAGTGTTAGATGGTTAAACTCAACTGAATTACTTTTTTCCTTTTTGTTATTCTTATTGTAGAGAAAACTGTGGAGTGAAAAAAGTACAACAACGTGTAAATACGTTGGACTCTCGTTCCCTTTGAAATGCTTGTTTCAACTTTGGGAAGTCAAAGTTCAGCTTTGACAGCAATTAGAATAAGTCCGTCTGCAACCTGTTTGTGAATCAACTGTGAAAAAGAGAACTGTAAGTCTTTTATTATCAGATTACCTTTAACTACTCTGCTACAGCATGGAGTTTGTACTACAGAACCTCAGAGCCCTGAATTTGAAATCGCTCCACTGATGGTGACGTAGTTGCTGCACGATGCCTGTTCTAACGCTGCTTAGCAACAGGACACGAGCAGCTGAGTCCCCACATCCCAGGCTCATCGATGATAATCGACTCAGATCGATTACAACATGCAGGCAAACTGTCTTTGTTTAGACATGATTCACGAGTTGGTTTTAAACCTCCGCAGATCCATCTGAGAGTCTCACAGTGATTGTTGGCAGACAAGTTTTCCTTGCAGTCAGAACTGGCGGCCCAAAGCTGACCTGTGGGTGAACAGCTGTTACAACTATTTGCAGTTGGTCACCAGATGTGAAAAAATCAGTGCATCACCAGTAACCACCAAACTTCCCTAATAGACTATGTGCACGTTAGCATATGCTACTTCCGGTGCGGAAACTCCTGTGGGGAGCTTTGTTTCCGGTGTCCTATTCGCGCCTGGTTTACGGTCCAAAACAAGCAAATGAATGAATCAAGCGGCGATTTACATTTCTATAGATGTCTCGGGCATTTACCCAATATATCTGTAAATGATGTTCATCGACTTGTCGATATTTTTCCCCCGCGCCTCAGAGCAAAAGAGAAAATGGATTCAGATGTTATATTTCTCAGCTGTCCCTCGTTTATCGCGGGTGTTATGTTCTAAAAATAACCAGCGAGAGGTGAAATCAAGGAGCCGATTTTATTTTTGACGGTGCAAAACGTTTGGTGGACATCGTGGACATACAGCGCTGCACTTCAGAGTCACACTGCTAGCATCGATGCAGCGATTCTGTGCTGTACAGGAGAGACGGAGGAGATCGTCTGCAGCGATCAGGACGCAGGACACAATGTGACGTAAAAAAAAAAAAAAAAGCAGCAAACTTGCACTAAAAAATCTGCGAAACAGCGAGGTGAAAGGTGAACCGTGTTATAGCGAGGGACCGCTGTAATTTTTAAGCTAAGTCACAACATACCCTTCGTACATACTAATGTATAGAAACCGTTACAATCATTCATTTTTGTGTGGCTTTTTTCAGGGTTTGTTAACATGCTGTGTAGGTGTGTACTGGACTAGCTGATATCAACATAACGGGAAACATCTGGTTTGACTATTCTTCACCTGTAGTCTGAATGCTGAACATTGGCCTGTTTAAATCATGAGACCAGTCACTACACAGAGAGATGCTTCTGCATGTGGACGATGTGTCTTCTGCTGCAGTGATGCAGTTCTGCTTTTGTTGAGTGATGTAAACAACTGATCGATCTAAACTCTTTAAATGTCAAAATTGATCATTAGATTTTTTATGACACAACAGCGGTGAGCGTTCCCACCTTCTGCTCTTTGTAACTTAACGCAATCTTTCTGTTTTTGAGGTTTGGACATGGTTTTGGAGGATATCTTCGCAGCAGCGATTGACCGCAAAGTAAAGCTACCAGAAATGCACAACCCCACATCCGGTCCCAAACCAGGAAGTTAGCATTTTCTCGTGCACAGGGTCTCTTCTAAAAAGATTGCTGTCCTGTTTTTGTTCCTTGGAAAAGTGATTTTTCACAGGACAAACAGATTAAGTTGTATCGAAAAAGCCTATAAAAGTTTGAAATGCAGCTCATTTATACGTGTAGACACCCTGTGTTTGGACGAAATCAGAGATTCAGAGAGTATGAGAAGAGGAGGAGGGACTATTGAAAGAGGGGGGAAGATGAAAAGAGCAACAAGGACAATGTGAAATAAGCTGTAATGTGAGAAGAGACGAGTCAATGGAAAAGTGTGTATTGTGCATGTGAGTGGGAGTCATAACTTCCTTTGAAATATTCATGCTTGTTGGCCGAGGTGCGAACATCTCGCTGTGACATCAAACAGCCGCCGCCAAAAGCTTATTCTTCTGCGAGCGCGTGCTTAGTCACGGTCCCATAGAACACGCATTTTATACTGACTCCAACCTTTCCTCCATCACCGGCCGGCGCACAATGGTCCAATCCTCCATGAATAGTGCATGACATTGTGTCCGTAACCTTTGGAAAGGTGCCGACAGGAATTCAGAGGAGGAAGCGAAAGATGAATTCGCTGCTCTTTCTCGAACAGCAGGACTTCTTCCTTTCAATAACCTCCTTCAGCACAGTCCAATAAAAGGTGTGTATGTCTTCAAGGTAATTATTTCTCTCTTGGTCTCTGAAATTGGGGTTCAGATAAGTTTGGTGTGCGTCTTCGTGCGCGTCTTCGTGCGCGTCTCCACTCGCGCCGTCTTCCACCTTGATTTCACGCCACAGAAGAAAACAACAAAGATAATTTTGTGGGTTGTTTTTCCATCGCCGGCTTTTCAGACTGCAATTTCATGAAAGTTTTTCACAGGAATTCAGAAAGTAAAACTCATCCAGCTGTGTTCAGTGGAGCGTGGTGGAGAGGCAGAATCACACAGACGCCGTCCGTGTTTGTAAATGAAGCAGCTGGGCCGAGCGCCGCCTGATTACCTCAACGTCAAACTGTGTGCAAAAAGTCAAGTTGAAAGTAAAATGACTCCAAAACCAGTTTATTATAGTAATATCACTCAGTCAGTATTTTAAAGTGCTGAAACTTTGTATTTTTGCTTCTGTGCTGTGATTTGTGAAAAAAAAACACAAATATTATTAAAGTGAAATTTTTGCGACGCGTGTAGAAAATGTAAAAAATGTAACGTCTTTCAACTAAAGTGACGCATTAACTGGACTTAGAGCCTATTCCATACAACACCCTCCAGGTACTATATCAACCCAGCATACTTTAAATATACAGCTGGCTCTGCAGTCAGTGGACCTTTACTACAGCCTCCGTCAGTGCATGGTTGTGGGTCTGTGGTGTCTGGTTTAATCACTGAACGGCTGCTCTGTTGGGTCATTATCTGTTTGCACTGTGGAAAGTATAACCCACTGGTCTCACTTTGCTTCTATGAGTCCCATCATCTGTAAAACACCAGTGACCAGTTCCACTGCCACCTCCAGCCTGTCTGACAGATGATGTGGGGCGCCTCAGATCGTCGTCTCTTTGATCTGGTGGCCTGATGCACCTTCCTCCCTGAGAGAGCTCTCGACTTGGTTTGATTTTGTTGTTTCTTCAAGAAACTTGAAAAATCCAATCGTTTTTTCTGTCCACGCTCCTTAGAAATCATTGAATTCAGGTGTGCTGACCCGGGGTGAGATCTAAACCTGCAGGACACCGGCCCTCGAGGCCTGGAGTTGGACAGCCCTGACCTACACAGATCCTCCACTGTAGTGTTGTTCTGGGGTCTTTCAGGCCTTTGTGTCTCAGTTATTGTGAAAACACTTAAAATAAATATCTTATCATCGTGTTTTATTAATTGATTCACAACTGTACTGTATTCTTGTGAACACCAGCCGCTCCTACCTCAGTGAATAACTCATTACTGTTACTAACTGAATGTCTTTAAGTTCTTGTTTTTGGAGATTGGTGATCAGATTTTTAACCAGCATTTAATTTTTGAGCCTCACATCTGTGAGCTCATCCAGTCTTGTTTCTTTGTTGATAAGAAAAACTCAAAAGCTTTGCTGTCCGCAAAGAACTTTGAACACTTTTCTCTAGCGTACGTGAAGACGTAAGCTAGTCTCCTTATCTAATGTGTCGATGGTCCACCGTACGGCAGCTCGGCTGCCAGCAGGAACTAGCCTGAAAAGGTGGTTCTGTTCCTGTCTGCTGCAGTCTGCATGCCAAAGTATCCTTGGGCAAGGCACTGAGCACAGAGTTGCTGAATGCAGTTGGACAGAAAACAGTGAAACACAGACAAAATCACAGCGCAACATAAACACAAGTCCATTCAAGTTTTCCTTCATGCTTTGACCTGATTTCTGGTTGCAGTTCACAGCAAATGTTGGCACTGAAGTATGTGTGAAATGATACTAATGATTCTATTCAAAGCAAAAAATAAAGAACTGAAGGTAATATTCAGAGTATGTTTTTTTGAAAGAAGGAAGTTATAATTCAGAAGCTCAGAGGGGATCGGGCGTTTGCGGTGGCAGCACCAAAATTGTGGAATGAGTTGCCTTTACATGTTAGAGAGGCAGCTTCCTTATCTGTTTTTAAATCACGTCTTAAAACATATTTATTAACCTTGGCTTTTAGCACAGCAGGACTTGTTCATGTCTCTTAATATGTTTTCTTATTAATTATATTGTTTTCAATTTTAAGATATTTTAAACTGTTTCCTCTCTGTTTTATATTTGTAGCACTTTGGTCAACATTGTTGGATGTAAAGTGCGTTATAAATAAAGATGCTATTTAAGGGGTTTTTGTAACTTTGTACTGCAAGAAAAAGCTTTTGTTTCTGTGCGTGGAGTGAAACTGGAACAGTTTGAAGCAACATAAAACAGTTCAAAAAGAGTTATAAAAATATGATCTTCTCAAACTATAAAGAAAAAGAAAATACTGAAATTAAGTGAATGTCACTATTTAAAAAATTTCATGATGTGATATTATAGTATATCAGAAATCTGTTCACTGTTTTTATTACAGGTTATATCAGTAAGGAAGCTGACTAAACATTAACTTATGGCAAAGGGGTGGGATTAAATAAGATGTACTTCCTCCCACTTCCTTTCAACTTGTAAATGAATCAGTACGGTAGCGATATTGAAATGTATTGACTTTTCTATATATTTTTTTCTCTCTGTTATTTTCTAAATGTACCTGCATGTTGTTTACATGTTTGAAATAAATAAATAAATTAACAAATCCTAGCACTTCTGCCCGACTGCATTTATGCTGACACGTGTGTCAAGAGAACACGGAGCAGAGTGACTGTTCAGGGTGTGCCAGGTGCTCTGACGGGACGTAGGGGCAAACCGATGAATGCAGCCGTCACACACTTTTTCATTGGTCAACACGCTCCTTGCTCCGCGAGTGTTGCAGCGCAGCAGACGATCGCTGACGCAGAACTGACGTCGGCAAAGATTCACTAAATCTTTCCCACCAAGAGTCATATCCAGCTCCTTATAGAAAGATTTACACAAACAGGCAGCATTGTTTTTAACTGCGGGGGCTCCGGTAATGTCGTTTTCACTGCTGCACTTTATTGAATTGATTCCTTGCAAAGTATCCTCTTTGTGATTATTACAGCATTGCATCCGTGTGGGAGCGATAGTAGTTACTGGACCAAGAAATCGACTCTTGAGCTGGCGGCCTCTTCCTTTGTCAGGTCCGGTACTGTCCGGATCGATAGAGCACTCTGCGCTGTAATTTTTTTTAAGTGCTTCCCATTTTCACTCTCTGTGCCTCGACTCTTTCAGGGGTTACTTTCTTACGCGCCTGACATATTTCTCAAAATTAAATGTCTCCTCAGTAATTCTTCTAAGAATCGCAGTGATTGATTAAACCTGCAGATCATTTATTAAAACT
Source organism: Mchenga conophoros (assembly GCF_057382185.1). Classification (NCBI taxonomy): domain Eukaryota; kingdom Metazoa; phylum Chordata; class Actinopteri; order Cichliformes; family Cichlidae; genus Mchenga; species Mchenga conophoros. The sequence goes on along the minus strand of NC_140533.1, from coordinate 29,750,675 downwards.
GCTGATGTGCACTGTCCTCAACAGTTTTTCTTTCAGGCAGACTTCCCCAAAACTCTAGAGCAATACACTCTGTCAGCTCCCTCCGAAATCCTTAAAAATCAATCTATAAGTCGGTTTATGGCCCGTCAGAACTCGTCTGTGAGACGTGTCCGACCACGCAGGAAATCAAAAGGGTTTAAAGTTGTTACGAACAGCCTCACTTGAAGATGGAGTGGAAATCCGTCCGTCATTGCGAGCGGGGAGCCGTGATATTGTTCAAAGGTGATTTTCAGACACTCTCTAGTCATAGCGTTGTTCACACGAAGAGTTGAGCTCTGTCCTTTGCACACCTCACCGGTCGCAGATTGAAGAGAGTGTCGGGGGGGTGAGTCTACTTCCTGGCCGAGGTTTTATGCTGACCTTTCTGTCTGCTCTTTGAAATGACATTAAATATCCTTGATATCACTCGGCCCTCCTCCCCGTCTGATACCATCAGGCCGGAGTGTTGAAACCGGAAATTGAAACCTGCAGTAAAGCTCCGGCTCCCAGCAGCTCCGCCGGCGAGGCTGCAGGGTGTGCAGACTTGATGTCACGGAGCGAACGATTCAATTATCTGATATTATTATCGGTGCCGATGCCCGTATCTGACTTCAGAGTCGGACGCTGCGAGTTTTCTGCCTGTATTCAGACTGACTGAAGGTGTGACGCCGTGTGTGAGCGACGTGTTAATCTGGAATGTGCTGAGGTGGTTGGATGGATATATCAGCGGCTGTCGAGACATTTATATCAAAAGGTATTTTCAGCCTTTTTTTGCCGTTTTCTTTTGCTAATTTAGATTTTTTTTTAAAATCTGGCCAATTTGAAATCATAGAAATGAACCCTGCAGATAACGAACTGCTACAAAGCACCAGAAGGTGGAGCCGCTTTCTTCTTGAGTGGTCAGAGCGAGAGCTGCTGATCCACATTCATCATGCATGTGTTCATTCATTTTATCTGCGCTGACTTTAAGATCAAATAATTAGGAGGCAGAAGCTCGGGTGGTGTCCCCGCACTGGCTCGTAATTGGTTATTTACAAGTGCTGATGGTATTAGTTTATTTTGGACCAGTCACTGCTGTACTGTAATGTTAACTTAACTTTAACTCCAACCTAACATTTTCTTCCATTTGAGTTCAGCTCATTCCTTTTGATCAACTTGAGCTATTTTGAATATGAAGCACCTGCTTTTTAAAAGTTACAATACGTATAATTGAAACTGGACACACAGGTCTGTGTTCTCGGTGACATCAAGAATCTGTGGAAGATTCATTTTCTGTGCTAAATTTCTACCAATGAGCTAAAAATATGAATGCATGTAAATACCGCAGCTGGTTATCTGTAGCTGCGGCTCATCGGACTATCCTGTTCATCCAGTGCTGTGGAAACACTTTGGGGTTCTGGTGTGATCGCTGCACAAGCCGAGCTCCATGAACATGTTGTTGGATAGGTTTGGTGTCGTGGAATCAAACATCTCTGAGATGAACCAGAAGCATCAGTGTCTGACCACAAATGCTCCTCTGGATGAACAACATTTCCCACAGACTCCAAAAGCATGTAGGAAGCCTTCCCGGAAGACAGTCACAGCTCCAAGTACATATTAGTGCCCGCGGGAATGCAATGATAAAAGCTCCTGTAGGTCAATTAAAGGAACACCTGTGTGCTTTGGTGGTTTAACAGTACACCTGCTGCTTCTCGTTTAGGAGAAAACTCCAGAGGGAAGCTTTTAATTTGAAGTTCAGGATTAAATGTAAATCAGTCTTTGTCATGGTTCTAGCTTGGTGCGCTGCTATTGGTTAGAAACGTCCGTGATTCAAGTTCCCGTTACTTCGACTGCAGCTCTTTCCTCCTCTCTGTGTTCAAACCATCAGCTTCAGCCCAGAGGGGATCTTGCTGGGCTGCGCTCTCTACGGTGTCCTGTGGTTTTCAGGGCTCCGCAGCTTCCCTCACACCTTTGTCTTTATTTTCTCACCGGGAACAAAGAACACGCAGCTCTCAGGTGAACACAAAGTCTGAACATGGAGCTTGTTTCTGCTCCTCTCTTTTCTCTCTGGGCACCTTCCTTCCAGCTCTCTAAATTGCATGCCTCCTCTGCCAGTCAGTAGAGGAGGCATGCAATCATTTGTTGTTATTCTCTGCTGGAAATTGCCTCCATGTTGATTTCAGAATAGCTCTCTCGCAGCAGTCTTTCCCTCTGGGATGTAGTGGACGTGAAAACGACCCGTCGCTGACTCGGAGTCCCGCTCGAGTGCAAGCTATCTGTATGCACGCCCTCCGTTGCACGCGTTAATTACATGTTTGGTTCTGGTGATTTGTTTCAAGTCATCACGGCGATCGATTGTGTCTCACTTACTTGAGCTCGCGGTTCTACTTTTATGACCATTGAAACAGCCTCTTGTGGCTTCAGTGACTTCTTCAGGAGGGCACCTGTCCAGTGCATAATGCAGAGACTAGAAGACTTTAATCCTGTGATAAATCAGATCCTAAGAGTTCAGTTCAGTTAGAGTAGGTCTGAACTCGACTCGACTGCACATGTTCCAAGTGTAGCAGACTCCTGGAAGCCAGTTGAGACGTTGCAGTTACCTTAGAATAGAATAGAATAGAATAGAATAGAATAGAATAGCCTTTATTGTCATTGTACAGAGTACAACGACATTGGAGTGCCACTCCCTTGGTGCAAGTTTCAATAATAAATATAAATATAAAAGGACAAAAAAAACAATCGTAAGTACTCAAACAATAGTATGTACAATATATACAGGATAGCAGCATTAATATAATGACAGTATGAATAGCAGCATAATATAATGACAGTGACGGTATGGAATAGGTTCAATTGTTTTTGTGCTTATTTACTACGGTGATAGCTCTGGGAAAGAAGCTATCCCTGAATCTGTTTGTCCTGGTTTTATGTGACCTGTACCGTCGGCCTGACGGTAATAGTTCAAACTAGGGCTGCTCGATTATGGCAAAAATGATAATCACGATTATTTTCACTGAAATTAAGATCTCGATTATTTGACGATATTTATTTAACCCTTTAAGACCTACTATAGAACCAAGTCCGCCAGAGCTTATATTATTTTTTTTACACGCTGTAGTGCCATTTGTGGGAGCATTTCAAGTTGCTATACAACTGTTATAGCCCATATTTTAATAATATGTCTGCATTAAGTCCATAGTAACTACATTAATTGCAAAAAAGTGCAATAAACTACAAAAAAAATTGAAAATCGCTTTTGTTTTGTTTACATATATTTCTACTTGGAGAAATTTAAGAGGTTTATCCCTCAAAACTTTAAATACAATAAAGTTGCAAAAAATAGTTTCCCACCACAGGAAATTTATTTTGAGTGTCTTCATAGTTTTATTTTGGAGATACAGCAATTATTATATACTGCAGGAAAAACAAAAAACAATCCTATGATGCAAATTTGCAAAGAAAACAGCAGGTGCATCATTTCACTGTGGGAAGTGTTACGAACAGCTGATAGGAACGGCAAAGCGTGTTTCTGGAATATTATGTTTTTGTTCCTGCAAGCGCTTTTTATGCAATTTTTGCAAAGCTATATGTGGAAGGAAACCGTGACCGAGGACAAGCTGATGGCATCAGATGTAAGTACAACTCCTCCGGTTTCATATGCAAAACAAATTATTGCGCTAGCTTACACGGTTCAGGTTCTACAGGGATTTAAAAATAGTTACGCAAAACGGAGCGATGCTCTGACCGGCTTTAAAGGGTTAACAATGACTTTAAAAAATAATATAAAATAGTGTGCAACACCACTGAAGTTTTTTTTAAACTCTCTTTTCAACCAACAGCAGTCACTCTCTCCTCTCCAAATAACTTCTGCTTAGCTTTCCGAGCTTCCCTCGGGTCCTCTTAATCAGCGGTCTCCAACCTTTTTTGCGCCACGGACGGTTTATGCCCGACAATATTTTCACGGACCGGCCTTTAAGGTGTCGCGGATAAATGAGGGAGGGGCTAATAATCGGCTCAGTCATTTTTAATGATCGTTGAAAGCCCAGATCGTAATCGTGATTAAAATTCGATTAATTGAGCAGCCCTAGTTCAAACAGTTGGTTGCTGGGGTGAGAGTGGTCCTTGATGATATTGCCAGCTCTGCTGAGGTACCGAGAGTTTGCAGTGACCTCCAGGCTGGGCAGAGAGCAGCCAGTGATCTTCTGGGCTGTGTTGATGACCCTATGCAGTACTTTCCTGTCTGCAGCTGAGCACCCTGCATACCATGTTGTTGTGCCGTACGTTAGGATGCTCTCTATGGTGGCTCTGTAAAATGTCACCAGCAGCCTCTCCTCCAGGTTGTTCCTCCTGAGCACTCTCAGAAAGTGGAGACGCTGCTGGGCCTTTTTAACCACCGCTGTAGTATTTGCAGTCCAGGAGAGGTCATCGGAGATCTGCACGCCCAGAAACCTCATGGAGTGTACCCTCTCCACACAGCTCCCGTGGATGTAGAGTGGGGCCGGGTCTGCTCTGCCCTTCCTGAAGTCCAAGATAAGTTCTTTAGTTTTCGTGGTGTTCAGTTGGAGGTTGTTAACTGAACACCACTCAGTCAGTCTGTTGACCTCATCTCTGTAGTCCGACTCATCCCCCCTTGAGATGAGTCCAACCACTGTGGTGTCATCCGCGAACTTTATGATGGTGTTTGAGAGATGGGTAGGGGAGCAGTCGGATGTGTAGAGCGTAAACAGGAGGGGACTCAAAACACATCCTTGTGGAGACCCGGTGCTGAGTGTGATGGTGCTGGACCGGTGGGGGCCGAGTCTGACAGACTGTGGTCTATTTGTCAGGAAGTCCTTGATCCAGAGGCAGATGGGGGTGGAGAGTCCCAGGTGAGACAGTTTCTGGACCAGGATCTCCGGGATGATATGATTGAATGCTGAGCTGAAGTCCAGCCTTCAGCCTCGTGCTGGGATGAGTTTAGTTAGTAGCTCCTCTGGGGAGCTCTTACTCCTGCAGAGAACGCTCCTGCGCGTGGGATGTTCTTAAAGACGGAGGCCACACAGAAGTGTTTAAGGTTGGCTCAGGTTCAGGAAACCTGCGGACATGAGCGAGCGGGAAGAACAGACTCTTACTCACAGGTCGGGTTCGTGTTCACACAGAGAAAATCTCATTGTTGGTTCTCAGAATGGACCGCAGCGCCTCTATCCTCTGTTGCCATGGTTACAGCAAGCATCACCACAGTGACCTTAATCACATTCCTGGTGAAGTAAATGAAAATCCTCTCCGCCTCTTCTCTGCCTTCCCTTTTGCTCTCTTCCTGTGGCCGTCCTGTGCTCCATCACAGCTTCCCTCCTGCTCGTTCTTCCCTCTTTTACAACCTCCTCTTTTCTTTTCCTCTCCATCATTTCCACACAAATCAGCCTTCACCGTGAAGCTCGCACGGCAGCCCTCTATTGACTCTTTCACGTATTTTAATCTGTCTGCTTTTTAATGGAATAAATATTTAGATGTGTTTCCGAACAAAGAGAGAAAAAGCTGCTCCAGCTCTTCACCACCACCCTCACGTTCATCATAACTGCCTTTAATTCAGTGCTTTCTCTTACATGGAAGAGCCGCGCTCCGGCACAGGTGACAGTCGCGCTGCGTACCTGCTACCTGAACTACACCTTCATCGCCACTCTTCATTTGTGGAGACCTGTACTTCCTGTTAAACGGCAGTGTCTGAGTTATACTGCAAAGTGAAATACAGAAGCTTTGGATTGGAGCTGCTGGACAACCGACCTGATTATTTGTTCTGTCGGTGTTTTGTGTGAGGTGCAGCAGGCCGCGACCTCCTGCGGGCTGTGAGGTGGAGAGGCTAAAAGACGGGAAGACGGGAAAAAGAGTCAGACATGAAGGAGGGACGAGAGAGAGAAATGGGGCCGTCACAAAGAGCACTTATTAAAATAGACTGAAAATTACTAGTGTGATTTATAATCATGTAACTTTGTTCTGAGTGATCCAGCCAACGGTCCTCGGTACGGGTAATTATATCTGACAAGCTGTGACACACACACACACACACACACACACACACACACAGAGTGGGGGGATAATTGGGTTTTCAGGCCGACTCTTTATTCCCGGCCTCAGCTGGCAGAGTTCATCTATCACACTGAGAAGTTGTGTGAGACTGAGAGGAGGATAATGTGTCGGCCCGACTCTCAGCAGGAAGGGAGGGTGGGGGGCGAGTCGGGGCTAAAGGTGCAGCAAGCAACATTTACTCCATCATATCGTCAGGTTAGGGCGCCGTTATTACGTTAAGATTCTGGATTCTGAGAAGATTTAAAAGACATATTTTTGAATGAAGCGTGTGCTCGTCACTAATAGCCAGAGTTTGCTCGCTGACTCTGCTCATGAATGTTCACGTCAGCGAGAAAATCGTTTGGATTTATGAGATCCTGATTATGGTCGACCCTCACTGCCTGCGGTCGCTCGGTTGAAAGGTGCTTTTTAAATAAATACATTCAAATTCAAAAGTCGCAACATGAAGTTTTGGAGGTTCATTTGGTCGCAGTCACGAGTGGTTTCTCGGCGGCTCCCATCATCATGTACGGCAGATCTCCAGGGCAGCACAGACATGTGTGATGTCACAGAGAGAAGATATCGACGTGGTCATCTGACCACAAAGCTCGTGAGCAAAGAAACTACAGCCTGCTGCTGCTGAAACCTTCTGTGTGTCAGAAGAGGCCAATCAGAGTGAGGCATTAAAAAGGGGAGGAGCTAAAATGGCTTGTTTCACACCGGTATGAGATGGATGAGGATTATTTTGAACTGTGAATCATGCAAAGCTGAAGATGATCAGGATGTTGTCACCTGACCTGTTTTGCACCTGTCTACAGGTGGAGCAGCGCAGCCTCCACCATCCTCAAACCAGAGTTACGATTTATTAATGCTGTCGTTTATTTAATGGCGTGCGTGTCATGAAATCGTTCCCCGATCAAAGCCTCACAACATGACCTTTGACCTGCTGTGTGTGGTTAAATCTTCACCTGTTTCCTGTTTCTGTGAATCTTAAACGGAGTCCAACACCGTCCTTAAAAGTTGTGGGTTTTGTTATCACAAGGAGACGGCCCTGCAGGAAGCTGCTCTGAGATTTTAAGGGACAAGAATTTCTCCAAATAACAACAACAGAAGCTTTTCCTCTTCGGCGCTCTCTGCGATGGCGACTGAGAAACCTTCGTACCGCATCGATCGGGTCGGAGGGCAGGAGGCAGCTCCTCGTGGGAACACTGACCGCATGCCAATAAACCTCATAATTGGCTCTGCTAATTGAGAGTGAAATGTTTCCACAGGCAGGGTCTGTAATTGCTCTGAGTGTGTGGCTGCAGCTGCTGTTTGGGGATTCAGACGGCGCCGAGTCACGAACAAAGCAGCAGCAGCCGGCCTCGTTAAAGCCGGAGCTCCTTTTCTGCAAAGTGGGAGGCTCCCTGATGTTTCACAATTAACTGAGTCGTTCAAAGAAATGACTCTGGCTGTTGTTTTAGTGGAGCAGACGCTGACTGAGAGCTTCTGTTTGCAGAACTCGGCCGATTTCTGTCATCGGCATCGATGACGTCAAGTCCGAAGTGCTCCAATCCTCTCAGGCAGTTTGAGCACCACGAGGGCAGGAGCATCATTTCCATATATTCGAGAGAAAGCAGCCATCGCTGCAGCTGGTATCTCCTTAAACCAATAAAAATAAAATAATAAAAGCAGTTCAGCAAAGCTTGGAAATCCTTGGTCTGTTATTCAGAGTGCTGGCACCATGTTCTGCACGACTTCACCGTAAAAACATGGTGGGACTATGAGATGTGTCTGAAAGCTCAGATGTAGATCAGAGTCCATCAGTGTCATGAAAATAACTCAGTCAGCCTCAGTTTCACTCATTTCTCTCTTTGACTTTCTTCTTCATGCCTTCCTCTGCCTCCTCTCCTCCTCACCCCACCGTCCCTGCATTGTGTAACCCCTATAGACATGGTTACTAGTATTTTCTTGTTTTTACCTGGTATTATTATTTCCGACACCCCTTGAACACACTTTGATTTTCCGTAGTTCAGTGAATGCAACAAAAGCACGTTGCTGCATTAAGCTAGGCAAAACGGAGCAAGACACCGAGAGCAAATAACAAGCTACACAGTGAGTCTTTTGGTATAAAATAAGTGTTATTTTCAACAGTCTCTAACTTAAAGTTATGTACTTTTCAGAGGCCTTTATGTGTTTTACTCTCGACCAAAACCAGGCAGAGCGTGTATTTGTTTCTTGGGAATTCCGGTGAGTTACTAGAGATGATAAGTTAGCAGGAAAACTTATGCTAATTGTACATGTGGTAAACACTGCAACAGTGCGAATTCCGTATTGTCTAAAAAAAAGCTAAAACCAGTCGGAGTACTTGAATCGTGTGTGAAATGGAATGTCGTATTTTATTTTATTGTCTATTTGATTGGGCATCTTCACAAATGCGCAAAACTAATGCAGGATGCACTTTTCTTTTAGCCATAAATGTTGTGCAGTGCCTTTTCTGCACTTTGTCATTTCAGTTATAGGTTAATACATGTAAATAAGTTATTTAAAACTAGTTACGTTACAAACATTTCATGATGTGATTACATATGCCTTAAAAAGGGGTATTTAAATACAATTGATTGTAATGCTGTAAAGCAATACAAATGGAATTCATAGAGACAGAACAATGTTAAAACAACAGTGTACTTGATTTTGAAAACTTTATGAGATCTCATTTTATTTAGAAAAACTGTTAAGAACTATTCTGTTTATTGCTCTGTACTGTATGTGCAGACTGGTTTTTTGTGATCCTGGATCTGAAGTGGTTCTGGATATGGATGGCGAGCCAGACCCTGTGAAAACTCTTGGCGAATCCAAAAGCAGTGTGGCCAGCTGTTCTGGATGCAGGAGTAGAGCTACAGTCTGAATTACTTCGAATCGCAGGATTTCAGATAAGCAAGAGCAAAAACTGCTTACTTCATACGGATTGTTTCTCTGGGAAACTATTGAACTCCCAATATCCTGCTCATCAGGAGTCAGGTCTAAAGAGACTACTTATTTTATTTTATTTTGTTGTTATTTTCAAAAGAGCGCTCTTCTCTGTTGATCTTCTGTTAATTTTCTATGCTGTTTACATTGGATTATTGCACCACTGTAACATTGTAATAAATCTACCGGCTGTTCAACACTCAATTCTCTCAAATTTATTTTACTCCTCTCGAATCTAGTCTATAAGTTTAACCCTACTATACTAAGCAGGTGTTACATAAAAGTGGCGAGCCAGCCAGGAGGAGTTTGGCTATTTAATGCCTTTAATCCAATCATTGGCACACAGTTGGCAGTTTTATGACAATTTTTGCACATTTTTCCACTGAAGTAACATGGATGTCATTGAACGTGAACGTATCAAGGTACCAAATGCTGTACTAATCAGTGGGTTTTCTGGTACAGAGACTGATGAAGAAGTTGTTAAGTTTTTGCAACACTATGGTTCTATTGCACGAACAGTGAAAATTGCTAGTTCTGACCCTGACTTTAAAGATACAGTTATAGTTGAGTTTGAGTATGGCACAGCCATTGAGTCGATTCAGGGTGAACTACCCTGTCACAGAACAACATCTGACCCAAATGTAGTTCACAGCATCCAACTCTTATCCCCAATTTACAGTGCTAAGCTAACGGCTAGTACTACAGAGTCTTACCTTTCTAATTTAAAGGGTATTGCTAAGGTGAGTGGGGTAGATTATGAGAAAATGCTACTTAGTGAACTTAACAAACTTCAGGCCTCTGCTGGGGAAAGGGAGGGTACAGCCCCCTCTAAGGTCATTTCAGTAGATGACCCAGTCCCTTTAATACCTGGTTCTGTTTTGAGACGACCAAGCAGTGAAACTATCCCACCCACTCTGACCACTGACACCATCAATCCTTCCCTTACTGACAGACCAGCTCCTATTCTGAACCCTGAACACTTGACCACACCTGAAGTCCAGAGGGTCATTGTGGAGCACATTGTCAAAAGTACTGATATGTCCCAATCCTATCCAAGCTCTGTAAAATTCAGGTCCTTTTCTGGAAAAACTCCATGCCCTAATACGGAGGTTGACTATGACACTTGGCGAAGTCATGTTGAGTTTTATCTTGCAGATTCTTCTGTTCCTGAAAGACAAGTAGTACGGAAGATCATTGACAGCCTCTTACCGCCAGCTGCAAACATTGTTAAACAATTGGGTCCCTTGTCCAGCCTCAAAGACTTTTTGAGCTTGCTTGATTCTGCATATGGAACTGTAGATGACGTTGATGAGCTGTTCGCAAAATTCTTGAGTACAAACCAAAATGCTGGCGAAAAACCTTCAGCCTATGTGCACAGGCTGCAGACTACCCTTGACAAAGTTGTAAAAGGGGGAGGAGTCCCAGTTAGTGATTTCGATCAGCAGCTTTTGAAGCAGTTCTGTAGGGGATGCTGGGATGATAACCTAATCGCTAGCCTCCATCTAGAGCAAAAGAAATCCAGTCCACCCTCCTTTTCTGAGCTGCTTTTACTCTTGCGAACAGAGGAAGATAAGCAGGCAGCCAAGTCAACTCGCATGAAGCAGCACTTGGGAATTTCAAAAGTAAAGGTGCAGTCCAATCCTTTAAATGTTTACCCAACCACTGAGTTTCAAGCTGCTGCTGCTACTGGCAGCTCCGCTCAAGCATCTGCCAAGAAACTGCAAAAACAAATTGCTCAACTGCAAGAACAGTTAAGTTCCTTAAAAGCTTCAATGGAAACCATGGTTGCAAAGAAACCTCAGGCAAAGTTCCCAAAAGCTGTAAAGAAACAGCAGCTAAAGGAGGCACAAACACAGAACTCTCCGTTGAAAAATGAAGGCTTTGGCAAAAACAAAAAGCCTCGCCCATGGTTCTGCTTTAACTGTGGCGAGGATGGCCATATAGCTCCCTCTTGTGACAATGAGCCGAATCCCAGTACTGTTGAAGCCAAGCGGAAAGAGCTAAGGGTAAAACAAAAAGCTTGGGAAGACCAATGTGACTCTGATTTAAACTAGTTCCTGTTTCAGTTGAGGGACAAACTGGAACTAGAAGCAACAAAAGTCCCACTCAAAACCGCCCAACAAAAAAGTGTTGTGTACGAACAAGTATGCGTCATTCCAGCTTTCCAAAGGGCTTAATTGGCAAGAAGTGCACAGCTAATGTCAACATAGCTGGAGTGAGTTGCAATTCTTTGTTAGACTCTGGGTCGCAAGTAACGACTATTTCACACTCATTTTACCAGAGACATTTGTCTGATCTTCCCATCCAGCCAATCAGTGACTTAGATGTTGAGGGTGCAAATGGACAAGTTGTACCTTATCTAGGGTATGTAGAAGTTCCAATTGGCTTTCCAAAGGAGTTTGTTGAGTCTGAGCCCCAAATTTCTACATTAGCTCTCATTGTCCCTGATTTACGTTCCAGCACAGACTTACCAGTTTTAATTGGTACAAATGCCCTTGATGTTTTATATGAGGAACACTGTAGGGATACTCCTATTTCATCAGCTGTCTATGGCTATAGTCAGATTTTAAAAATCCTTGAACATAGACATGAAACAAAAAGCACAGGAAAGCTTGGACTAATGACACTGAGGGGCAACACACCTTACGTAATACCAGCTCATGAAAGGGTTTGCCTAGAGAGTTACGCCCACCTAAATTCACCAACCACTGACAGATGGGCAGTTGTAGAGCAGCCAACTTCCTCAGCCCTTCCGGGAGGAATCTTTGTCGATTGCTGCCTTATCACAGTGCCACGTCAAAGTCCTTACAAGCATCCTATTTGGATCAGAAACGAAACCGATCATGACATCATCCTTCCTGGCAACTGCGTTCTTGCTGAACTACACATTGCAGACCAAGTCCTTGAAACTCAAACCACGTCGAGTGCAAACTCTGCAGGCTGTTGCAGCCTGTCTGCAGACTCATGTTCATTACCCAGTGACCAGTTGACCTTTGATTTTGGCGATTCACCTCTGCCCAAGGAATGGGAAAGTCGGGTCACGCAGAGTCTTAGTGCCTACCGTGACGTTTTTGCATGCCACGATCTCGACTTTGGCCATGCCACTAAAGTTAAGCATAAGATCAAGCTTAAAGACGAAACGCCTATAAAACAGAGATCGCGGCCCATTCATCCAAATGACTACGAAGCAGTCAGGAAACACCTTAAAATGCTTCTCGATGCTGGGGTAATAAGACAGTCAGAATCTCCCTTCTCATTCCCCATCGTTGTAGTCAAGAAAAAGAATGGTGAGGTACGCCTCTGTGTGGATTACCGCAAGCTTAATGTGCAAACGGTAAAAGATGCTTACGCGTTGCCAAACCTCGAAGAGACCTTCTCCGCCCTATCTGGTTCAAACTGGTTTTCTGTCATGGACTTGAAGTCAGGCTATTACCAGATAGAGATGGAGGAGGAGGATAAAGCCAAAACAGCCTTTGTATGCCCACTGGGGTTTTATGAGTTCAATCGAATGCCCCAAGGCATCACAAATGCTCCCAGCACCTTTCAGAGGTTAATGGAGAGGTGTATGGGAGACATTAATCTCAAGGAGGTACTCGTCTTCCTAGACGATTTGATTGTTTTCTCAGACTCCCTCGAGCAACACGAACAGAGGCTAAAGCATGTTTTGGACCGTCTTCGTGAATATGGCTTAAAGTTGTCCCCGAAAAAATGTCGCTTTTTCCAGACATCAGTTAAATATTTGGGCCATATTGTCTCCAAAAATGGTGTGCAGACTGATCCTGAAAAGGTTGCTGCTATCAAGACCTGGCCAGTGCCACAAAACTTGAAACAGCTGAAGTCATTTTTAGGGTTCACAGGCTATTATCGTCGATTTGTTAAGGACTATTCAAAGATAGTCCGGCCCTTAAACGATCTCACATGTGGCTATCCACCTCTCAGAAAAGGCCAGAAACAAACAGGCACTTCTAAATATCTCAATCCTCGAGAACCCTTTGCAGACAGATGGACACCTGTTTGTCAGTCAGCCTTTGAATGCATTAAGGAGAAGTTAACATCATCCCCTGTATTGGGGTTTGCAGATCCAAAGCTCCAATATGCTCTGCACACTGACGCTAGTACCACGGGCCTGGGTGCCGCTCTTTATCAGGAGCAGGATGGTAAAATGCGCGTCATTGCCTATGCTAGTAGGGGATTGACACCAAGCGAGACCAGATATCCAGCTCATAAGCTAGAATTTCTAGCTCTGAAATGGTCCATTGTCGAAAAATTCCATGATTACCTTTACGGTAACGAGTTCATCGTTGTAACGGATAACAACCCGCTTACATATATTCTGACCACGGCAAAACTTGACGCAGCGAGTTATCGCTGGTTAGCAGCGTTGTCTACCTTCAACTTCCAAATCAAATACAGAGCTGGGAAGGCTAACCAGGATGCCGACGGCCTATCACGGAGGCCTCATCAAACTCTGGCTGCAGATAGTGTGACATTGGAAGAGGAAAACAGGATTCAACAACTCACCTCACGCCTTCTCGGATCCCTTCCAAGCTCTAACAGTGTATGCCCTGACACTGTAGCAGCTATATGTAATAAGCATCTTCTCAATGAGAACAGTGAGAACTCACCTTGTGTCATTCTGGTTGAGTCCTTGGCTATGAGTGCTGATGCCATTCCTGATGCATACAGTGATGCTGAAACATCTGGTCAAGTAGCTGCTCCCTTGTTTTCTGAGCATGAGCTTAAAGAACACCAAAGATCTGACCCAAGCATAAACCACGTCATTCAGTTACTAGAATCTGGTGCTGATGTTCCATGCGAAAACAGGTCTGAAACATTTGACATAAAACTGATGCTCAGAGAATGGAAACGTTTTGAAATGAGAAATGGCCTTCTGTATAGGAAACGACAGTGTGACTCAGTTACAACTTACCAGCTTGTACTCCCTGTCTCTCTTAGGTCTACTGTTCTCAAGCTGCTCCATGATGATATGGGTCATATGGGGTGGGAGAGGACTCATGATCTAGTGAGGGCAAGATTTTATTGGCCTAAGATGGGTGCTGATATTGAGACTAAAATAAAGAACTGTGGTCGTTGTGTTAGAAGGAAGTCCTTGCCTGAAAAAGCAGCACCACTGGTTAACATCAAAACCACACGCCCAATGGAATTGGTGTGTATGGACTTTCTTTCTATTGAACCCGACAGTAAGAGTACCAAAGACGTGTTGGTCATCACAGATCATTTCACGAAATATGCAGTGGCCTTGCCCACCCGAGACCAAAAGGCAACCACTGTGGCCAAAACCCTTTGGGAAAACTTTTTAGTTCACTATGGGTTCCCCGAACGCCTCCATAGTGACCAGGGGAGGGATTTTGAGTCACATGTGATTAGGGAATTGTGCTCAACCACAGGCATTAAAAAAGTAAGGACCAGTCCTTATCACCCAAGAGGTAACCCCGTTGAGCGATTCAATCGCACCCTGCTTGGTATGCTGGGCACCCTGAAGGATGAGCAAAAGATTCATTGGCGTGATTTTGTCAAGCCTCTTACCCACGCCTACAACTGTTCAAAGAGTGAGGTTACTGGTTTTAGCCCTTACGAGCTAATGTTTGGTCGAAAACCCAAGTTACCAGTCGACCTTGCCTTTGGGTTGCCAGTTACAGGGGACTCACCAACATCCCATTCCCAGTATGTGCGCAATCTGAAAGCTAGGCTTGAGGAAAGTTACCAGATTGCACTCGAAAACTCCAAGAGAGTTGCTGAGCGAAACAAGAACAGGTTTGATAAAAAAGTCAGAGAGTCCACACTTCAAGCTGGGGACAGAGTCTTAGTCAAGAACGTTCGTTTGCGCAGTAAACACAAACTTGGCGATAAATGGGAACACATGGTGTACCGTGTTGTTAAGAGACTGGAAAATGTTCCTGTGTATGTGGTCCAACCGGAGAAGGGTGGTGGTCCGAGCAGGACTCTTCATCGAGACCTTTTACTTGCATGTGGTGATCTCTCAGACATTGAGGATGAGGTTGAGACAAAGCCCAAACCTCCACGTCGACCTAAGACTCGGCAGAGCCCTTCTGAACCTAAAGATACAGAAATGTCAGAGTCTGAGGAGGAGTATGAATGCATTTCAGGTCATCCCTCAATCCAAACCGAGACGTTTATCAGGATTTGTGACCAAACTCAAAACCATTCCAATGTGCAAAATGAGACAACAAGCTCCGAAATTCAAAATGATCCATGTACGCTCGAAAGTGACAACTCTTTGCTTCAACCAATAGAGACAATCTCGGACAAGAATGACCATGGACAGGGAAATCAAACTGAACCTGAACTGCTGAATGAGGAATCTCACTCTAACATCATGGGAGAGAATCATAATGTCCAAGTTCCAGGAGAACCAGATGTTGAGATAGAAAACACAGAGCATAGTGAAAATATCACTGACCAACATGCTGAACAAACACCTGAAATAACTCCTGAAACACCTCAAGTGAGAAAATCTGAGAGATTAAAGCGACCCCCAGGATGGTTTCATTACCCCCAGTTGGGTCAACCCCTTATATCCTTTGCACAACGATTTCTGGATAACTTTAACCAAGCTCTTGAGTCGTTTAGTAGCTATGAAAACACTCAAATCTATGATGTTTAGATACATTTTAAGTACATGAAGGGACTCATGTTTATTCAAAGGGGGAGGGTGTAACCCCTATAGACATGGTTACTAGTATTTTCTTGTTTTTACCTGGTATTATTATTTCCGACACCCCTTGAACACACTTTGATTTTCCGTAGTTCAGTGAATGCAACAAAAGCACGTTGCTGCATTAAGCTAGGCAAAACGGAGCAAGACACCGAGAGCAAATAACAAGCTACACAGTGAGTCTTTTGGTATAAAATAAGTGTTATTTTCAACAGTCTCTAACTTAAAGTTATGTACTTTTCAGAGGCCTTTATGTGTTTTACTCTCGACCAAAACCAGGCAGAGCGTGTATTTGTTTCTTGGGAATTCCGGTGAGTTACTAGAGATGATAAGTTAGCAGGAAAACTTATGCTAATTGTACATGTGGTAAACACTGCAACAGTGCGAATTCCGTATTGTCTAAAAAAAAGCTAAAACCAGTCGGAGTACTTGAATCGTGTGTGAAATGGAATGTCGTATTTTATTTTATTGTCTATTTGATTGGGCATCTTCACAAATGCGCAAAACTAATGCAGGATGCACTTTTCTTTTAGCCATAAATGTTGTGCAGTGCCTTTTCTGCACTTTGTCATTTCAGTTATAGGTTAATACATGTAAATAAGTTATTTAAAACTAGTTACGTTACAAACATTTCATGATGTGATTACATATGCCTTAAAAAGGGGTATTTAAATACAATTGATTGTAATGCTGTAAAGCAATACAAATGGAATTCATAGAGACAGAACAATGTTAAAACAACAGTGTACTTGATTTTGAAAACTTTATGAGATCTCATTTTATTTAGAAAAACTGTTAAGAACTATTCTGTTTATTGCTCTGTACTGTATGTGCAGACTGGTTTTTTGTGATCCTGGATCTGAAGTGGTTCTGGATATGGATGGCGAGCCAGACCCTGTGAAAACTCTTGGCGAATCCAAAAGCAGTGTGGCCAGCTGTTCTGGATGCAGGAGTAGAGCTACAGTCTGAATTACTTCGAATCGCAGGATTTCAGATAAGCAAGAGCAAAAACTGCTTACTTCATACGGATTGTTTCTCTGGGAAACTATTGAACTCCCAATATCCTGCTCATCAGGAGTCAGGTCTAAAGAGACTACTTATTTTATTTTATTTTGTTGTTATTTTCAAAAGAGCGCTCTTCTCTGTTGATCTTCTGTTAATTTTCTATGCTGTTTACATTGGATTATTGCACCACTGTAACATTGTAATAAATCTACCGGCTGTTCAACACTCAATTCTCTCAAATTTATTTTACTCCTCTCGAATCTAGTCTATAAGTTTAACCCTACTATACTAAGCAGGTGTTACAATTGCATCATCCATTCCCTCCCCCCTCCCTCCCCAGGAGCCCATAGTTCCTCTCTGACTCCCTCTAATTGACAGCAGTGCATTAAAAAGCCATCTGAGTCGCGTCCAACCTGAGACGCAACTTCAAACTCTTCTGACCTCTGTTTTTGTTTTTGGCTGTGTGTGTGTGTGTGTGTGTGTGTCAGCTTGTTTAGTGTTTCTGTCACCAGTGGGTGCATATGGACCTCCCTGGATCTTTGTGGCACAGATTCAACGAGGTGCTGTGCGACATGACCAAAATCTCATATCCCGATCGTCCCGACAACGACATTTATCACACAAATGTTACATTTTCTGTAAATTCTGTGGCTCTCGGGCAGCTCGAGTTGCGTGAAGTTTTTTCAGCTGGACGTCGAGTGTTTTGAGCGATGCATGAAGCTATACATTTGTAGACATAAGTTGAAACAGTTCTTTGTATTTATTACACGTCGTGCTGCGGGGAAAGCCTGTTCTAACGTTGGTGTCTAAGGTTTATTTGGAGCACCTGAGGCACTTTTTATCTTCTCGTCCGGAAACACTCTACAGACTATTTCACGTGATTCAGTTTATTTTGAAAACTCTCAACAGGATCTTCAGCTTTATTGTGAAAGGTTTATGTGGAAAATAAACAAGCGGACGGCGGAGCCACACGATGGTTTTGCCGTCGTTGTTGCTACAACAACAGTCAAAATGATGAAAAAATATTGCTGTAAACCAGCGGTCCCCAACCCCCGGGCCTCGGACCGGTACCGGTCCGTGAGTCGTTTGGTGCCGGGCCGCGAGAGTTGAGGCTCGGGTGTGAAATGTCTGGTTTTCAGGGTCTTTATCGGTTTTCAGCGTTATTTTGTTATCGTTTTTATCGTTAACTCGGTTTTCCTGGGTCTTTCCACGTGTGTTATGAATAAATCCTCTTTTTTTCGGTACCGGTACTACTTTTATTTTGTTGTATTTATCCGCGACACCTTAAAGGCCGGTCCGTGAAAATATTGTCGGGCATAAACCGTCCGTGGCGCAAAAAAGGTTGGAGACCGCTGCTGTAAACAGTTTATTTTGCGATACCACGAAACAAACGACAACGTACAATGAAACGATACATGTTTTCATATCGTCATCCTAAATATATCGTGATATCCAACAGCCCTAGTTTGGTCCATATGACCTGACAACATCACGCAGCTGCTGATTGGTTGGCTGCACATCCCAAAGGTGCTCTGTTGGACGGAGACATGACGTCGGCTGTCCTGGTCGATATGAAGCACATGGATATATTTCCCTGTTATAGACTCTACATTTGAGTTTTTTTGATGAGCTGACATAAACTGTGTGAACAAACGCACACCTCGACACAATCCCACACCACTGAAATGCTTCGTGTTTACTTTACTCGCTGCTCTCGACTTCTCATCAGGAGGCCACGAGTCGCTCTCACAGAAGGACGTCCACCTCCACTCTGAATGCAGATTCTTAACCCACCTGTAAGCTCTGCAGCATCAGTGCTGACAGGCGATGCCGACCCCCCGGGGTCAGCGCCGAGACTCACACTGTCAGACAGAAGGAGACTCGAGACGAGGCGCTTCAGCGTGATGGGGAGGAAGATATTAAAGCCTTGTTGGTCTGAACCTGTGGCAGCGATGGGAAACCATCTGAATTCAGAACGCAGCGATTCAGACAGGAGGAGAGCTCAGGGTGTTCAGCGCCGTTTAAGAAGAGAAGGCACAGGAACGCGTCCAGAGACGACAGGCGGCGGCGGGGATTTTCTTCCCCCTGCTGTGATGTGAACATTAATCGCTGTGAAGGTGAGAGACGGGCTCAGTGCAGTTGTGATTTTGTTGTTGTTGTTGTTGAGGCTTCGCTGACCCCTGAGGAACCGGAGAACCGAGCTGGAATACTAACACCGCCTCCTCCTCCGCCGCCCGTCTGCAGGGAGACGGGGTGTGATCCAGAGGCAGAATGCTCCATCAGCGTGGGTCTTTATTAACCCCTTTAGCCTTTGTTTTCTCCTTACATTTCCCCTGTAAGTCCTCAACCTCGGCACGTACACGCACGTCAACAAAGCAACAGTTTTTCTTGACCATAAAACTTTATTTATAATTAGAAAACTTTCCAAAGAGCCTGAATTTCAGAGAAATACACCGACTCGACAGCAACTTAACAGATTAAAACTTTCAGCCTCAGTCCAAGAAAGACCCGACTAATATTTAGTTTGCAGGGACATGAATGATGATGTGTGGATATCGAGTCTCTGGGCACATCAGGCTGTCGAGTTCCCACGTGTCGGCTCATAAACCCTCCTTGTGGGAACTAAAGAGGGAACACATTTGCCTAAATGCAGTGAATGGAGGAAAATTTCTGCTTTTGTCAGGTTTTTGAAATGAACCTTGTTTTGAAGAGCATGACTCTCACCTGGAATAAAGAGTCCTCATCCTCATATCTGCAGCATACATGCAAACATTTGGTTGTTGTCCTCAGAAGCTACACCAGCTGACTGAGGATTGTTTCAGCCGTTCTGTCATTAAAATAAAAAAGCGGTGAATAAAAGGTGGAGCCGTGCAGGGAGGGGCAGCCAGCTGCAGTCATACAGATGTGCAGGACTTTACTAGATATGATGTAGATGCAGGTGTGTGTCGAATCTGCTGTTACTGTTTCACTTCCACCATGGAGAGAAAGTAATGTGGGCTACATCTATCCTGGTTAAGCTCACAACAGGTGATGGCAGCTTGTCTGAGGATAAAACTTGGTGCTGACATCCTTGTTTACATCCCACACATAATCCCTCCTAACAGCCAATCAGAAAACTGCTTCCTTTTAGCCATACAGCCAATAGAGTCGTTTATCTGTAACACATCGTCACAACATGAACAGAGCCAGGAAGTGGCTACAGTTTCATTATTTTAAGTCTTCTTCTGATCTTATTGTGTCCCTAAAACAGTTTTTGTTTAGTTTGGTGCTGATGTGAAGAGAACACATGGGCCTCTTTTAACGTTTGTATTTATTTGCAAAGATGAAAACAAAGGTTTTACTCCTGAGACCCCACAGAGGATTAGTTTGGGCCTCACAGGCTGCAGGGCTGAAACCCTCGACAATAACGGGAGGGTGGGCGTACCTGATGTGTGGTGGGGTTGTCATAGCAGCAACCAATCACCTTCACCTGTAATCCCTGAGATGTCCCACAGTGGCGTGTCTCAGTTTTTCCACATGATAACAAAAAAAAGATCGCATGTTGATTAGCTGCATCAGTTTGGTGCAGTATGAATGACCATGGGGGTGGTCTTTATCTTTCTATGAAAGCTTAAATACTACAAAATACTTAAAATACATCTGAAAGTCTAAAACGTTGTGCCCTCCTTCACATCTTCCAAAGATATCTGTGGGCTGGATTGGAGTCTCATGTTTGACAACCTGACATAAGGCTCACTGGCTTCACCTTCATTGGCAAATGACAGAGTGGGGATATTTTTATGATGTAGTCTGATTGGCTGCTGGCAGATCCACAGTTTAACGATGCAACAGTCAGAGTAGAGAAACAGACTGAGGCACAACAAAAATGCTCACAGTCAGCTGCCGTCTTTAGTGCATCAGCACACCAATGAAATGTGAATGAGTTGGAGTCTGTGCAACTGTGTTGTGGATGTTTGTGGTAACACAGGACTTAGCTTTGAGTCGTCATCCACACGGAGTTCCTCAGATTAACGGCACGTTGGACATTTGAGTTTATAAACTGTGATTATTTGCCAACCTGAGTGAGACTGACTGCAGTCAGCCTGCGACAGGTTGCCTCCGCCCGCCGACATGTGCGTGCAGCGATCAGAAACAGAATGCTGAAAACATCAGCGCTACACATGACATCACATCATTCACACTAACAAAGAGACAAAGTGGCGCAGTGTTAGGCCTGTTGAGTGCGTGCACTGCATTACTAAGTTAAGCCTTAAAAACCCAGATTTTTGGCGTTGTGCTAATCTGACTGTGACCATGGTCACAGCTGGACAGCTGCTCCTGTGCTGCTGGCAGAAACAGATGCATGAAGCAGTGCTGAGGCTTTTTCTGCAGAGTTAGTGAAGGTGCAAACACACTGACACATCAGATGTTTTATTGATACCAAACTCGAATACCAAACTCCCCGAAGTTCCATCGGCAGCAGCGAAACAAAGCTTCTCATCGTTCCTGGCGAATCACGCCGAGCTGTTTTTATCGCTCAACTTCTGGCTTCAGCAAACAGCTGCAGAAGAAAAGTGTTTTTCTCCCCTGCAGCACAACTCCACTTGTCATCGAACCCATTCTTTCTCCTCTTTGTTTCCTCCCTTTTCACGCATTGTTCTCCATTTCGCCTCCTTTCATATAACTTCACATCAATGGTGCTGAGATTGATTCAGCCCAGAACAATGCGACAAAGCGGTGAGCAGCTTTTCTCTGTCAATAGCGCTGTGATTTTAGCTCTTTGCATCTCTCCTCTAATACTCCGCAGCGCCACACCGAGCTGCTGCTCGCCTCGTTTCGACACCATTTGGGGGGGAAAGAGCCATTCACGCTCGTCGCCGGCCGTGTGAAGTATTTGTGTGTTTGCAGCTGAAAGGAAGAAGAAACACACAATTCCTCGCTGTTCGGCCTCGAGACAAAACATTGCAGGTTTTCAGATCTCGGTACTTCACCGACTGGCCTCATTTCAGCTTCATGCCTTCCCTCGGGTCTTTGCAGCCACTCGAGAGGTGAGGCGGTGGCGTCCGAAAGCTCTGACTGCTAACAAGCCGAAATCGACCGGCAGGATGAGAGGATAAGATGAGACCTGAGTGATGGAGAGGCGAAGGCGGGCAGACGGCTCTGAGAGGTTTCTGATTGAAGCAGAGGTTAACGCGGCAGCAGAAACAGACATTTACGGGACACGAGTGTGCTCCAGAGGCCTTCGGGCTTTCCTGCTGTAGTTTAACTTTTAAGCACGTGTTAAGTGTTCGCTCGTAAGAAATTGGTTCACTCGTTACCAAGGTACATCACCATGGCAACGTGCTGCAGACCCAACCTGCTTTTGTTCGAGATGAGAGATCAACAGGCGTGAAATGACCACCTACCGACCAATCAGCTCTCTGGAAAATAAAGCAACGTACCTGAAAAATCACTCGAGCCTCAGTGTGCAGACTCACAAGTCCAAAGCAAGAACAACACATTTATTCTGTATGCTTTTATTCCTGCTGCGAGCAAATATTACCTAAGTTCAGGGCTGGACTGGGACAAGAAATCATTTTGACTAGAAACCGGCCAACCAGGTATTAAAGGAGAAGCCATAAAGCCTTTGAATGAAAACAGACGCTGTGGTGACAGTGATGCATGCCATCTTGTTGGTATATGAATATTTATTATACATTTTACATCAGATAAAAACTTTGGTTGTAAGATTCAGATAATTATTTAATAAAAGCTAAATATTTGAAATGAGAATAAGAAAGAGAAGTATTTCTTTGTGCCCCCCTCTCCCTGTTAATGCCCTACCTGGGCCC